>NC_042620.1:40360621-40681640 GCF_901001135.1 Rhinatrema bivittatum
GGCCCCCGCACCCAAGGTCTCAACTGTGGGGAACTGGGTTGGTATTGGTGAAGCTCCAGCCGGCACCTGCAACAGCCCAGCCTCACTTCCCGACGGTGGGGACCTGTGAGGGTTTGCCCTCTCATGTTGTGCCAACTCTATCTTGGGCAAGTGGTCCACATTTTCGCCTGTCGTCACAACAATGACCATCTCTAAAACTATAATGTGCATCCTGAAGCACCACTTAATGAACCAGGTGCCAAATTTCAGCTTGAATGCAAAACAAAAATTATCCTGTCTTCCATAACTCCTGTTGAAGCAGACACATCTCCTCTAACTCTCCTCTAACTCCCAATGCATCCTGTTAGCTGAGCCCTTTCAGTGGCATGTGCGCAAAAAGTTAACAACTGGTCTAAGACAGGTGTTAAAAATCAGGATTTAGCGAATACATGCTACATAGAACATGGAGTAGACCATTCCAAGAAACTTTTCATGCTCATGCTAAAGTCTAATTTCCATATGAAGTCCTTTCATTTGCATGCACATTTATGCTAACATCCTTTCAGTCAGGTTTAGCTTGCACACGCAGACTTTCATGCATAGTACATTATGTTTTGTGCAATCTAAAACAGCCTTAGCATGCATTTTAAGCTTTAGTGCAGAGCCCCCTTTACCTGTTCTGAAATAATCACTCTTTTTATTTGTACAAACTGGGATACATGGATCCTTTGATTTTCCAACATCAAAAATGTAACTAATCCTGATTTTGTGCAGAGATGGATCTTTGTTCTCAATAGTTTAAAAAGCGGCACTGAATGGGGACATTTTCTGTGAGGTTTTTGTTTTAGATAGCTACAGTCCTTTGAGAGGTGGATTTATTTGAAAGGACTAATCATTACACCTGTTCCTTATGAATGTAATTGGTTACATTCTCTTTAGTTCTAACATGTAGTGCCGTTTTGTCATTATATTTGAAAAATTGATTGTAGGCGGTCTGCCACGATTAAAATGTTTTGATGGATTTAGATTCACAATTTGCATGGTGAGTTTTTGAGATTTTGATATATATATTCATTTCAAAAGAGCAAGTAGTAATTTTTATTTTTTTCTTTTAAAAGACTATTTTGAAGTTTTTGACCAGACATCTCCCTGATGCGGCCATATCGGCAAAATGTTGGCCACATCAGAGTTTGCAGCTATTTCATCTAGTCTTCAGTTATGTCAAGATTTTCATTACTTCAAAATTATGTAAGAGGGTGCTTATTAGACTTGTCATACTGGATCAGACCAAAGGTCCATCAAGCTCAGCATCCTGTTTCCAAAGTTGCCAAGCCAGGTCACAAGTACCTGGCAGGATCCCAGGGGGTATATAGATTCCAAGCTGCTTATACCAAGAATAAGCAGTGGACTTCTGCAATTCTACCTTAATAATGGTTAGTGGACTTTTCCCTCCAGGAACTTGTCCAATCTTTTTTTTAACACAGCTTCACTAATAGCTTTCATCACATCCTCTGGCAATGAATTCCAGAGCTTAATTATGCTTTGAGTAAAAAAATATTTTCTATTAGTTTTAAATGCATTATTTATTAATTTCATTGTGTGTCCCCTGGTCTTTGTATTTTTCAAAAGAGTAAACAACCGATTAACATTTACTCATTCCATTCCACTCATTATTTTATAGAACTCTATCATATCTACCCTCAGCCATCTCTCTCCAAGCTGAAGAGTCCTGACCTCTTTAGCCGTTCTTCATAGGTGAATTGTTCCAGTCCCTTTATCATCTTGGTCATCCTTTTCTAATTCTGCTATATCTTTCTTAACATATGGTGGCCAGAACTGCACACAATACTCAAGATGAGGTCGCACCAGGAACGATACAGAGGCATTATGATATTCCCTGTTTTATTCTCCATTCCCTTCTTAATAATCCCTAGCATTCTATATGCTTTCTTGGCTGCTGCTGCTGCACACTGAGCAGAACATTTCAATGTATTTTCAACAATGACCCCTAGATCCTTTTCCTGAATGGTGACTCATAATATGGAATTTTGCATTATATAGCTATAATTTGGGTTACTCTTCTCTAAGTGCATCACTTTGCACTTGTCCACATTAAATTTCATTTGCCATTTGCATGCCCAGTCTCTCGGTTTTGTAATGTCCTCTTGTAATTTTTTACAATCCTCTTGTGATTTAACAACTTTGAAAAATGTTGTGTCATCTGCAAATTTGATCACCTCACTTGTTGTTCCCATTTCCATAAGAGAATAATTGTGAAAGTTTTTCTGACTAATGATTATTTAATCTAACCTGTGAGCCTCTTGCTGATCCATTGGGTTCTGAAGTTTTTTCCTCCACCATTAGAAGTTATTGTGCATTGCGTGTTGTGTAATCTAGTTGGAAGGGTACCTTTTTGCATTATTATAATTTTGATTATTTACAGAAAACCCATTATACGTTTCTTTTCGCTTATCACTTTATTGACAAGTCAACATGCTCCTTTCCCATTCCCAGCATGATAAAGCTAGCACTTTCTTCCCTCTTCACTGTACTTGTAACTATCCCTTCATCCATGTATTCTCTTACAAACTGACATCTTCCCAGTCAAGTACCTTCTTACATACCAAATGGACAGAGTCTCATATGTATGAAGTGTTGTTAGGAGATAATCAATCTCAAAAATTCATAATGAAAATAGAAAAGGACTCAGTGGATCTTTCAAGGTCTGCTTGTGCTTAAGATGCCTAAACTCTACAGCAAAGATAGCCCATCTTTGAGTGGAAAAACTGAATGATATCTTGAACAAATGCTCTCTGAACCTTATGATACTGATAATTATTAAATGACTGAACAATAGGTTGGACCATAAAATAAAGAACACTACATTATGTAATATTATGCATACATAGTATCATATAAGGTGCTTATTATTGCCAAGCTAGGCTCTCTTACTCAATAATATCTACAGATGCTGAGCCCAGACAATATGAACTGTCATCAGCCTGAAATTTGGCCTCCATTGACTGTCTATGAATATCCTATGAGAAAGTATTTAAATGAAATTAGATTTTGAAATGGCTTCATGTCCTAGGCCCTACTGGAGTTCCATCATATCTATGCCACTATCTTGCCCACACGTCAAGGCTAGGACAGGATCCAAAGCCTAGCTTTGCCCTGGCAAGCAAGAAGGCAAAAGCTAGGGTAAGCTATATATACTAGGGATGTGCATTCATTTGCGATGAAATAGGAAATATAGATGATATTTCCTATTTCGTCACGGTTTGGGGGGTCCCTGAAACAATAGGAAAACCCACAAAATTTTGTGTGGTTTTCTTATCTTTTTCATGGGGGGGGGGGAGAAATGGCACATAACCCCCCCCAAACCCACCCCAACTCTTCATATTTAATTATAATCCCCCACCCTCCCGACAAACCCCAAAACTTGCCTAAAGTCCCTGGTGGTCCAGCAGGGGTCCCGGGAGTGATCTCCCCCACTCGGGCCGTCGGCTGCCAGTAAACAAAATGGCGCCAGTGGCCCTTTGCCCTTACCATGTGACAGGGCTATCGGTGCCATTGGCCGGCCTCTGTCACATGGTAGGAGCAATGGATGGTCCGTGCCATTTTTTAAGATGGCGCTGGTGGTCTATTGCTCTACCATGTGACAGAGGCCGGCCAATGGCACCGATAGCCCCTGTCACATGGTAAGGGCAAAGGGCCACCGGCGCCATTTTATTTACTGGCAGCCGACAGCCCGAGAGTGGGAGATTGCTCCCGGGACTCCTGCTGGACCACCAGGGACTTTAAGCAAGTTTTGGGGGGGGGGGGGGGGATTGTAATTAATTAAATCTGAAGGGCTGAGATGGTTTGTTTGTTTTTTTTCGGTTTGGGACAGCTGAAAAAAAATTGGCCCGAACCGCGGGAAATGAAATTTCCCACGGCGGGCCGATAATGAAGGCCGAACCAAAGGTTCGGCCAAATCACATCTCTAATATATCTGTGTGGACAGTCCTACATGAATGCTATTGCCAGATATAGCTTTATTAGACTGACAATCCCTCAGAATACATTAGGACAGCCACATGTCTTTGGTGTAATCTTTATTTTGTGTCTACTTTATTTACTATAGCCTATTGCTCCAATGTCTAGATGTAGCCTAATTAGGCTTAGCTGGTTTCTGTGACATTGACCCAGACAGAGAACCTGTGAATAAAACAAAGGTAAAGAGGAGACCAGCTGGAAATACTCTGCAGGGTTCTCTTCCATGGAAGGGGAAGGAGTAGTTGAGGACTAACTGGTAAAGTAGAATTGTATGACCCTTTGCCGAAACTGACTGCCAGTCTGTGTGCTGTCCCCATCTTCTGCAGGGGGACATGGGGAATCCTCTGGTAGATATGGAACTATGTCCATTGGGAATCCATGGAGTATAGCGAGATTATGGAATGCCCAGCAGAACAGCACTATCTCGGCAACTCTGGGTGGGGCATACATTAACACGCCTCCTGTTTTGTCCAAACAGCAAAATTTCCTTTTGAGAATTCTGAAGGTGCATTCTATGACACAGCAGTTACAAAATAAAGCCTCATTGTACCTCATCTCCACCTGCTGTTGGGCATAGTGACAGGGGTGAGAAGCCAGGTCCTGCAACCGTATCCTGAATCTCCTACGGCAAAGAGAGAATAGTGGCATCACGCACATCCCTGTGACTTTGTCATCTCACTGCCAACCCACAGCATGCTATAAGACAGTAGAAGATATGCTCTAGCCTAGCATGAGCCTTAAAAGGCTCTTTCCAAATCCAAAGTCCATGCTGCCTTTTACTATGAAACTCTATGAACACTAGCACTTTCTTATGCTATGGAAAACTGCATCTGGGGTCCCTAGCAAATGTGTCCATGTCACTCAGAACCAAGCTACCATGAGCTATTTCTAGCACTCCTGTAACACTGAAACAGTTCATTACAGCTGCCGCACATGTCATAGCTGAAAAACAACCTCATAGTATGATAGTGCATGTCCCTGGCTGTTCTGCTGTAGGTCCTCCAAAGATACACAATTGTCTGACCTGACACAGTGACTATGATAGGGCCTAAATGCACAGCCCCCAGCTTCTATAGATCCCATGTAATGGTGAAGACAAACTGTAGCCGACATCCTGGCTAACTGATCACTAACAGGGCACACCTGATGTTGGAGTCCCTGCACTGTGTACACAAAAAGGATTGAGTTAACAAGTGACATTTCACCAGCTCCGAATGGGAGGATTTGAAAACCCATTTGCTTAAAGTCAACCAGTAGAAAGTGTGTAGTGCCTGGTCATACACAGAGCTTTGTGTCAATTGCCTTATTCGGGCTGGCCACATTAGCAGGCCTCTTCAGCATGGAGAGAGAAAGACAGAGCCTGGCTCGAAGGCTGGTAGACCTAACTGTAAAAGCCTTTTGTCATGTAACCAATGTTGTCCCTGACAGCCCCCCCCCCCCCCCCCCCCGTCAGTGCCATTTGCTGTAAACACATAGCTGGAGAGGGACTAGTGAAAGAAGCATCACTCTTACTTAAGAGGCCGTCCTCAAAATTTTCAAACAGGGCCGATTGCCAATCATGTGTGTCTTCCAGGTACTTGGCAACCACATTGAGGATGTGCATTTGAGAGTCACAGCCCACTTGTACGTTGATGGAGTGGAAGAATTTTCTGTTGCAGTAGATCTCCTGCCTGCCACTGGGTGGAATGATGGATACATGAATGTAGTTAATAGCTCCCAGTACATTTGGAAAGTTGGCAATGACATAAAACCCTTTCTTCAATTCCATCAAGTCCTGTCTTTCACGAGGGAATGTTATGTAGCAATTAATGTAGCTGTTATGACCTGACCTAGACAGTGGAAAAATGAGGTTTGGGTCATTTCTCCGATGACCCCAACTGTAATTTAGAAGGAGCCAGATGCCATGAAATACAGGCTACACAATAGTTTGGTGAGGCCTGGTATAGCGTGGGACCTTTCCATGACCGGATCCAGATCCCCTCTGAGTTCTCCATATGATAGCCTGATAGCTGAGGTGATACCACCTGTCCCTCAGGCATGCCCAGCAATGTGATTTTGTGGATGAAAGATGTGCTCCCTGTATTGCCACTGTGCCCTCCTATATGGCAAGCTCTGCCATGGGCCAGAAAGCACTACCAGCAGGGCTGATGGCTCTGGCTCCAGTGCAGGGACTAGGAGGGCTTCAACTTCCCTTGCCTGTTGTTGTGGTTCTTGTTGTTGTCGCCACCTAGCTGCCTGAAACGGCCAATATCCAGCTACAAATAAACTTCCCACAAACATACAGGCCAATATAGTAAAAGTCTTGGTGAGCAGGCGAGCGCCCGCTCTCCCGGCATACGCACAGGCCACTCTCCTGTGCGCGCGATTCAGTAAAAAAAAATTCAAATTAGGGCCCGCGGTAAAAAGAGGCGCTAGGGACACTAGCGCGTCCCTAGCGCCTTTTTTTGACAGGAGCGCGGCTGTCAGCGAGTTTGACAGCCGACCTCAATTTTGCCGGCATTGGTTCTCAAACCCGCCGACAGCCACGGATTCGGAAACTGGACGCCGGCAAAATTGAGCGTCCGGTTTTCAACCCACGAGCCACAGGCCGATTTAACTTTTTTTTTTTTTAATTATTTTTAACTTTTGGGACCTCCGACTTAATATCGCCATAATATTAAGTCGGAGGGTGTACAGAAAAGCAGTTTTTACTGCTTTTCTGTGCACTTTCCCGGTGCCGGCAGAAATTAATGCCTACCTTTGGGTAGGCGCTAATTTCTGAAAGTAAAATGTGTGGCTTGGCTGCAAATATTACTTACTGAATCGCGCGGGAATAACTAATAGGGCCATCAACATGCATTTGCATGTTGCGGGCGCTATTAGTTTCAAGGGGTTGGACACGTGTTTTCGACGCATTATTACCCCTTACTGAATAAGGGGTAAAGCTAGCGCATCGAAAACGCACATCCAAATGCGGGTTAACAGTGCGCTCCGCCGGAGCGCAGTGTACTGTATCAGCCTGATAGTAGCTTTAGGAAGACAGGTCAGGTAAGAATAGCTGTTTTTATAGGCCCAGGAGGGCTTTGTAGATGTGTCCGATGGAAGGCCTTATTTTATTGCGTGCGAAAATAGGTGTGATAATAGCCGCAATCCGTGATAACAGCTGCTATTGCTTGATAAAAACTTTTTCCCCCTCTACCGCAAAAAAAAGGTTTTATTTTCCACATTAAATTCCGTGTTATTCACCGCAAAATCTGGTAGGAGTCCCTCATTTGCATACTTTTCTAGCTTTACATACTCATTAATATGTGTATACTAACACACGATGCATCACACATTCATTGCCCATTAAAACCCATTGCCCATTAAAACACATTCATTGCCCATTAAAAAAAACCCAACCTGGACCCAGCTAACCCTGCAAATTTCCACCCCATTGCAAACTTACCTTTTATAGCCAAGCTAATGGAAAAGCTTGTCAACATCCGACTCACAGACTACCTTGACTCGCACAATATTCTCCACCCGTCTCAATTTGGATTCAGGAAACGCCTAAACACAGAATCCCTCCTTCTTTCTTTAACGGGCAACAAGGGACAATCCTACCTCCTAGTCCTACTCGATATTTCAGCGGCGTTCAACACGGTAAACCATTCTATCCTCATCAACCATCTAACAGAAATAGGCATCTCTGGCTCTGCACTGCTATGGTTCAAATCCTTTCTGAACAACAGGCACTACAAAGTTAAAATAAATGACAAGAATCCCACCCTATACCTTCAAAACAAGGAGTACCACAGGGTTCTTCACTTTCCCCACCCTGTTCAATATTTATCTACTCCCTTTATGTCAGCTACTCAATCTCACCCATTTTATATACGCAGACGATGTGCAAATCATAATCCCCATCTCGGACCCCATCTCCTCTACTCTAAATTTTTGGAACAACTGCTTACACGCCATCAACCTTCTTCTCTCGAGTCTCAACCTGGTCCTTAATACGTCCAAAACAGAACCTGGTTATCTCCCCTAGCGATAACAACCTCTTCGCTAATAATACAATTATTCCACTAGCAAGCCAGGTTAGAGACCTTGGGGCCACCCTTGACTCTAGAATGAATTTCAAAAAGTTCATTAACACTACAACCAAAGAATGCTTCTTTAAGCTACAGGTCCTGAAGCAACTAAGACCGCTCTTACACTTCCAGGATTTCCGTTCAGTGCTTCAAGCCATACTGTTTTCAAAGATCGACTATTGCAACGCTCTACTACTCGGTCTCCCTGCCTCCTCTACTAAACCTCTACAGATGCTGCACAACGCAGCAGCCAGGATCCTTACAAACACACGTCGTAAGGACCACATCACTCCAATCCTAAAAATCCTACACTGGCTACCCATCCAATATAGAATACTCTTAAGGCTCTCACTATCATCCACAAATCCGTCTACCAGCAATCCACACTCCAACTCACCATCCCTCTCGAATTACATACTTCCGCAAGGCCGATCAGATCCGCCTACAAAGGTTTGCTCAAGGCCCCCCCTAACAAATCCTCAATCCACAACTCTATTCATAAGCGAGCACTTTCGACAGCGGGTCCGCTCCATTGGAATTCGCTTCCCCCAGATATACGCCAGGAACAATGCCATCTCTCCTTCAGAAAAAAACTGAAAACCTGGCTGTTCACACAAGCTTACCATTGAAGTAACCTCTATCAACCAACATTGACTCTCCCCCTCCGACCTCTTCCCTAACTCCTCCCCCCCGCTCCAGTCCCTGCCCTGACACCCCCCCCCTTCTTACCTCCCCATGTCTCCTCCTTCCACAGGATATATTATGTTTTGCCTCCATACCCTATTGTTTTTTCGTTGATTATTGTATCACTCTCCAGTTGTTATCGTTATAATATCTTTCCTGTCTTCCATCTCCCATGTTTTCGCTCCCTGTTTAATGTAACTTTACCTTCTACATAGTTGTTAATTGGTTTCCCCTTGTTCTATTGTAAACCGGTACGATAAGACCTCGTCTTGAGTATCGGTATAGTAAAAGAATTTAAATAAATAACTAAATAACTAAAAAATAATAAAACCCATAGGGCCCTAACGTGATTTGATGAAGCTGGCCACTTTTGAATATTGACCCCGTTGTGTGGCTGCATGGTCCCCATACATCAATACATCCCCTCTACATGAAGAGGCGGTCAGTGTGATGTAACGAGGCCACAGTAACATGCGAAGGCCCAGGAAAAAAACAGAACAATTCAAATAAAAAAAAATTTTTTTTCTGTTTTTTTTCCCCCAAAGGCCAGAAATGGAACACCTCTAATGATCACTTTTGTGTTTGTGTTATTGTGGTTTTCTGTGACTATGTAAGTATTTCTATGAAAAGGATGTGGGGAGTGGGGTGGGGGGTGGGGGCCTCCAGGCTCTGGAGACCCAGGGTGTGCCACCGCCTCGTGCACACTTCAGCGAAAAAAAGGAATGAAACCACCTGGCTTGCTTTGCTCCGACCTTCACACAGGGCGGTGCCGGTTTCTACCAGCGTGTGCTCAGCATGAGCAACCTGATTATTCTTATTTATTATCGGGATTTGTATGGCGCCTGCCAGATGTGCACAGCACTGCACAGAGACATATGAAGGACAGTCGCTGCTTCTGGACACAGAATTAAACATTTTAAAAAGAGGCTCCGAGTTAGGCCGGCAAGGCCGCGATTGGCTGTAGGTGTGATTAAGTAAAGCCATAAGGAAAGAGATATCTTACGAGCTAATTTAAAAAACAGCCAGTGGGATGGATGAGATTTTTTTTTTTTTTTTAATTACTTGAGACAGATCTGCACCTGAAAAGCAGCTTCCAGACCCCCACCTGGCAATCCTTTCACAGCTAGTTAAGCAATTTTCCCTTCCACTGGGATGGGGGGCAGGGATTATGAGAGAGTATGCAGCAAATTACCACTTCTGGAGCAAAGGTAGGTTCGCAGGGCAGTGCAAATTGGATAAATCAGCAAAAACAATCAGATCTTGGGCCAAAATGCAATCTATATAAGGAAAAGCAGAGGAAAGGGGTGAGTGAGTGAGGGGCAATGTGGCAGGGAGGGAGCCAGCCCAGATTGGGTTTTCAAGAGCTACCTCAAGTGCTCCAGCCATAGAGCAGAGAGTTACGCAGGAAAAGACCTGAAAGGGGAATTTTGGGTCGAGTTCATCGACAGCGGCATTTTTAAAAGACAAAAACCTCTTTCTTTCCTGTCTGAAAACAGGCAGCTAGGTCCACGCTGAGGCTCCAGTGACCGCAGAGGCTTCAGGCAACAAATGTAGCCTCAGGTTTCCAACATCTAAGGGTGCCTGCAACTTCCATGAATAAATTCTTCACACCTAGCTCAGATTAGGTTTTCAAAAGCTACTTCAAGAGCTCTAGCAATTGAGAGCTACGTATGAAAAGACCTGAAAACAGAAACATATGCCAGAATATACTGTATAATAAAGTGAAAAACAATATATAGAAATATTTGCTGCCAGAATGTCTTCTTTCATCTTGAGTCAGCTTCTATGTAGCAGCGGAGAGGAAAAAGACTGTAGTTGTCTAAAATGAGAGATTTATTGTGGGTAGTAGGGAAAGCAAACTGATATTGAAGGAGGCTG
The DNA here is from genome assembly GCF_901001135.1 of Rhinatrema bivittatum. NCBI lineage: Eukaryota > Metazoa > Chordata > Amphibia > Gymnophiona > Rhinatrematidae > Rhinatrema > Rhinatrema bivittatum. The sequence goes on from NC_042620.1 coordinate 40,371,256, forward strand.
CTGTTGTTTTTAATGCATTTGCATCACACTTGTATCCTAAGTGAAAGTTCATTAGAAAATGGGGGTGTGCACTTAACAGTTTTTCATTTTGTTTTGTTTTCCTTTCTTCCATTTTGTTTTATTTGAAATGAATAAAAAAACAAAATGAAAGGAAGGAGCCAGATTTCCATTTCTCCCCAACAGAAATCACCAGTGCCCGCGCCAGAAGAGTAGAGTGGCAGGCTAAAAACCAGGGAAGCCAAGGTTCGAATCCTGCTTTTCCCTCGGATGCTGCTTGCAGCCTTGGACAAGTCATGTCACCCTCCATTGCCTCAAGTACAACTTAGACTGTAAGCCCTCTATAGCAGGAAAAAAACCCCTACGGTACCCGAATTGTGACTTGTCTTGAGCTTGGATTTGGAAAAAGAGAGTAATTAAATCAAATGCTGAAGCCCCATCCACCCCAGGCCATTCCCTATCTCATCCCCCCTCCCCCAAGTCTGTTGTACCCTGTTCATGAGATCCACATGTCCAAGTGATGCAGAAGTGAACCCCAGTTGCTCATGCTCCACCAGTTCAGTATTTAAACATAGTCGGTGCCATTTTTATATACCGATCCAGCAGGGCAGAGAGACTAGGGATCACTCATATCCCTTTTGGACATTTAGACTCAGCAGAGTGGGTAAAATGGCTCCAGGATGGGAGAAGGGGGCATGAATGGAATAGGGGAAGGACTGTGAGTGGGGAGGCTCAGCATTTAAATTTTGATGGTGCCAGTGCTGGTGTTTTTCAGGGCAGAGGAAAAGCCCGGGGCTGTGGCCGGTGCTGGTGGCTCTTCCTTTTTTGAAAACAAAGCAAAATGAAAATGAATACAATTTCATTCATTTTTTCATTTTTTTTTTTCAAAATGAAATGCAATAGGAGATTTTATTGTAATTTCCTGTTTCAAACAAAAAAACATCCCTATTAGAAAAAGGGACAGAGTTGTCTTTCTGAGCCTACTTAAGTTGTCTCTATAGAAAGAATTTCAGCAGTGAAGTTTATACATCTGTGCTAGAATTTGCCCATGACTATGGGCTTCTCATCCCATCTCTAACAAAGAATAACATGAGTTGTCTGTTGACCACAGAATCAATAGGACTTCTGTTATGTCTCACCTAAAGGGCAGATTTCATTATTAACTTTCTTCTTTCAAATACATTGCTTACTGTTTCTTAGATCATTTACAGAAAGCTACAGTGAAACATTGAAGATATCTAGAGAAAAGGACTTCTTGGTCCACCCAGTCTACCTATTCATTTCCAGATGTTTCATGCAATAGATCTCCTGGAGTCACATCATTTTGGAAAGCTCTTGCGCTCATGGAAGACTAGATCTATTTTCTGGCTCCTATAAAGCTTTCAAGCTTTCTCTGCCTCTCCATAACATCTGTCTTACCTTTTCTCTTCCCTTTTATTTGCCTCATAAGTATCTCTTTGATTTCATGACTGATCATCTTCTGCCATATTGTCTCTATGTCTCTTATCCAAGATCCTCATCCTCTTCTTACCTTTTCCATCACTTGTTTATCTCCTGAATATCATTTCTCTAGTCTTTGATAACATGCTTCTTTCTTCTATAAGTTAGCAAGAGTAAATGTATTCAAATATGCGGTAAGTAGATGAAAACCCAACAATACAAATTGGAGAATGTAAATAAGCCTTAATAACACTTCTAATAATGGTCATTTTAACTACTGAAATGAATTTGAATAAGGCCTCCTATGTGGCATGGTCCAACCAAGCACGTGATCCATTTATGACTTGAATAGATCCACTATCTGCACTTTCAACACCTGTAGATACAATAATGCAGTTGCAAAGTCACAAATAATACCTATAGGATATGAGCTGTGCATTTATATTATTCTCATTTTCTTTGTTTAAACTGTCAAAACAATTGACTTTTCCAACAGACTGGCATCCCATAGCTTAAATCCGAAGAAAGGTACATTCCTTTGCTTTTTGCATTATCAAGTGCCCTTTGTTTTTGTGGTTTTTCTCCAAGTTCACTAAAAGTCAGTGGTAAGAATGAATGCAGCAGGAGTCCCTGCTGACTCCGTTCACCTGGGGGTCCCAGAATTTCAAAATTGGTTGAGTCCAGAAATGTTAAATCAGATTCTATCACAGGGAATATCTGGTTGAAGTCTGATAAAGCTCACTAATAGTTACTAGAGATGTGTGTTCATTTTAAACGAATTAGACAGTTTTAGCAATGTTGTCTAATTCGTCATGGCTCAGGAGCATCCAAAAACGAAAGAAATTTTTACGAAAAATTTTAGAAAAATTTGTATTTTGTGTTAGTGGCACACATTTTAAGACAGTTAGTGCGCACTAGCACGAAATTCAGGAACCACGAAAAAAAAAATCCCAAACCACAGATAAAATGAAATTACTCATGGGGGACCCGAACTCAACCATGAGCAAAAAATAAAAAAGATACACATCTCTAATAGTTACTAACTTTTCCATTATTATACTTCCTTATAGTACTTTTGTAGACTTTAATTATCAAAAGATCATGATCAAGAAAATATCAAGTCTTCGATAGCCATAGAACTACAATAAAACATTGATTAAGATGTAGTCATTTAAGGAGGAACTTTCCAAGTCATTTCCAAGCATAAGACCTGATTTTATGCTGAACAAATGACTGTTCTAAAAGCGACCTGGGATCAGTGCACGTAAAAATACGTGCATAACTCGTTTTTGTGCACACTGGGTGGAATCGGCCCTTATGTGCATACTTGTTGATTTCAAAAAAGTATAAGATGCCTGGCCTTTGACAAAATCAGGAGATGTGTGCCCACTAAATTTTAAGAGCCATCTGGATGCACGCATGTCTCACTTGATTTCAAAACACGAAAAGTCTGGGCGGGACATGAGCATTTCAGACTGAGACCATGAGATGTGCATGTAAATACTTATGCGCCTCAGCATGTGCCTAGGTCCACTGCCACGTAATTTTCCTTCTGCCATGGAGGAGGTGTACTTTAAAAATAAAAGAAATTTGACATTTCTGCCAGGTTTAAAGGATCTGGGGTAACTGGGGGGAAGTGCAGGCTATCAAACTGGGGGTTTTGGAGGACCTAGCACTTAACCGGGCAAACTGTTGGCAACATGGTAAAATTGGCAATGGTGTGGACATGCGCCCATTATAGGATACCCTGATTTAGGGGGGTAGAATCGGGATTTATGCTCCTAGACGAGCACCCACTTAAAATGGTGCGCACATGTGCACATGGCCAGGCTATTTTATAACATGCTACAAGTTATAAAATGGCCGTGTATCTGGGCATGTGCCGACACACATGCGCCGAAGTTTGGCAGCGCGCCGGCCTGAAAGCTAACTTCCCGGCATGTAAATGAACACAGTTAAGTTTCTCTGCTCTGAAGAGCTGGCCCAGGTATCTGAGTATTTTCAAGGTGAATGTATCTGCCTCAGTTTATTTCAAAAAGACTCAGCCAAGTCTGCACATATACAGGCCGATGCAATACCGTGTGCTGGCCGCAGCACACAGGTCAACATGGTATTGAAGGCACATTTTAGATGCACGTCCATAACCCTGATGCAAAACGGGGGTCAGTGCATCCAAAAACATGCATCCAATAGAGCGTGTTGCGCTCATCACATATAAATTCATGTTGATGCAAAAAAAAATTATATATATGCGCCCGAAGTGCACAGTTTTACCCTAAAAAATTAATGCCTGCCCGGAGCAGGCGTAAATTTTCGAGGAGCCCAAAAAGTGTACAGAAAAGCAGAAAATACTGCTTTTCTGTTGTCCCTCCAACTTAAAATCGTGGGGATATTAAGTCAAAGGAACACAAAAAGGAGAGCTGTCAAAAAAAAAACCATGCTGGCAGTCAGGTTAGGAAAAGGAACGCTCAATTAAGAAATGCCCATTTTCCTAATCCGTGCCTGTGCACAGCTTAGGAAAATGGATGCTTGAAAAATTGAGCGTCTGGTTTCCTAACCCACTGACAGCCACCTCTCTTGGGTGCCCGCTGCGAGGAGGCGCTAGGGGGTGCACAATTTCCCCTAGTGCCTCCTTTTTACCACGGCAGTTCACCTTGACCTTTCAGACGTCAACACTGCCACGACATCCTGGATTAACATTACCAACAAGGTTGCAGATCAAGTGTGCCCCATGACCAAGAAAACATTCCATCCGGACAAGGACAACAGGAAACCTTGGTTCACCCCCGAGTTGAAGTCGCTCAAACAGGAACTCAGATATAAGGAACACAGGTGGCGTAAATGCCTTTCCACCACAACCCTCTTAGCCTATAAATCTTGCCTAAACTCATACAGAAATGTCATTAACAGAACCAAGAAAGAATTCTTCTCCAAAAAGATCCACCACTTCATCTTTGACTCAAGAGCTCTGTTTTCCTATGTATCAGCCCTCACAAAACCAGCTATGCCCCTCATACCAGACGACCAAGCTACCAACAAAGCCAACGAACTGGCGGACTACTTCGAGAGAAAAATCATCACCCTCGTCGCTCCCCTCAAGGGGCCCTCTCATCATCCGAATTACTCATCCACCTCCGGTTCTCAACTCTCACACACAACCCTCCAACAACATAACTCAACCCCAGCTTCTCTTGCCACCTTCGAGCTGACGTCTGCCCTAGAAATTGAAAACATCCTCAAGAAGATGAAACCTTCGTCTCATCCTTTAGACCACATCCCATCCAATTTGCTGTTCTCCATCCCTAACATCATTGCCAAACCTGTAGCAGACATCATAAACTGCTCTTTGTCGCAAAGCCAAGTCCCTGACCAATTCAAGCTCGCAATGCTCAAGCCTCTCCTCAAAAAACCCAACCTTCCTCCCATAGACCCAGCCAACTTCAGACCCATAGCTAACTTGCCAATGATCGCCAAAGTCATGGAGAAGGTTGTAAACAACAACTATCCGAATTCTTAGAAGAAAACAACATCCTCACCTCAAACCGTATTCCGAAAGTCCCTGAACACCGAATCTTTATTAACCTCGCTATCAGACACCATCCTCCTTAATCTGGAAAAAGGTCAACCTTACCTACTCGCACTACTGGATCTCTCCTCAGCGTTTGACACCGTAAACCACACTTGCCTCCTTCAGCGTCTAGCTGACATCGGCATCACAGGATCGGCGTTTGGTTCAAATCTTTCCTTGAAAACAGTTTCTATAAGGGCAAGATCAATAACAAAGAATCACACCTTATCAGTTCAAAGTTGGGGGTACCCCAAGGATCATCCCTTTCACCCATCTATTCAATATTTATCTCCTCCCACTCTGCCATCTACTAACCAACCTCAAGCTAACACACTTCTTATACGTGGATGACATACAAATCCTCATCCCTATAGCTGAACTCTCCACAAAACTTGGTCTTATTGGAACAACTGCCTCTCAGCAATCAACAACCTACTCACCAGCCTCAACCTCGTATTAAACACCAAAAAACCGAAATCCTCCTAATAGCCCCTGAAAACAGCATCCCCCAACCCTCCAACTTCCACCCAATGCTCTATCACTTCAATCGACCAACATCGCAAGTAAGAGACCTGGGTGTGCTACTAGACAACCAACTCAACCTCAGCAAGTTCATAAACAATACTACCAAAGAATGCTTCTTTAAATTGCAAGTATTAAAAAAATTAAAACCACTTCTGCATTTCCGAGACTTCCGCCTGGTACTACAATCCATCATCCTCCCGAAACTGGATTACTGCAACTCACTCCTTCTGGGCCTTCCCGCTAACACCATCAAACCACTTCAGATGGTCCAGAACGTGACGGCCAGAATCCTTACAAATACCAACAAAAGGGATCACATCACCCCCATCCTCCAGAACCTTCACTGGCTGCCTATTAAATTCAGGATTCACTTTAAAGCCCTCATGATGGTACACAAGGCCCTACACAACATCTCCCCCCTCAACCTAACTTTTCAACTGCAGCAGCACATTACTAAGAGACCGATAAGAAGTGCGTACAAGAACATGCTACACCCAGCCGGCAAAAACCTCACTGAGGAAACGTGCCCTTTCCACTGCAGGTCCCCCACTTTGGAATTCGCTCCCTCCGGATCTCCGTCAAGAACCTTGCCCCATGACATTCAAAAAGAAGCTAAAGACTTGGCTTTTCACCCAAGCATTCCCGGAGAGCTAAGGCCTGATGAAGTCGATGACTTTATAGACCCCTGTCCATCTATCCCACTGTACATATGTTTTTGAGTTGTACTTTATTTCAGCTAATAGTCTCTTTGAATGTAGTCCTTTTTATCTCTCTGTAAGTTCTTTATTTCAACTTGTTCCAATGTATTCCGCCCCAGAGGCGACAATTTCAGTTCCTTGTAAACCAGTGCGATATGTATATTATACAGGAACATCGGTACATAAAAATTAAAAATAAATAAATAAATACATTTGTATATTGCATCGGGTGCCCTAGAGAGGTCGATCGACGCGTGTTAGGAGAGCAGGCGCTCACGATTGAGCACCCGTTTTCCACGTACCGATATTGCATCGGCCTGACGGTGCATACATACATAGACTTTTACCGCTATGTGGGCTGCTTGAAAGTTACTCTCCCAGGGCTTGGTTTAGGGCTTGAGTAATCAAAGCAACTTATGCACATAAAACCCTGTTTTATGTGTACAAATGGTACACTTTGAAAATCGATTAGGGAGTTGGTATGGAAACTCCATTTTGCCTGTACTACTACCCGCACAAGCAAATGGTACTCCAGAGGGAAGTGGGGCTGGGGGGAAGCATTTATGTTCATACCTGTTCACTTCCAAAAGGATGCGTGTAACTATACAGGAAGAAAGTTAAAGTTGGAACATTCTACATGCATGGGTGCATGCATACCAGGATCGGGTGTGAATTTTTAAAGTGGCCTTTTGCACGTAAGAGCATGGGCTATTACTGTTAAGATGGTTTAACTATCAAGCTATGTTTTATTGAACCTGGTCTGCTATAGAGATATTTTAGTTGAGGGTTAGATTATTTATCATTGTTTTTATGTCTTTTATTGATTTATTTTAATTTTTACAAATGTTTCTACTCTGCTAGAACCACTTTGAATCCACTGACTAGGCGCTATAGAAACTTTTGAAAATAAATAAATACCCACTCCTGGCTGTTAGCCTGATGAGATTAATTGCCTGCAACATATCACTTCTTTTCCAAGACGTGTTTTGTGGTCTTCCTTCTTGGGTCCTTCTACCATTCAGAGTAGATGGGAGTGTAAGTTCCCATTCTTAAACCAACATCTAGGCTTCTTCCCAGCTCTTTTAGTTATCATGTATTACAAGGATTTGTTACTTGCTATCCTACTGGAGCACTTAGAGCAAGGTACAGGATTAGCTGAATAGTTTACAGACATAATATAAAAAAGTGAAAGATACTACGTAGTACTTAAGCATAGCATAAACAATTACATAAACAATACAAAATGAATATAATGCACAATATCTAGACAACGCATAGATAGATAGCTGGTATGGGTATTACTGGTATACGGTAGTGTTTAGGCAAACTAGGACAGCCATGAGGATGTTCTGAAAGGGGGGGCATAAGATGAGAGGGAGGTTGTCAGCTAACAAGGCAGGGGGCGGGGAGGCCTGATAGAAGAGACAGCTCTTGATCTGTCATTATGAGGGTGGCTAGGTTGGCCTCTGTTGGGAAAGAGCTCCATAATCTGGGGATGAATGAGATGAAGGTGTTATTTGTGAGTTTGGGCTAACCTGGAGTCTTTGGGAGTGCCTCTTTTTCAGATTGCAGAATGCAAGAGGGTTAGTGGGGAGACAGGTAATCCTTCAGATAGATTGGGTCCTGATCATTTAGAAACTGATATTAAAAAGTAGCAGAGATCCTAAATTTAGACTCCTAATTTAGGTGCATGTTAGGCATCTATTTTCAGCCAGAGTTACGTGCCTAACTTGTCACTTGAAAATTCACATAAATTTAGGGCCCTAAAAGTTAGGCCTCTAAACTTAGCCCTGCTGTTTGTTTTCCTAGATTTAGGGTCCTAAATTAAGTGCCTAGTTCTGAAAATCAGTGCTAAGCTCCTAACTTTGTTTACCCATCTTAACTCTGCCCCTGTAGCCACCCACTTTTTAGGCTCCCAAATTCAGGAGCCAAATGAATCCAGGAGCCTAAATGTAGGCACTCAGCCCTAGTAAATTTTCAAAATTGACAATTTAGGAGCCTAACTCCAAATGTTAGGAGCCTAACTTGAAAATTGACCTCTTAGTGATTTGAAGGCAATGTAGAGGGCTTTGAATTGGGCCTAGTAGAGGACTGGTAGCCAGTGTAGATTTTGGAGGACTGGGCTAATGCGGTATCTTTTGCCAAAGTCAGATTACAGCCATGCAGCATCTTTCTGCTCTATCTACAGGCATTTTAGGAGTTTTGAAAGAGACCTACTTACAGTGTGTTGCAATAGTCTAATTGGGATAAAACAAATGCGAATATAAAGGTGGCCAGACCGACTTCAGCCTCTGAAGGTCAAAGAAAGCATTTCCTGCAATTGAGGTGTTTTGATTTTCCATATTTAAAGCTTCATTTGCTAAAGGCTTTTCTCCCATTTTATGTCAATGGGCAAAGAGGCTTTAGTAAATCAGGCCCTTAGCTTGGTATCTATAATGATGGTGCCCAGGCTTCGGACCTCAGCCTTCACTGAGAGTGGTATCATTCAGTGACAGTTTTAAGTATTTTTCTTTGTAGGGCACAGCATTAATGCTTCTGTTTTTTGAGGATTGAGTTTGCGTTTGTTAGGGATGTCCCATTTTCTGATCTCTGCAAGACAGCTGTTTATGTTTTTCGCACGATGGATCCCAGTGACATAAAGCCCTGAATGCCGTCGGCTTAGAAAACAAAGGTTACCCTATGATTGCACTTTTAATGGGCAGCCAAATTGGTGTTTGTACATAAAAGTAAAAGACGCCGGTAGGCGGAAGTGTGCATCAGCCCTGGTATGAGGGTATTCCTTATTCATAAAACCATGAGATTAATGTGACTTTATTTCTTAGAACATTATTATTCAGTCGCATTTCTTTCCAGTTTTTTGTTTTGTTTGTTGGCTTAGAAAAAGCATTGGATGCTGGATTTCGTAATTGTTCAATCAGTAGCTGGAAATAGCCTATTGAAAAGGGTTGGTGAGAGGATTGATCCTTGTGGAGCACCATAGGGCTGACAGATGAAAAGGAGTCACCCACAATGGCCTGGTATATTCTTCCTGTTAGTGATGAGCAAAAACCATTTTAAGGCTAGACCCCCTGATATCACTGCCCTCTCAACTAAGTTATCTCCACTGCCCTCTCTGTCTATCCCAAATATGCTTAAATTCTATCACAGTATTGGTTTCTACCACCTCTGCTTGTAGGTCATTCTTAATCAAGAAGTATTTCCTTATATTTCCTGAGCCTTTCTCCCTCCAGATTCATATCATGAACCCCAGCTTTCTGCTTTTTATGGAAAATAGCACCTGTATTTTAGCTAAACTGAGCCATGCGCCTGAGAGTGCTCAGCTCACTGGAAATAGAGGACCTGAAACATCAAGGCCATGGACAGGAGATGATCTTGTACAACTCCATCCATAGGCCCTTGGGGATGATTGCACTTGATCACACTTATCTTTGCCAAAAATAAAACAAAACAAAGGCACACTTTTTGCACAAATTCTTATACATGTTCATGCCACAAAGAGGTTTTCTCAGTCAAAATGGTGATATATCACACAGGTTCTTCAAGCATTGCTCCACTCTTTACAATGTTCAAGGCACAGAGGTTTCATACTAGTGTGGAAGTGGACAGGCTCCAAGATATTGGCATGATTCTCGGGATCATTGTTATCATTGCTGGGTTTAGACTGGATACTGAGCATTGCCGGCATTTATTTATTTTAAATTATTTATATCTCACGCTTCCAAATTGTTCAGGGTGGGTAAATATCTGTCCATGACAATCTATTTTATTTTTTTTTTTTTTTTGTGGGGAAGTCCACCCCCCACCCTCTGACTAGCCAGAAAAGCAGGAGTTCTTCTTCTTGTGGGCTCATCCTAGAGGCAAATGACTAACTAGTGCCCCCCCTCCCCAGTAGAAAGAAAACGTATACAGGGTACCATTAGAACAGGGAAGACATGGCGATGAGGGTGAGAATGACAGAGAGAGAGGAGGAGGAGGTGACAGAGGAGACCCACTAACTCCCATTTGGGGCATTCTAAAGCTATATCTGTTTTTATTTATATAAGGTGAATGCATTTCCAAGCAATAAATTACCAAAGGAAAAATGTCTTTGCTGTGATTGATGCTGTAGTGTGGCCAAAGACTACTGTAGGCATTTAGAGACTTGAGACTGAAGAGTAGACTAAAGCTTTTTTGAGCCCACCAATTACTTTGGTTTGAGTGCAGAGCTCATGCTGGTGAGCTTTGAGGCAGTAGCAGACTGTGCCACCCAGCCATTGTGGTGCTAATTCAACAGGGCGGTTATAAAGGGAGGAATGTTCAGATGCCGGTGCCGAGTGAGAGTGGCCAGATTTCTCCTCCTTGTATGTCTTCTCCTTGTACGTTCCATTCTATCATCGACCATGTATTTTCATACCACTCTTTGAAGATCCTTACTGACACAGAAGAAAGCTAGTCCTAAGCACACAGTCATGTCAGTTCTTTGTTCTCCTGGAACTTTCTGCTCTCCTTCAACCTCCTCATCATCTGGAGGGTTCTTGCTCTCCCCCTTTTTCCTTCTGCACTGACAAGCAATGACTCTGTACCAGGCTTGGTTGAATACACTTTGGAAACCAGCAGGGTGAGTCAAGATAAAAAAGAGAACTGGGTATGCTCCATATAGTATGCTCACGCTATGTAGGATGCTTTCCATAAGTGATATTTAGCTGATGCATTTTTCAGTTTCCATGCTTAAGAACACTATGGGGCAGATTTTCAAAGGCTACGCGCGTAACATCCGCACGTAACCTGAGGAAATCTGCCCCTGCGCGCGCCGAGCCTATTTTGCATAGGCTCGGCAGTGCGCGCAAGCCCCGGGATGCGCATATGTCCCGGGGCTTGCTAAAATGGGCGGTCCGGGGGTGTGTCCGGGCGTGTCTGGGGTGAGGGGGCATGGACGAGTGCCCCGACACAGCGGCCTGTGTCGGGACCTGGCCAGCCGGCACGCGCAAGTTACGCCTGCCAGAGGCCAGAGGCAGGCGTAACTCCATCGAACAAGGTAGTGGGGGGGATTTAGGTAGGGCCGAGGGGGGTGGGTGGGTTAAATAGGGAAAGGGAGGGAAAGGTGGGGGGATCCAAAAAAAGTTCCCTCCGAGGCCACTCCGATTTCGGAGCGGCCTTGGAAGGAACGGGAAGGAAAGCCATTGGGTTCTCCTTGGGCTCGACGCGCGCAAGGGGTGCACATGTGTGCACCCCTTGTGCGCGCCGACCCTGGATTTTATAACATGCGCGCGCAGCACGCACATGTTATAAAATCGGGTGACATTTGTGCGCGTCGGGTAGTGCGCACAAATGTACCCCGCGCTCGTAGGAATTAAATCGGCCCCTATGAGCACGCTATTTCTGTCAGCCTTTTACTGTGCTTATACTATATTTTTTTTTGCCCCCACTCATTAAGTGGCTTTTTAACATGCCCATTAAATTTTGTTTGCAAGCCCACTTTAAAGTTGGTTTTGCATGAGTTTTATTGTATAGATCCCCATGTGAAAGTATATTTATAATATACATTTCATATGCATTATAATTACATTTATTAAATTATCATCTATACTGTAAAAATAGTTTCTATTTATTTGGTTTCTTGCATGCAAACAGAATCATGGTGTGGATAGCTTGGCTACCACTTTTGGCATTTGATCAACATAACTTCTACAGGAGATAAAAGAGGAGGAGCCATGCTATTTCTAGTTCACCACACTCCTCCCTCCATTAATCACATATGATGTCCCTTTCCCTGTTATAATAATACTCTGACTTCAGTTAATTTTTGTCTGTTTGGGGTTTCAAAGATATTCCAATGAATACTTAAAATTTGATTAGACATGTAGTATGTATGGGAGGGTGATATGTTGGAGGACCTTCAGGAATAGTGAGTGGCTTGCTGTTTGCTGATTCTTTTGCCATAGTTTTGTCTCTTCCACAGAAATATGGCTCCAGATCCATGAATAAGACCAGCATTACCATGTAAAGTGCCGATTGGTTGACACTTGGCCACTATTTCTCTAGCTAGTGAGTATCTATGCTGCTGTGATATATTGATTCATATAAATTGCAAATATTGACAGAGGTGATACTGGAGATTGAGTTTTGGAAGACTTAATATACTGCTTTTCCATAAAATATGTACCAAAGAGGTCAATTTTTTGTTGAATTTACAGGCACCCGGAATCAAATCTGATAAATACTGCTGGTGAGGAAATAGTGGAAAAAGAGGTGAAATTTAGGATCATGATTGAAACTTATATTTTTTCATCCCATTCCTAAATGCAAGCACACTTTACTTTTACTTTCTATTTTTAAGATGAGGGAAATAATCACAACATTTTTAATTCAACTAATGTGCCTGTATCTTATTTTGGCAAAATGTGTTTTTAACTTTGCCAATTTGCTTTTCCATGACGTTTGTTTGTCTACAGAAACTAGTTATCTGCTCCATTATATATTGCCACTTATTTATAGTCCATAAAGTCTAAAGCAATCTTTTTTCTATAGGGAAAAATAATGAGTTTGTGGTCCTAGTTCATCTCTCTGATCAATACAAAGTTTATTTCTTGGTTTCTAGATTTATCATTAGTCACAGGATTATATAGATACTGCCTGAAAGGTTAAAAGTAAAATGCCAATGTGTTGAACATAAAGGAAAACCAGGAGAGATATTGTACTTGTTGAAAATAGGTTATTGAACAGGGTATTCATTAATAATTATGAAATAGCAGCCAATCAAAATTACACAGTTTGTCTATAACAGGTCATTAAAAGATTCGGATGCCATTTAAATCTGTATCCTGACTTTGTTTCTGGAAATATGGAAAACCATTCAAGGCACTTAAACCTCCCCCCCAAAATGCATTAAAATGTGAACATTTTTATAAGTTTTTAATTTGACCTAACAATATATGCAGAGCTATACAAGCTATGCATTTATGGGATAATATAAATGTAACCCAGGCACCTTACCAGGTTACCAGTAAGCCCTGGGACCATATAGAATAGTGCAGTTAAAGAGATAATTAGGGGGAGGATCCATTCATTAGCAGCCTTCCAATTGTGGGGCTGTAATGGATGTTCCCTGTAGGAGGTTTTACAGCAGAGCTCTGCAAAGGGCGCTGGGGACACTTTTAGTTGACAGTTTGAAAGGAAGGTTGGATATTTTCCTGAGTTACATTTTGGGCCTACCTGGAGCCTTGGAAGCCATCTGAGATCCTGGAAAGGTGTGTAAGGAGGACCACATCACAGCTCGGCAAATGTCGACGGGAGACAACAATCTAACTTCTGCCCATGACACTGCCTGAGCTAGAGTGGAATGGGCCTGAACCCAAATAGGTAACAGCTTCCCAGCATCCACATATGTGGTCGTGACTACCTCCTATATCCAGCAAGCTATTGTAGCCCGCAAAGACTGGCTCTCCCTGTCTAGTACCGCCATGGAGGACAAATAGGCAACCTGAGCTATGCAAAGGCCCAGTAACCTCCAGATATCTGACAAAATGCCACTTGACATCCAAGGGCTGCAACAGGTGAGACTCTTCTTCATCTCTCTTCCTCACCAGAGATGGCAGGGAGACACACTCGTTAAATTGAAACTCAGCAACCTCTTTTGGTAAAAAGAGAAACGGCTCCTGGCAGGACAAGGCCTGCAGCTCAGAAACCCTGTGTGCAGAACAATTTACCACAAGGAACACTGTTGTTGAGGTCAGAAACCGCAAGGACAGTGTACTGTATGTAGCAGTTGAAACGTAGGGCCTACCTAAAAATCCAAAACCAAATTGAGATTCCATAGGGGCACTGGAAATGCAAAAGAGGATGAAGATGTTCAACTCTTTTCAGAAATCAGACCACATCAGAATGAACTGACAAGGATCTACCATTGACCAGACCCTTGAAACAGGTGAGAGCAGTTACTTGAACCCTTAAGGAAAAAGGGCCAAGCCTTTATTCAAGCTATCCTGCAAAAATTCCAAAATGAATGGTATCTTGACCGAACAAGGAAAAGTACCACGATCCTCACACCAGGCCACAACACTCTCCAAATCCACACATAGGCCAAGGAAGTGGAGAACTTTCTAGCTCTTAGCAAGGCAGAGATCACTGCCACAGAGTATCCACATTTCAGCAAGTGAGCCCTGTCAAGAGCCATACCATAAGACAAAATCGAGTCAGATCTTTGTGAAGGACAGGACCCTGCTGCAACAGGTCCTGTGTGCCGGAAGTCGAAGAGTTGAATCCAGCAGGACCCTCCATAGATCTGAATGCCACGGTCTCCTGGGCCAATCTGGAGCAATCAAAAACACCATTCCTCTGTGGTGTTTGATCCTTAGAATCAATCTGCCCAACATGAGCCATGGAGGAAAAGTATACAGTAACTTGTCTTCCGGTCACTCCTGCAGTAGGGCATTGATCCCCAATTACCTCAGATCTCTTCTGTGGCTGAAGAAGCGCAAAACTTTTGCAGTGTGCAAAGTCGCTAACAGGTCCAGGAATGGGAGACCCCATTGATCCCGAATCAGCTGAAACTCCTTGTCTGAAAAACGCCCACTCTCCTGGGTCCAGACTCTCCCTACTGAAAACGTCTGCTCTTACGATGACTTAGCCTACGATGTGCAAGGCTGAGATCATCTGGAGATACACCTCTGCCCATTGCATAAGATGATCTATTTCCTGCGACACTTACTGGCTCTTGGTACCTCCCTGGCGATTGATTTAAGCCACAGTCGTTGCATTGTTTGACATTATGCAAACTGAGCAACCCTGCAGCCTGTCACTGAACTATAAACATGCAACTGGACCACCCTGGCCTCCAGGCAATTGATGTTCCAGAGAGACTCTCTGCACTCCAGTGCCCTTGCTCCATCAGCTCCTGATAGTAAACTTCCCAACCAAGGAGACTCGCATCTGTTGTCAAGGCTAGCCAGTCCAGAGGGGAGAGCGAAACTCCCTTCCATAGATGATCTGCCTGCAGTCACCACTGCAGTTGGGAGAAGACCTCCATCAGCAGGTGGAGCCAAATAGAATAGACCTAAGACTGCGGATTCCACCGAGACAGTAGGGAGAACTGAAGAGGACGCATATGCACCCTCGTCCACAGCACCACTTCTAGGGTTGCCGCTATCAAGCCAAGGACCTGCAGGTAAAACCATATGGTTGGGCGCAGATTGTTCAACAACAGATGGAGTTGAGCTAGCAACTTCTGAATTTGAGTTTTCGGCAGGAGCACCTTGGCCTGCTTCTTATCAAACTGAACCCCCAGATATTCCAGCAACTGAGTAGACTGAAGGCTGCTCTTATTTATTTATTTATTTATTTATTTATTTATTTATTTAGGGTTTTTATATACCGACTTTCTTGATATATATATATCAAATCAAGTCGGTTTCCATTTAACACAACTGTCGCCGGGGGGGCGTTACATAAAACAATAAACAAAGTATTGAACGGAGAACGTGTAGCGTTACATTTAACAATCAATAAGGTCGTTACATTAAACAATTAAACAGTAAACATAGTATTAAACAGAGAATGTGTAGAGTTACTTTAAAACAAGCAATAAGGTCCTGATGTTCCTGAGGGTAATAAGTTAGCGGTGGACTTTATATAGCGCTATTTTGTTCTTTGTCCTGTGTCGAAGTGATCCTGCAATTCTGGGAAGGCTTGCCGGAAGAGCCATGTTTTAAGGTTTTTCTTGAATGTTAGATGGCAAGTTTCGAGTCGAAGATCTGGCGGTAGTGAGTTCCAAAGGGTGGGCCCCGCTGTGGAGAGTGCTCGTTTGGCTAGCGAGGTTTTAATCGGGGGAGTGTGTAGAGAACCTTTGTAGTTATATCTGATAGGTCTTTTTGATGTGTGAAGGCGGAGTTGCGAGGTAAGATTTAGGTTAACCACCAGCCAAGCTCCCGCAACAGGGAAATCACCTTATGAATCACCAGGCAGCTCTCTTCCAGCTACTTGGAATACAGGTGAACTAGGCATCTATCCTTTCTCAACTCTGCTGCAATTACCACCATTATCTTGGAACAGGTTCTGGGAGTGGTGGCCAAACCAAGGGCAGCATCTAAAACTGAAAGTGGTGTCCCAGAACTGTGAACCACAGGAAGTGTTGATGTTCTAGTTGAATGGGAATATGGATATATGCTTCTGACAGATCCGGAGAGGCAAGAAATTCCCCCGACTGTAAGGCCATTATCACTGAGTGCAATGCCTTCATGCTAAAATGCTTCACTTGCAGATGACGATTGATGCCTTTAAGGTCTAGGATGGGACAAAAAGAGTCCTCCTTCTTTGACACAATGAAATAATGGAACATTGCCCATATTTTCTTGAGACGTGGGCACTGGGACCACAGCCCTCATACTGAGGAGCCTTGCCAATGCAGTTTCCACTGCCTGTTTTTTGTTTTTTTTTACTGGTGAGTGGCAGGGAGACACCATGAACCTGTCCTGAGGAACACTGCAAAACCTCAGTTCATATTCCTCTCATATCACCTCCAGGACCCACTGATCTGATGTGATTTTGACCCACCTCTGATAAACTAGAGAGAGGCGTCCCTCTATCTCCTGTTCCCAGGGGTGGGCCAGCAAGCCTTCATTGAGAGGCTTGGGAGGTTCCATTAACCAAGCCTGCACCTCTTCTGGTTGTTGGGGATGAAAGGACTGAGACCCACCGAAGGGTCATGTCCTCTGAAGGTCGCTCCTCTGCAGGATCGAAAATGCTTGGATCCTCTAGCACGCCCTCTCATGTGAAGGGAGTGCTGTGCCTGCTTCTTATCCTCTGGCAAATGAGGAACTGGAGATTTGCCCCACTTATTGGTCAGTTTCTCCAATTCGCAACCAAACAAAAGCGAGCCTTTAAGGGGCAATTTGGTGAGGTTAGCCTTGGAGATCACATCAGACAACCAATTTCTCAACCATAATTGATGCCTGGCCGCTACTATCAAAGCCAGCCCTCTGGCTTAAGTGGGGACAATATCACAGCTGCCTCCACCAAGAAGGCAGAAGCTGGTTCCATAATTGCCCTGGATTTTACCTAGAGTCATCAACCTCCTGGGAAAGAAGCAAACAAGAGCGAGCCACCAAGGAACAACAAGAAGCAATCTGCAAGGTAATTGCCACTGCTTCAAATGCTTGCTTAAGGATAGTCTCAATCTTTTTAGCTTGAGTATTCTTCAAGGCCGCTTCTCCTTCCATGGGAATAGTGATCCGTTTGGAGACTGCACACAAAAGTGCATTTCCACTTTGAGAAAAAACATAAGCGATCTCTTATCACTGGATCCAGAGGGTACAGGCCTTCCAAAATCTGACCCCCTTTCAAAGTAGCCTCTGGGATGCCCCACTCAAGATCAATCAATTCTTGAATGGCTTCCATCATAGGGGGAAAACTATGCAAGGAAACCAAAGTGGGATTTCTCTTTGGCTTAGATGCTGAATCTGCCCCAGGAACTCCAAGCAATTTTCAAGGTCTGGGAAATCAGAGCTGGCAGTTTATCTCTTTGAAAGAACCGCAGCGTAGTTCTAATCCAGGGGAATTTCCCCATCCTCAAGAGAGGCAAGATCGGCGTCATCATCTGTGCCATCTGGATCTCCATCCAGAGGACCCACTGCCACTCCAGGAGTACTCTGGCGCCCAACAAAAAAGCCAGGCAGGGATTTTCCCCTGTGCCTCTGCTCTAGGAGCATGGGACAGGGCTGAGGACTGTGCCTGTAGAAAGGACTGAAAACCCTGAAAAAATTCTGCCCATGAAAGTATAGAAGCAACCAGATTGGCAGTAACCTGAGATGTACTCACTGATCTACCTTCCCCTGCTGAGGAACCAGTTAGGGGAGTTCCAAAATCAGGCACCCCACCTGAATCGCCTTTACCCAGATCCACATCCGGCTGGGAAGAACCAGGCTTAGTGAAATCAGAGGAAGACAATTCACCCTGAGCCTCCAAACAGCGCTGGCACAATCAGCAGGCACTCCTGGCTGAGCTGCCCGAATATAACAAGCAGTGCAAAGAGAAAGAAGCTTAGGCTTCTTAGGCACAGGCACCATGATGGCTGACAATGCGCTGAGCGGTGGCCGGAGGAGTGCATCTAGCTGGGTTTTTTTTTTTAGATAGGCGCTCAACTAGGCACCTAGAAGTTAAGCATCCAACACTGAGGCACATACCCCTAGGCACTTACCTACATGGCCAAAAATTAAGTGCACAAAAAACTTAAGGACACAGTATCACTTGTGCGTATAGGTAAGCGCATGGCCACTATGCGTTGCTTAACATGGACACACAGACTACAAGGCACAACATGGGCGCACAACCTGTATGCAAAGCAAGATGCACACGCTGGACCAATAATCCTGTAGAGGGCAACCTTAGAAAGTACACGAAAAGCCATTGCGACCTACCACTCGGTGCACAGAGGAAAGCCTCAGAGTGAGGCCTAGCCTAAGGAGGCTGCTCAACCCAACAGGCTGCCCAAATCACTCGACCTCCCACGGAACGGAACGAACGTCAGACTGGCGCACCGAGCACGGAAACCAGGAGAGAAGGAAACCCTGCACACCAAAAAAAAATCCTCCTGCTAAGTCTCTATATCTATTTCTTTTTTTTTTTTAATTATCGGAGCTCAGCCATACCTGGCTGAGCACAAAGATGATCTCCGGCTGTGGTGGGAGAGGGTATCTGTCGTCACCGCCGCACTCGGCTTCCTGCACCTGCTGCCTTTCAGCTGCTCAAGCAGCTAAGTCCAAGCCGGCAAAACCAGCTACCAGACCAAGGCACACATCTGAGGGATCACGGAAATCACCTCAGGAATTCTCAACTGGGGGAAAACGGGGCAAATTTATTTTATTTTAAAATGAAGCAATCCTCAGTGGGGAGATGTACATCCACCATCTGGCAGGGTGATGTAACTGCAGGGGTGTATATACACTGTGATGTCAGCTTACTCCGTCTCCATTTGCTGGTAGGAATGAATACAATAGGGGCAGTGCACGCTAATTTATCTCATGCATATTCGTTGTAGATATCCTGAAAACCTGATTTGTTTGTTGTTCTTGAGGACTGGAGTTGGCAATCCATAGCATATATTATAGCAATTTTCAAAAGCCTTGAATTTAATGCGGGTAAATGGGCTTTTGAAAATTGCTATGAAAGTGTGTTACATTTACATTTTCCTTTGAAACTATCCCTGTTACTCTATATCTGGAAGAGTCTCTGAAAGGAAAAGTAGATATCGCAACCCTTTTGTTGGAGCCAGATCACAATTAGACCCTTAGATTATTTTTCCAACATACAGATGATTTATTTATGGGAAAAACAAATATGGATGTTTTCAGATGTTTGCCAGCATCCCAGACTAGGAAGAAACATTTCCTTGCAATGCACCAAGAGATTCTTGATCTTGGCTCTGAATATTTCCTGCACTACCCTTGTAAGGGTTTGATTAATTTGCCGGTGAAATATATATTTACAGGCCCAAAACATCTTAGAATTTCTCTAAATGGGAAGATAATGGTGAAAGTAGAGCCTACTGGTTGGGTTGATCCCCCTTCTCCTAATACGATCAGAGCATCCTCTTAAAAATATAGATTTGTTCTTAATGCTCCAAAATCCACATATCCTGTTTGCTAAGTGTTAAATGGATGACTTCCAATTGAAGGCAAATGGGCAAAATTGTGGAGTTAGCATAAACAAGTTACTCTGCGCTCATTCGCCCATCTTCAAAAATGCCTTTCTTCTTCTCGCGTCCATTAAGGGGAAGTTTTAAACCCTGTAGGGAGCTCACAGATCCATGGATACTTTATATTCCCAGTCCCGCCATCTGATTTTCAGAGGGTCCCTCCCCGCAGAGTTTCCCTTCAAAAGAGAGGGGCCGCAGGGACTGCAGTTAGCTTATTTGCACTCGCTTCACAAAATGAAACCCCCATGCATGCTTTGCTGTTCTTCCCCTGACCCTGCCTTTTCCCATTTCCTAGCATGTGTGCTATGAGCACTGATGGGCGGGCAATGTTCCGCTTGGGGAATTTAACTGGGCAACTTCTTAGTTACCTGGGTAGATTCCTTTAAAAATCATCAGCTGAGGAAGGAAAACTAAGTTGCCGGAGAAGGCAAAATGTCGTTTTTTCTGTGCTTGCCTATCATTTTAGAAGGAATCTTCTTTTCAGCTGTAAAAATATTTTACCCTCTGTGGCATCAAATCTGCATCGGATGACTAATAACGAAGCATATTTGTAAATATTTCAATTAGCCATTTATGTAATTGGTGTGATGCTAAGTGACACGCAGACATAAGGGGAAAAGCCCAGGCCTGCTTCTGTGGCCAAGGCCATAAGCAATGCACGTCAAGCGGCACTGTCTAAATTTTCAAGAGGGCTCCTCACCCACTAGAAGAGAAACAGGGAAATAAACCTGCACAGCGCGGCAGATAATAGCATAAGAAAACTGCAGCGCAGACTGGATGGACCATTTGGTCCTCTTCTGCCGTCATTGCTGTGTTACTGTGTTGCATGTTCCCTGCTAGACTGCTATCCAGTATCCACTACCTTTCCGCAAGAGCCCACGTGAAAGTGAAGACTTTTGTTCTTCTTTAGGTTTCCCAACTAACACTCTAAAATAAATGAAAAAAAAATGTCATTGATATCGTCTAAATGCAAACATAACTATAGATTATTGTTTTCTCATAATGAAAATTAAGCTAATATTGCAAATAAAGGAGGGGAACAATACAAAAAATTAGCTTAGGAAATATCTTACTTATATTTACTGAATTATTGCTTGGGTTGAATTTGTGGTTATGGGTTCCAGAATGTGAGGGCTACGGAAGCAATCGTTGCGTAACCAAAATCGCGTTCCTCAGTCATCTCCTTCTGGCTTTTTGTATTATCTAAGACTGCATACATGCCTATTCTAGAGTTAAGTCTTCAGTTGAAGATATAAGGGGCAGAGGTTTGCCTTCTTACAGTCACTCAAATGAGCTGGCAGGAAATCGCAAGCTGGCTGTTTCTGGGAAGGAATTGGTTTTGCTTTCCTAACATTGTTGAAGATCATTTTGGGGGCCAACTGCTTTAGCTTAGCTTATTAGGATCAGGATTCTCAGCGGGGTGCCGTCTACTGTTGATGTCCTCTGCAAATCATCCAGACAGCTGGAACCATAAAATTTACTTAGAGCCCCCAAAAAGGTGACCCAAGAAAACCTTTCCTACCCTCTTTGGCCATCTGTGCTGACCACTTCAGAGTTTGCACTTGTCTTGTCAGTGTGGAATGGCAAAAATGTGTTTGCAAATGGACAGAAGGCTTTCAGGTGCTCTGAGGTCTGGCAGGAAGGTAGAGTTGCCTCTTTCTCTGGTGTATACTGCTAAACTATTTACAAGTTGCTGAAGCATTTTGAGGAGGATAAAAAAAATACGGCTCTGAGTTACCCATACATCTATTCAGTTTGCTCATTTCTTATAGATATAAACTGTTTAGCTAATCTAAGACAGGTGTCTCTGGGTGTTAACATTAAGTTGTTCTGTGGGAAACTGGGTGCAAAGTTAAACCATATGTACTGCTCACAATAAGTGAGGAGTGATTAGGCAAGCATTTTTTTTTCCAGTTTTAAGATAAAAAACATTGATGCTTTAAATTGCGTTGGAAGCTGGTAGGCTTCTAAGCTGACCCCTTTGCCAGGTGGATCACTCTGTAGAATCACAAAGGGCATGAGGTCAAATGGAGCTCATTACAGTGAATGGTATTTTAAGACGATTTGATGATGTGTGGACATTTGCATTCTGCAAGGCATTGTATGGCAATCTTTTGTTATATTTCAGCACATACTGTATATATATATATATATATATATATATATATATATATATCTAGAAAGAGAAAACGAGAGAGAGAAAAGAATCTCATGCAAGATGAGATAATGAAACAGAGCACTAATGCTGAATGTTCATTAAAAATAACTTACTTTTATTAACAAAATATGCATAAAATAACTGAACATTCTTCAGTTTTAATAGTTAGCTATACATGTGACATCATTATATATTTCTGAAATGATAAAGTGCCATGTAACACAAATCACATAGAAATTGCATACAAAAAATATTAAACAGTTCACATAAACTGAAGCCTTAAAAAATTAGTATAAAATGAATACATATATAATCTTAAAACAAACTCACACTGTTACTGCTAACTTTGAAAATAATCAGACAATGACCTTAACAATGAACTAAGTACAAGCATACCATTTATGCCAAAGGCTCATTCAAACTAGCTCACAAATGTGAGATGCATAAAACCCATTGTGCTGTAGACAAGCTTATTTTTACCCTCGGATTGTATAACATAGAATACCCATTACTTTGCAACCCAATCGGTGCACTATGTCTCTCAAATATGTTGTTGAAGCCCTTGTTTCACTGATGTTGACCTCTCATGGGGAAACTGGTCAAGAGAAAATTGAGAGAGACACCGAATGAGCTTAATGCTAAGTCTGGTACACTTTTCTTTAAGTGACAGGGCAGTTTTTAATGGGGCCAGTGGTGAGAAACTGAAATGTCACTCTTGTCATCTTTTCCCTAACCATGGAATATGTTAAAAGAACCATGGGAACCGCGGGTCATCAAGTTAAGCAAAGACCCAGTGAAAGAGGGGGTCCAGTGACTCCTTCAGTGAGAATAACGATCCCGGCTCTTTCTGTTGGCATACTTGTTGGTGGTGACCTGGAGATTCCTCTTCCTGCTCTCCTGAAGGCCCACTGCTATGTGTAGCTCAACAAACTGTACCTGCACAAGCGTCATGCGGGGCGCAGCATCTACTCAGAAGTCAAAGAGCAGAGATGGATTGACCTAAACCTTTGTAATTTATACTCCGGATAGCCACAAACCAGGAGCCCAGTGATTTGCTGGTTCCTTTTTCACTTTCTTGATCCAGCCCTTCAGTTGCCAGATGGAGGATGATGATTCACATTTGTCTTGGAATAGCTGCCTGCACAAATTAGTAGGTGTAAACGTAGGCGGGTAGTTTTTCTGGGATAATTTTGATAGGGAAAGTATGCGCGTACTTTTCCTTTGAAAATTAGTAGGTAAAAAGTACCCACAGAATTTGCACCAGTGCACGCAGTTCCAAAATTGTCCTCTGTATGTGAAAGAAAAATGTTTTAAAAGATGAGGGCATTATCCTAACACATCAAAAAACACCCCCTTATAAAACAAAAAACCCACAGATGATACCCATTTATGTCTACTTGCCTGATCTGTGGTCTACTTCCTATCTTCCCTCCCCCACCACAAAGGCCCTTTTTTTTTTTTAAACTGTCCTATGCATGTTTGAATTCTGCCACTGTTTTAGTTCCTATCAATTCCACCGAAAGTCTCTTTCAGATGTTTTCCCTCCTCTCAGTGGAAAAGCATTTTCTCACATTCCTTTTGCATTTCTCTCTCTTTAACTTCATAGAGCAGCCCCTGTTCTTGAGCTTTGCATTGGATGGAAAATGCTACCTTCTAGTACAGAGGTAGAGCCACAAGTGGGCCTCAGGGGCCTGTGCCCTCACCTTTGGCTCAGGCCCCCACCCCTAGCAGCAGGGTAATGTCCAATCTGGGTCAATCCCTTAAAGGTACAGGGGTTAGAGGGTCTGGAAGCATTGGAATCACTGCCAGTTGATGTCTTTTAAGGAGGCTAACTTGAATGGGAAACACCACTGCCCTTTGAGGCCATCAAACTCTTTGTTTACTTGTGGCAGGTAATTAATTATCTCCCTTCCGCTGGGCCTCCTTCAAATTTTGGGAATGTCTGGGTCAGGTGGATGTCTATATGCATACTTGCTCTTCAGCAGCCCGAGAGATTAACACTTGCATAAAGTAGTTGCCCTAACCACAGAAGAAGAATGAGAAACAGTAGGGACAGACATGGTGACTGTGAAGAGACAGAAAATAGAGTGTTGCCAAAAATTAAAAGTATTTTGTAGCCACTACCATGAAGAACCATATATAATGGGGAAAAGGATTGGGGAGGGGTGTGGGGAGGCAGGTCACAATGCCCAACCATGTTAACCTGGGCCTGCCCAAAAACTCCAGTTTTGGCCACACTCCTGTTCTGGTACCTTATAGAAGCCTGAAAGATATTTGAATAATTGCATTCTATCTCCCCCTTTCCCTTCTTTCTTCCAAAACAGGGATAAGTAACTTGGGTCCTCAAGTGCTGCAAGCTGCTCAGATTTTCAAGCAATCCACTCTGAATATTCATGAAATACATTTGCATGTATTGCCTCCATTGCATGAAAATGGATCTCATGCATAGTCATTGTGGATAACCTGAAAACCCAACCAACGTTGCCTACTCCTGTTCTAGAGAGTACATTTTAGTTCTTTCAGTCTCTCTCTGTATGGCTTTAAGTCATGCATGAATAATCATACAATATATATCTGTATATATTATCAATAGTATTTATTACTTTATTACAAAAGTTTTTTAAAACACATTAACATCACATATTTTCATATATAACATATCACTCATACTCCACATTCATTCACAACAATAATACAATTTACAATACATATTGCACAATACACTGTCATATAAAATCTCACATTTTTTTACCATAGCAGCCTATTTTTAATTTAATTATTCCCTTATGTTTTACCCTTATATTCTATTCTTTAATATTCCCTCTAAACTTTTCTTTATTTTACTCTCCTTTAAACCACTTATTTTCTTATCCTTCAGAATACTCCCTTTCTTGTTCTTCAAAATACTCCCAAAATACTTCCTTTCTTGTTCTTCAGAATACTCCCGACAAAAGACCCCTGTGGTTTCCTCAGGGGATCAACTTCTCACATCTATTATTTCTTTCATATATAGGGAACATCCGATCAACTTATTGCATCTATTATTTCTTCCACATACAGGGACTTCACTTCTCAATTAATCTGTCAATCTTCATTAACCTATTCTCATTAATACAAATATAAAATAATCAATATCTACCTCTGAATAACTTTACACTTATTCCTTTATTTAATATACTCTCCATATTAAAATATTTTTTTTAAACTACAATTCCTTTTTTTTTTTTTTTTATACTTTATTAATTTTCCAATATAAACACAAATAAGGATTTACATACCTTATCATAAGGAATAGCATTCATATTATATAATATATAACCATATAAGTTATTTTAAACATTTATTATACATAACATTTTTCATTTATGCTATATCCTTATTATTACCATGAAATTCTGAGAGACCATTATAAGGAAAATAGAGCATACATTTAACCTTAATAAATTTAACTTTTCTATTTCGATATTTAGAAAGTGATAGGGTATAATTATTTACCTACTGAGTTCACTTCAGAATTAGGTTGCTGTTCTCTTGAAACCAAAAATTTTTCTAACAGATCTGGTTCAAAAAATACATAACGTTCTTTATCTATTGACATAACACACTTACAAGGAAATTTAATCAATATCTGTGCGCCCAAGGCATGAACTCTTGGACACATATTCAAAAATTTTTTACGACGTAATTGCGTTGTCCTAACTACATCAGGGTATATCCAGACCTTTTCACCCAAGTACTGTTTGTTCCTATTTCTAAGGAAAATTCTTAATATGTTGTCTCTCTCAACAGAAGAGGCAAAAGTAACTAATAATATACCCCTCCTCTCTATCTGTTTTTCTTGGGAAGTTTCTAAAAATCCCGAAAGATCTTCTAATGGGGATACTGCTGAAGAGTCATTTTTAGGAATATCTTCCCCCACAGATTTCTTAGAATTATCTGACACAAAATATGCTTTAATTATATTGGGCATATTAATTGAAGAGAGAGTTAACAATTCCCGAAAATAATTATTTAATTGTTCCTTAGGGGAAACAAGTTTGCACTTGGGGAAATTTATTATTCTTAGATTATTATATCTAAGTCTATTCTCTAGACTCTCTATCCTCTTATCTATTCTAGATTCTCCCTGAATCAAATTTGACTGAACTTCACTTATCTGGGCTACTTGAGAGTCCAGATTTTGTAATTTATTGGAATTAGACAATACTACCGGATTAACAATTGCATTTTGTTCTTGAAAGCCTTGAAAGCCTTGAGTCAAGGAAATCATTGTTTTTTCTATTGCCGATACAACATTCCATATAGCATCTAAAGTTACTACTTCTGGTTTCTCAGACAATTTAATCTCGGGTATTTTGAACTTAGATCCTAAGGAAATATCTCCCACACAACCCTTTTCTGATGTGCCTTCTCCCTCTGTGGTAGTTGGCTTTATTTTACCAATCCCACTTAATGTCCCAATGTTCTTCTCCTTCAAGGCGATCAAAACTTTCTCGCCCTGACTCAGTCCATTTTTTCCATCAACTATTTCTGCCTCGAACACTTCTCCCATTGATGACATCTTAGGTCGAATGGGAGATGTAGAATCAGCTGATTTTTTATGGACCGGTGGTGAGGGAGTCTCAGGAGCCCCAGGACTCAAAGATATCTTTAAAAATGGCGCGGGCCATCCAGTGCTCCTACCATGTGACAGGGGCCAGTCAATGGCACGAATACCCTGTCACATGGTAAGGGCAAAGGGCCATCGGCACCATTTTGATTAGTGGCAGCCGACAGCCTGGGAGCAAGAGATCACTCCCAGGACCCCCACTGGACCACCAGGTACCTGTAAAATGGTTTTTGGGGGGTCAGGAGGGTGGGGGAAGCAAAGGGATTCATTTTAAAGGGTTGGGGTGGGTTTAGGGGTTATTTTTGTGTGCTGTTTTTCCCGCCCTCCCCCAAAATGATAAGAGAACCCCCACGATCAATATCGTGGGGTTTTCCTATCATTTCAGAGGAGCCCCCGATTTCTGACGATTTTGAAAATATCGACGATATTTTCAATCGTCTGAAGCCCGATTCACATCCCTATTAAGGGCCTCATTTTCCAATAACGCATTAGGGGGCGTTACCAATGCAAATGAGGCTTCTTTCGTGCAGTGGGGAAACATCGCGTGCGGCGATGTTTTTGCTATTCACGAAAACATTAGCACCGCACACAATGTTTTCCCAGTGTGCAATGATCCTTTTAGTCTTTTATTGCGGTGCACGATATTTGCCAGTTTTGAGAGAGAGAGAGAGAGAGAGAGAGAGAGAGAGAGAGAGAGAGAGAGAGAGAGAGAGAGAGAGAGAGAGAGAGAGAGAGAGACTTACTATAGTGCCTATGCCCTACATAGGTATTTGAATCCCTATGGGAGGGCTACCTACTAACTCGGGGTGGGGATTAGGTATGAGCGTCGGGGGTTGGGGGCCACTTTCGCATTCCACATGAGACCTACGGACAGAACAGTGGTCTCTAGTGCAGATTTGCTGGCCGTCGGAGTGAGGACGCTCACTCCAAGAGGAGATTTGGGCAACATTCTCTCCACCTAGCATGTTGTTGCCCAGGTAGAGTGTCCATCAAGCTAGGTAGAGAGAACGTTGCCCAAACCACTTCTTGGAGTGAGCGTCCTCACTCCGACGGCCAGCAAATCTGCACTAGAGACCACTGTTCTGTCCGTAGGTCTCATGTGGAATGCGAAAGTGGCCCCCAACCCCCGACGCTCATACCTAATCCCCACCCCGAGTTAGTAGGTAGCCCTCCCATAGGGATTCAAATACCTATGTAGGGCATAGGCACTATAGTAAGTCTCTCTCTCTCTCTCTCTCTCTCTCTCTCTCTCTCTCTCTCTCTCTCTCTCTCTCTCTCTCTCT
Source organism: Rhinatrema bivittatum (assembly GCF_901001135.1). Taxonomy (NCBI): domain Eukaryota; kingdom Metazoa; phylum Chordata; class Amphibia; order Gymnophiona; family Rhinatrematidae; genus Rhinatrema; species Rhinatrema bivittatum. Next base: position 40,399,200 of record NC_042620.1, read on the forward strand.
CTCTCTCTCTCTCTCTCTCAGGAACGGCAATAATCCTTTTCTGGCCCGTGCTTGGAAAATGAGGCCCTAAGTTAGTCCAATAAAAAGATATCGCTGATGACTTATTTGTTAACCCTTAATTCCATATAACCAACTGGATTAACTGGGCAATTACAATTTATTTGCTGCATAAAAGTTTCAACATTAATCTACAGTACATCTTTAGGGGTCAGGCACATTCCCCAGTTATTTTTGCCCTTCTGTTGTGGAGGTTTCCACTGCTGAAATATTCAAGATACTTTTTAAGAAAGAAAATGAAAGAAAAATGAATGAAATTGTGATAATTTTCCATTTACTTTATAAAAGTAAACAGCTCACCCTGCCCTGCCCCTCCTCCGCTGAAAACGTTCATAATCACCCACATTTTAACCCCCCTCTTGGGCCCTTGCTCACTTTCTATGCTATTTGTAGGTACAAATGTGGCAGGAGCAATCCCTCATCAGCAGGGAAGAGTGATTGAGGATAGTTTATGTCTATTTAGGCTCATAGATGGGGATAAGAAGTTTGTGGGATAGGGTTTTGTTTTTTTTTAAATTTTGGTGGCTGAGTGGATTGATAGAAAATTTGGTGGTAAAACATGGAAGAGGGCCTGGGTGTTGATTATTTATTTATTTATTTATTTATTTATTTATTTATTTAAAAGTTTTTATATACCGACATTCATCAGTGATATCACATCGGTTCACAGTGTATCGCAAACAGATGCCTGGGATGGCGCATTACATCGAACAAATATAACATGTTAACAAGAGAGTAATTGAGGGGGGGAGATATAAACAAAATTAGCAAGTATATACAATATGTACAATAATGGGAGCTAACATATAATATAAGATTTAGTCAAAAAATATAAGGTGAGGGGGGGGGTGAAGGGAGGGGAGTAGGGAGGAGTCGAGGAGGAAGATGATAATGCCTAAACCAGCAGAGATAGAAGAGACAGGTATGAAGGGCAAGGGTGGAAACAGGGTTGAGACAGAGTAAAAGGCATGGGGTTCTGGGGTGAGCTGGAGTTGGTTAAAGTATGGAAATTTATATAATCATTTACCCCAAAGAGGTAGGAAACCAGAGGAAGAATTTATCCTGGGCAGACTGGATGGACCAACTGGTCTTTATCTGCTGTCATTTACTATGGAGGAGGGCGGGGAGAGAGGTGGACCCTTGTCCTGGAGCAGGAGAGAATGGTCTCCTGGTAGGGACCAGGAAACACCTGCCCCCAGGGGCGAAGCACTGGAGGAGACAGAGGCTAGGATGAGTTTCACCACTGGAAGCCCGAGATCCCCCCGGGTGGAGCCCGTAGGGACCTGGACCGCTTGGACTTAGGTGGGACTTGCAGGGTCTCCGGGAGAGATGGTAGACTGGCATGCTCATGGACAACAGAGGAGCACAGTTGGGTTCGAGACTGGAGATCAGATGGAGCAAAGAAGGCCAGTACAGCGAAGGCGATGACAAGGCAAGGGACAGAGCCAGAATCAGGACGTAGTCAATCAGGCCGAGGTCAAATCCAAAGGTCAGTCCGAGGAGTGGTCAAACATCGAGAGGTCAGGTTCAGGAAGTCAGACAAGGTTTCAGGCAAGCTGAGGTCAGAAGGCAGGCAGCAGGCAGAGTAGTCAGGAACAAGCTGAGGTCAGTACCAGAGAGACAGTCCGAGGGTACTGCTTGGGGAGACGAACAGACGAACACTGGGGCAGAAAGATGCAGGAACAGAAGGATGCAGGAACAAGGCTGGAATAGTAGGATCCTGGAACAAAGCTGGAACAAGACTGGAATGAGACTGGAATGAGACTGGAATGAGACTAGAACAAATTTTAGCACGCAGTGACAATCTAGCACAAAGCAAACCGATTGCCAAGGCAAGGAAGTGCAGGCAGGAACTTCCTTAAATAGCTCCTTTAATCAGGGCGTGTCGCGGAGCTAGGACCCGCCCCTGGCCCTACAAGAGGCCGGGTGGTCCGCACGCATAGGGGCATGGCCAACGCCAAGGGAGGCGCCGGACTCCAGTGTGAGGCCTGGTGCACAGTGGAAGACCCAGCGACCACCGCCGTGGGACGCCGAGGCCTGGAGGAACTTGCGGCTGCCATTGGGGAGGCTGTCCTGGGACCTTCAGAGAAGCCAGGAAGGTGAGCAGGCCCGTGCGCGGGCCGGACGCGGTTGGGGCGTGCAACAGTTACTATGACTTGCTCCCACGCTTGCCCTCTCACTCCTGTTTCTTTCTGCCCCTCCTAACATGTATCCTCCCGCCTCTACTGATCCTCTCTTTGCCCCTCCTTGCACTATTCCCTTTTGTCACTATGTTTACTTATGTCATCCTTCTCACTAAAGAGTATATTTACTAAAATGCATTACTCTATGTTCACACATGTTATTAGTAAATAGGCCACAGTGAGGTGATGCTTTACATTACATCACATTTTAGTAAATATGGCCTTTTGCGTACACACAGGATTATGTGCCCACGCATCTTAAAGGGAACTAATTTCATACAAACACTGGCTATGCCCTAGGTCAGTACTCAACATCAGCGGCTGCATACTCTTTTTAACGTTGACAACTTCACATGTTGTAGAAGTAGAGATTATTTTTAAATATAGAGAGCCCTACTGGGTCTCTACTAAGAAGACCATATCATTCAGGTAGGTAGAGTCAGGGCAAATCAAGTGGATGAAAGCTCTCCCATGTGGGTTGTGTGTTGATTGTTTCTTATTGATATTAAATGGGGGAAACACCTAGAGAGGTTATTTATTTATTTATTTATTTATTTATTTATTTATTTATTTAAAGTTTTTTATATACCGACATTCGTTAAGAAAACATCACATCGGTTTCCATAGAACAATAAATTGGCCAACAGGGCTTTACAATGCAACTGATAAAAGAACTAGAGGGGAGGGGGGCAAAAGGGGGGGGGGACGGGGTGGAGGGAGGAGGTTTTACATAGAAACTGGGGAGATATTGAGGGAGGGGATGTGGAGGGGGGGGGAGGGGTAAGGGAAACTAATTTTAAACTGTACAAATATTTACACACAAATATCATGCTTAAATACAAGAAAAAGTATAATAGTATACTGGGAGGAGAGAACTGAGGGGGAATTCAGTAGGGGTGGCGAAAGAATATGGTTATGGATTTTGAGTTATCTTTGCCAGGAGGTGGGATAGTGTTCTTTCTGATCCTGATCTGTTTTTTCTTCTTTTTGGGAGAGGACTCTGTAGGCCTTATGGATCAAGGCCTGAGTAAGGACAGATAGAGGGGATGTCTCTTTTCCCAGTCTTAAGGAATATTTTGTCCTTCTGGGGGGTTTTTTTTGTGTCATTTTTGCTGAAGGAAGTATTGGCCCATGCTGTCTTATTTCTGTTTGCATGTCGAAGACTAGTTTTTATTTTTGCTGGCTAACTAAAGTCCCCTGTTGCCAAGGGAATTTAGTCACCATCATTGGGAGAGAAGCTTTCCAGAGGAGTCTCTCACCAGAGAGATCCGGTAACCCTTCAGAGGTCCTGGAAGAGGAAGCAAGGAGAACCCTGGCATCTACCCAGTTCTAACCTCTACAATTTCATCAGGATATTCCGGGAGGAGGCTGGATAAGAAGCAAGAAGCGTATTCTTGACATCTGAATCAAGGTATGAGTAATGGGACTTTAAATTATGCCATCTAGATTCATTCAAGTATCAGGAAGCTCCAAAACCGCCCCTGAAATAGGGATGGGATATGCAAGCAAAAGGATCAGATTAAACCATCAGTACAAAGCCACCAGCTTTCTTGAAAAAAGGATTGATGTAACGGGCTTGTAAATTGTTATTCACGTGACTTTAAAATCAGTTATCGGCAAAGTTTTGTTGGTGCCACGTTCATCGCCCAGCGTGATTCTTACTGCGCATTCTAAAGACTGATAAAACAACGTACGGGGCCTTGGAGAGAATTCTTTCTCCCCGCCCCCCTCCCCGACAGGGAATCCTGGAAAGCAGCGGGGTTAGTGGAAAGTATTGAAACCGTGAGCGCAGTAAGCCCATGAAAACAAAGTGTGCCCTTGGACTCCTCGGTGAGGACCTCAGCCCAGGGGTTACACGAATATCTCTCGGAAGTAGGCTGTATGCGTGGATGCCTTTTCCAGCCCTTTTTCTCCCCACCCTCAGAGCTGTACGCCCCTGTCCAAAAGCAGCACATTGCTGAGAAGTGCAGTAGCAGAGTGGCCCTTCAACATGTTCGTAATGTGAGCACCAAATCATGAAGATTAGACAACTTAACATCAATTCCTTTCTGGCATCTGGAGCCCTTCTGTTTGTTTTAACAGTGAACTGTGGAAATGAAGATGAGCATGAAAGGAAATAATTATCAGCTATCTGCATAAAAGCTGTTACAAATTACCTATAAAACTGCGAGTATCCAAACAGATGACATTTACTTTGTAGGTTCAAGACTTCATTTCTTTAAAGTTTGTTAAGAAGAGAGTAAAGTAATTACAGTTCCCTTGTGATTGATTAAACATGGCAAGCAGGCTAATATGAGAACAACTTCTGTCCTTTGTTCGCCGAGCTTCTGGCTTAAAAGCAGTTTTTGCAGTTAACAGATATAATCGTGGCGGTGCTGTAATGTTTAGCTGGCATGTCGTTTGTGTATATCTCCTTCCACCCAAGGCACCAGAATGCAGCTCTTCATTTCATGAGGGCCGGGCACTGGAGTACGACAATGCAGCTACTCATCCTCCCATTTCTGTGCTGGGGCAGGAAGCACCTGCTCCCTTCAGTTTGGCAAGAGTTGCTTCTTCCTGCACCCAAATGGCTCAGAGATTTATAAAGGGAGAGCAGGGTAATTGTTCTGATTCCAAGAGCTGACCTCTAACAGTGACATCCAGAAGCCAAGAAGCGGCTGCAGTACTTAGCAGGCCCTCTTGTGGGATACCTCGTCAGGTTGGATCAGCTTTAAGTACGTTTCTCTACATGGGGCAATGACCTCTGGCTGCAGTTTTGGAATGCTTCTGTTATTAAGTCATAGCCACCCCTATGAACTAAGTAAGTACAGCAAGCTGCTACTGTCCTGTTCAGCATCAGGAGCATGTGCTAATATTTATTTATTTATACAAGATTTATAGTCCTCCATATTTCCAAAATCTGTTCGATAGTATCTTCATACAGAAGAGACCTTAGGGATGGAAAGTTTTATAAACAGAGACTAGGGCCATAATCCTCAAAAGAATGTTTAAAAAATGCATGTCGAATATTACTGGCGGAACAATCCTACAAATAAGGAGTAGCAGAATTGCAAACAAATGCAAGAAACAGGAAAACTGATATTTTGAGGGCAGAACTGTTTTAAATTACAGAGTCGCTTGTTTTTACATCAGGTAGATAAGGATCTGCTCCTCTGGTTCCTACTGTTTGATCTTATTCAGCTCATGTATCAGTAACACCAAAGTAAAGCAGGCCATCCCTCCCCCTCCACCAGTGTCCTCAGATATTTCAAGAAATTTCAAATTACAGTCAGCTCTCCCGCTATCATCCTGGCATGGACCACTGCAGAGCTGATGACGACAGAGTCTGCTTTTCTCCACCGGCTTCAATGTTCACAAATAAAAATGCAAAAAGGAGCGATATGCCCTTGGCTTGTGATTGCTTCTGCCTTTTTGCACACACATTTTCTTACAGCTTTTAAAAATCACAATAGGATTTTAAAACCCATAAGAGGCAGTGTGGAGTCAGAAACCTATTTCTAGAAAAAGTCTGAACTCTCTCCTTTAATGTCAAGGAGTCAATAAACCTTTCCACTAGATGGAAGTCTGAATGAACTTAGTACAGGATGGCACAAATAAGACCAAGCATCTCATCCAGTCTGCCCAGTGATCTCTGTCCACACTGCCAAGGATGCATTATATTACTCCTTGTTCAGGTCAGGTTCTCCTCTTCCTCATTTGTGCTCGACCATCATGGGACAAGAAGAAAGCTTAGTTCCCTCCAGCACCCCTCCCTTTCCTTATCTGGAGCCTCAACATCTGGACCAGTGGCGTAGCCAGAACTGATTTTTTGGGTGGGCACAAGGTTAACATGGGAGGGCTGTAGGCAATGGCATGCAGGTCTGAGACTTACTGGTTGTATTCTTATTGATAAATAATGCCATATACTGAACCCTACAATGGCTTCCTAAGTAGTTTGCAACAGCCATAATGCATCTTGCATGAAACTTTAAAATATTTTACTTCAATTATTTCAAGCACTTACCAGCATTAAAAATTCCTTATTAATCTGGATCAATTTATTAAAGTTTTTAAATGCACAAGTATAACCTTGTGCCCACTCAAAAAATCAGTTCTGGCTACGCCACTGGTCCAGATGTTGAGGTGAGGTGAAAGAGGCTATTTTAGCCAAAAAAAATCCTTCAAAAACTGGAAGAAGGATCCATCTGAAGAAAATAGGATAAAACATAAGCATTGTCAAGTTACGTGTAAAATATTGATAAGACAGGCGAAGAGAGAATTTGAAATGAAGTTGGCCATAGAGGCAAAAACTCATAATAAAAACTTTTAAAAATATATCCGAAGCAAGAAACCTGTGAGGGAGTCGGTTGGACCATTAGATGACAGAGGGGTTAAAGGGGCTCTTAGGGAAGATAAGGCCATTGCAGAAAGACTAAATGAATTCTTTGCTTCCGTGTTTACTAATGAGGATGTTGGGGAGATACCAGTTCTGGAAATGGTTTTCAGGGGTGATAAGTCAGACGAACTGAATGAAATCACTGTGAACCTGGAAGATGTAGTAGGCCAGATTGACAAACTAAAAAGTAGCAAATCACCTGGACCGGATGGTAATCATCCTAGGGTACTGAAGGAACTAAAAAATGAAATTTCTGATCTATTAGTTAAAATTTGTAACCTGTCATTAAAATCATCCATTGTACCTGAAGACTGGAGGATGGCCAATGTAACCCCAATATTTAAAAAAGGCTTCAGGGGCGATCCAGGTAACTATAGGCCAGTGAGCCTGACTTCAGTGCCGGGAAAAATAGTGGAAACTATTCTCAAGATCAAAATTGTAGAGCATATAGAAAGACATGGTTTAATAGAAAACAGTCAACATGGATTTACCCAAGGGAAGTCTTGCCTAACAAATCTGCTTCAATTTTTTGAAGGGGTTAATAAACATGTGGATAAAGGTGAACCGGTAGATGTGGTGTATTTGGATTTTCAGAAGGCGTTTGACAAAGTCCCTCATGAGAGGCTTCTACGAAAACTAAAAAGACAGGAAACAGAGAATAGGATTAAATGGTCAATTTTCTCAGTGGAAAAGGGTAAACAGTGGTGTGCCTCAGGGATCTGTACTTGGACCGGTGCTTTTCAATATATATATAAATGATCTGGAAAAGAATACGACGAGTGAGATTATCAAATTTGCGGATGACACAAAATTATTCAGAGTAGTTAAATCACAAGCGGACTGTGATACATTACAGGAGGACCTTGCAAGACTGGAAGATTGGGCATCCAAATGGCAGATGAAATTTAATGTGGACAAGTGCAAGGTGTTGCATATAGGGAAAAATAACCCATGCTGTAGTTACACAATGTTAGGTTCCATATTAGGAGCTACCACCCAGGAAAAAGATCTAGGCATCATAGTGGATAATACTTTAAAATAGTCGGTTCAGTGTGCTGCAGCAGTCAATAAAGCAAACAGAATGTTAGGAATTATTAGGAAGGGAATGGTTAGTAAAACAGAAAACGTCATAATGCCTCTATATCGCTCCATGGTGAGACCGCACCTTGAATACTGTGTACAATTCTGGTCGCCACATCTCAAAAAAAGATATAGTTGCAATGGAGAAGGTACAGAGAAGGGCAACCAAAATGATAAAGGGGATGGAACAGCTCCCCTATGAGGAAAGGCTGAAGAGGTTAGGGCTGTTCAGCTTGGAGAAGAGACAGCTGACGGGGGATATGATAGAGGTCTTTAAGATCATGAGAGGTCTTGAACGAGTAGATGTGACTCGGTTATTTACACTTTCGAATAATAGAAGGACTAGGGGGCATTCCATGAAGTTAGCAAGTAGTGCATTTAAGACTAATCAGAGAAAATTCTTTTTCACTCAAAGCACAATAAAGCTCTGGAATTTGTTGCCAGAGGATGTTGTTAGTGCAGTTAGTGTAGCTGGGTTCAAAAAAGGTTTGGATAAGTTCTTGGAGGAGAAGTCCATTAACGGCTATTAATCAAGTTTACTTAGGGAATAGCCACCGCTATTAATTGCATCAGTAGCATGGGATCTTCTTAGTGTTTGGGTAATTGCCATGTTCTTGTGGCCTGGTTTGGCCTCTGTTGGAAACAGGATGCTGGGCTTGATGGACCCTTGGTCTGACCCAGCATAGCAATTTCTTATGTTCTTATGTTCTTATATCATGTAAAAAGCAAAGAAAACAATCAGATCCAATCAATCATGTAATAAAAGAAAAATTAATGCATTCTTTCATGAATCCTCTTTGTAGAAAGCCAGAAATCTTCATAGCTACAATATCATTAATCATCAGAACAGGTGCAGAGCAGAGCTAGGACAATTCAAATTGCAGCTAACATGAAAATAAATTCAAATTCTGGTGTCACCTCAGCAAAAAATATCCCTCCACTGCTAGTTTGTGAAGTAACACAAACTCCTGCAAAGAAAGAGCCATCTAGAACCTTGCCATACCATACAGACACGGCACTGACTCTCAGGACTCAAATAACAGCAATCTTACGAAAAAGCAGCAATGCAAATAGAACATTAATACATGATCTACTGGAATAACAGAACAAGCTGGACTACCACAGAGAAACTACATGCAAGCAGAAATACTGCACTTCAGTCACACACACACAGGCAAAACAGAGACCAATCTTTACCTAGTATAGAAATAAGAGACTACAAATTAGAAACAGAAACAGGCAGACAAAACAAAATAGAAAGCTTGAGAAACTAGTGGAATACTGAAGAAAAAGCAAAATACAAAAATATAAGAAATGCACATTTCCAAAGATGGCATATTGAAATTACTAAAATCTCAAAATATTTTTTTTTCATCTTTTCTGTCTGATCTTTGTATTTTTCTAATCAGCCTTTTCAGTGTCTCTCTTCTCCTACTGTCTTCCTCCCTTCCTCTCTTTCTTTCTCTCTCTCACTCACACACACACACACATAAGCTTTCTCTCACAAACTCACTCACACACACAAGCTCTCACCCCCCCCCCCAGGCTCTCTTATGTACACCCAGATGCACACCCAGGCTCCCATTCTCACCCACATACACACATTCAAGCTCCCATTCTCACCCACCAACCCACACACACACCCAGGCTCTCATTCTCACCCACATACACACATTCAAGCTCCGCCAAAAGATCATTTTAAAGTTGTCAGAGTATTATTCTGATACTGACAGTGGCAGCTTGCGCTACTGGTGTTGCTGTCCAAGCACTGCATAATGCTGCTGGGGGCGGAATGCCTGTAGCATGATCCTAGCAGGCTTGGGATTTTCGGGAATGCAAGTTTGGAGTGGCAGGTTTTGCACTGGTGTCAAGAATGGGAGGGGAAGAGGGTTATGGAGTGCAAATGTCATCCCTCCATTCTCAGTAATAGCCCCTGGGAGTCTCAGTAGAGGTGGTCAACCAATAATAAAAATTTAAAGTAATTCTTCTGGTGTCCCCCAAGTTCTGCCCCCTTTTGAGAAATAACACTCTTCCACTCCCCTCCTGGACCTTCCCTCGACATCCTTCTGTCCAGTTCCTCATAATCCCAGGTGATCTAGCAGAACCCCAATACTGTCCCAGGCTTGGGTCTGCCTTTTTTAGAATGGTGCCAGCTGGCTGCTTGGTGACTTTTGCCCCTATCATTGCGACTGGGGAAGCGGACATTTGGGCTGATCGGGCCCTTATTAACATCCTGGTGCTCTCAGGGAAAGTTAGCTGTACCTCTTGAGGTGTAGCTAACTTTAGATCAAATAACACAGCTTGGTATGTCACGTTATTTGATTTTCATGATTTTGCCTAATAATTCAAATCAGATCATCACCATTCCCCCCCCCCCCCCACATTGTGCCAGTTTTTTTTGTTTTGTTTTTTTAGGGGGGAAATAATATGTGGTATTTGAAATACCATGCGTTCCGCGCCATGGCATTGACCGTGTGGCAAAGCTCTAACACAGTTTAGTAAATCATCCCCCTCAGTGAGGGGGATGATTTATTTTATTTATTTATTTTATTTAGAGTTTTTATATACCGACATTCTCGATATACATATCAAATCAAGTCGGTTTCCATATAACAAAACTGTCGCCGGTAAGGCGTTACATTAAATTAATGGTATTAACACTCCCAAGCATAGAGAGCAGAGTGGGGGAGCGAGAGGAGTGGCAAAGTGCTGAGGCCAAATGTTGTGGTCATTGATTTGGTGTCGCTGTGCATACAGTTCAGGGAAGCCCAGCAGAGAAAGATTTATCTTCAGGAAGATCAACTTTTTAACCAAATTTGGTGCCAACCATGAATAATGTGGGCTCATAATGTCCCCTGCCATTGAGAATATCCATTCACTAGGCATGCTGGCAGCTGGGTAGCAAAGGACCCAAAAAGCAACAAGGAAAGTGGTCTATCAAAGCCGTTAGCGTAACAAAAAAGAGATAGATCAAAAAGTCCTTAAAAAATGTTTTATTATGAAGACAAATAGTCCAGTACTTGCCCAACTCTGGCCTGAGTTTCGCCCACTTACAAGGGGCTGCTTCAGGGGCTACAGAATGTACGCAATCAATTAAAGAACAATTAAAAACATGTATAAAACATATATAAATAAATCAGAAAGATATATATAATGATATAACAAAAATCCTAAAAACTTATAAAATCATAAAATCTAAAATACACATTAAAAACATAGGTAAATAATCAAATAAAAGCAGGCAAAGCAGACAATGGAGTACAGAAAACAAAGGCACATATGAAGAAAGACCACAGCATCACAATGTGTATTTGAAATAATTTATCTGTTTGCACAATTAGTATTAATTAACTATCGATGTTCTGTTCATATTTCTTATTCGAAACCTATTGAGATAAAAAAAAGGAGGAAAAAAAAGGACAAAAAATATTATCACATTGTATAAAGGAAATTATATAAGAAAAAAGTTATATAAGAAAAAAAATTATTATATAAAATAGCGATTAAGGTTCAAAAAAATGGGGCTATATAAGCAAGCTTAACAGTTAGAAGTTGGGTGTTCTTTAGCAGTAAAAGAAATGTGGCTTATTAGGATGGGCAAAATGAATGACCTATTGTTTCATTTACAATTTGTACCTTAGTTACTTGTTATATTCCTGGACTTCCAGTGTAATTGTTGCGCCCGTTGGTCACAGATGGCTGTGACTGCTCTGTCTTACCTCTTTTATTCCTCTCTCCTCCTCCTTGGACAAGATGGCTGCCTCTGGTGCCGAGTGCCGAGGGCCTCGGCGTCTCCAAACGAGTATGGGCATCCCAGTCCGCCATGCTCCCATCCGTGGCCTCCTAGGGCATGTGCGCGCACAACTCCTGCGCTCAAATATACAACATGGCAGGAACCTCGGGGGCGTCCCCACCGCATGACGTCAGTACCTCTGGGTATATCTGGCCTCCACTTCCGATACCAAATTGAGTTAGCAAAGACTTCGGTTTAAGCTGCTCTGACCGCTCTAAGCTGCTCGCTTAGATGCTTCTTCGCTCCAAGGGCCTCGCTCCAGAGAAGCTCTAGACACCTGCTCCTCGGGGGTCTCTCACTTCCATCTTCCCTTCGGGGTTCACTAACAAAGACAACCGCTCCTCGGGGGTCTTTCTCTCTTTTTACCTTACAGGATATCGGACATTCGGCACTCGCTCCTCGAGGGCCTATCAGCTAGTATCCTGCACCTCGGACCTTCAGTCCCTATCTACCATCACCAGGAGGACTTCTACTTCTGTGAGTACCTCTACGATCTGGTGCTCCAACTCCACCTACCAGCAATGGCATTGCCAGACTGTGGGCTACAACCTGCCGTATCATCTGGGGGGATTCTACATCCGGGGCCTGTTGAACGTATTGGCACGTTGCGGACCTCAGTGCCTACCTGCCTACATCATAAATACATATAACAAGAATAGAGAGACATATAATATAAATTTAATATTTTATTAATGTAGAAAAACCCCCCATATTTTAACCCTACATAGACAAATTAAAACTAAGCTAGCACATCCATCCACATACACCACACTAAAAATATTGCATGAAGTTTGCCAAAATTAATGCATAAATGTGTCTTCTATATTTATACATTCAATTTTTTAAGTACAAATATGCAAAAAAATCACGTGTATAATAATTCATCAAGTTTGAAGTTCATCTGTAATAGGTCCGACAAAAGATATCTTCGTTTCGCCTCTATGATCTTGAGGCTTCCTCAGGGACTATTTTAATAGCGTTATCCTTGCAGTCATGCACTGCAAAAAATAACAAAGCCAATGTAAATCTAAATAGATATTATATCATAATGTGTTTAACTCACATCTGAATATTCCAACCTATATCTAAATACAATGATTCCCCTTGATTAAAAAATCTGTCTTTAACAAACTTATTATTGAAAAAAATTTTTTTATATATAAAAAATTTTTTAATGATGAAACTAAATCAACTCATACACTGAATGGCCCTATAACGCTCCAACCATTTACTTGAGCTAACCCTATCCCTACACACACTGCTCTTAACTACCTACACATACTGCATTCCAGCCGCGGGCTACAAATGCAATAGCTCCAAAAACATTAACCATTCTCATTGTTAAATTGTATCCATTAAAGTCCAACTTACATTGCCATGTTCAACTCCCTGTAGCCAAATTCAGACGCCCAAATGTTGCAACATATCTATAAAGAGGTATTATGAAAAACTGGATACTTCAAAACTGCCGTTCCTGTGGCGAACAAATTTCACGATATAATACCATTGCGCTGTCTCTTAACGACAAAGCCAAAGGCTCTCTTTTGCCACATCAACCGGCCCACGTATTCAAACTGTCATGACGCTGTAATAATATAAGAACCAAAATGTTAAAACCTACCTCGACAAGGCTTATTAAACCACCGTGCCGCCACCATTGTACCGTACTCACATTTCCTCGGAAGTGACATAGACCGACGTCACCCACAGCGATACGAATTTCAAAACCTTGAACAACTTTATATAGGAGACAACATTCCCTCTTCAACAAATCACAATGCACCATTACCACCACTACAAGTGGAAAAGGTTAACATAATTAAAAAAGCTGATTAGAAAAAAGCATTCCACTCAATCGGTCCATTTAACCCATTTGGACTCTCAGTGTGCCAACTAAAAATAAAACGCTGTTCTGTTCTTCGCAGTAATGTTGACAAATCACCTCCATACTTCAGCGTGATCTGTTTAATCACGAAAAACCGTATATCCTCCACCACATGATTTTTTTCTACCCAGTGGTTTACTAAAGGAGCATGTTCACGGACTGATTTTATCCGACTGCGGTGTTCAATAATACGATAACGTATAGGTCTTACTGTCTGTCCGATGTAAATTAAATTACATGGGCAGACAATTGCATAAATCACCCCGCTTGTATTACAGTCATACACTTGGGGGATGCGGTAAGGATATTTTAAATGCGGATGAACAAAAACCTGACATTGCAGCGTAAGGGAGCACACTGAACAAGAACCACAAGGAACCTGTCCATGAGGAGAATTTAATTCATCAACTACTTGATGACCCTTCAATTTGTCATATAAAGAGTGGCGTTTTTTAATGGCGAATATGGGCTTGTCTCTGAAACAAGGTAATGAAGACAAAACATGCCAATGGGTACGAACGGCTTCTTTAATTTGATTAACTCTAGAAGAAAATGGAATAGTGCAAATGAGTCTAGTAGGTGATTCCTTTGGTGAATAAATCAATAAGTTGTCCCTATTAGCGTACAATGCACGCTTATATGCTTTTTTAATAACAGACTTCGAATACCCTCGAGCAAGGAATCTCTCCTTCAATTGTGTAGCCTGAATCTTAAATTCTGCAGTCGAGGTACATAGGCGCCTGTACCGGAGGAACTGGCCCACCGGTATGTTGTCTTTTAACTGTTTAGGGTGAAAACTTTGATAGTGCAATAGGGTATTTCTGTCCGTGCTCTTCCTGTGGACACACGTAATCAGTTTCCCATTATAAATCTGTACCCTCATGTCCAAGAACACAATGGATTGATTATGTTTAGTAAATGTAAATTCTAAATGAGGATCACAAGAATTTAAAAATTGCATAAACAAATCTAATTCACTGCTCCCCCCACTCCAAACAAAAAACAGGTCGTCAATGTAACGTTTCCAGATTTTAACATACGGGTACCAAACCGAATGATAGACATATTGATTTTCAAACTGGGCAACATACAACCCAGCCACGCTGGGGGCCATGGGCGAACCCATTGGAATGCCTTCAATTTGCAAAAAATACTCCGATTGAAAACTAAACACATTTTGCGTTAATGCAATTTCAGCAATCATACTGAGGAAATTTAATCTCCTGGAACTCATGTCGATTTTAGCCAACTCCAGTTTGATTATTTCAAATGCCTCGCGCTGAGGTATACAAGTATATAACGAGGTGATATCAGCAGTCAATAAAATCCAATCAGATTGAATATCAGATACCTCTGTTAATTGATTTATAAAATCGGTGGAATCTTTCACATAAGAAGGTACTGCTGTAACTTGAGGCTGTAAATAATGATCTATCATTTGAGCAATATACACGTGATTTTTTTGCATATTTGTACTTAAAAAATTGAATGTATAAATATAGAAGACACATTTATGCATTAATTTTGGCAAACTTCATGCAATATTTTTAGTGTGGTGTATGTGGATGGATGTGCTAGCTTAGTTTTAATTTGTCTATGTAGGGTTAAAATATGGGGGGTTTTTCTACATTAATAAAATATTAAATTTATATTATATGTCTCTCTATTCTTGTTATATGTTATTATAGTGATATAGAGAGTTGTACTTGAAAATTGCCCTTAGTATTGTTATACATCATAAATACAGCAGTACAATAAAGCCTCCATCCATACTGTGTGTGTTCCTTAACTCCAGCCTATCATTGCAGCTCCCCGTGGGACTCTTCCCCATGGGCGGTGTCATCACTGCAGTGACCAAGAGTCCACAATGCCTCAAACACAGTAATTTGACTGTGGTATTTTTCTACCTTTTAAAGATATGGCATGCACAAGAAGCCAGTTGTGTTCTTGCTGTATTTGAATTAACCTGTTTATATTGTCTTCGATGCTCATGCTGCATGCACAAGTTCTTGTTAGCATTAGTCCATATTGACTTAACGCCATTTAGCCAGATAAGACAGGCATTCCAGGGGTGGTCAGGAGGCATTCTGGAGAGGAGCGAGTTAGCCGCATAAATTATCTGGCTAACTCTAATATTCAAGTTAGCAGGTTACCTTCTGTGGCTAACTCTGGTTGGGCTGTAGGGCTTTCCTAAAGTTAGCCAGTTATACATAAGTGGCTAACTTTAAGATCACTGGGTATATTCATTGGAAAGACCTTGCCACTGAATATACCCTGCTAGTTAGCCATTATGTATAACTAACTAACTAGCACAGCTGCACAGCAGCTGAATATGGACCTCAGTGTGTTTTGTTCAGAAGGGTAGGAGCTGAGATTGAAAGAAATCTAGCCTCTCATCTTTCTGAAAGTTTGGAGTTTGGGAAAGGGTAAAATATGCCTTTGACCCTGTTGCTTAATAATCTATTGTGGGTATAGAGTGCAACACAGAGAGTTCCCCTGGTAGTGCTTTTGATACTGCATTATAAGTAACTATTCCTGGGGCATCCAGCATAGTAGGAAGGAGAGCATCCCCATTCTGAGGGAGTAAACCTCTTACCCGGGCCAGCCTTTCTATAGGAAAAGGAGATCCTGATCCAAGTTCATGGTGAATGAAGGTCTACAAAGTAACAGGGAAAAATGGGTGTCTTGTGCATGTCTGGAAGTAAACATTCAGTGTGGAAGGAGAATAGGAGGGGAAGGAGCTATCCATTCAGGGTTCAGATCCAGTTATCCAGGAGTCCAAAAGAGTCCAGGAGGAGTGAAGGAGAAAGGAGAGATTTAGTGGAGAATCAGGTAGCAACAAGAGTCCTTGAGAGTCAGGGACCCAGCATCTGGTCAAGGACTCGGAGGTCCTTAAACATCAGACAAAGGAGTGAGGGGATCCCAGGAAGGTGCCCAAGCAAAGATCAACTACCCCCTTGAAATCTCAGTACCTATTTCTGAATTTTTCTAGCTTAAGACTGCAAATTGCCACTTGTTTTCAAATGCACCATTTTTCGGTGAAGACTTCTATTATTGGAACGTCATACCTTTGTCATGCATCTCATTGGGCATTCACCAACAAAACACCTTAGACCTTGGAGATTAAACCTCGATCCCTTCCTCCCCCTTTTTCTGGAGAATGCACGCCAGGGTTATTGGACTAAGATGGGACTTAATGCTGTACCAAGTGTGCCCACTGCAAACAGAGAGTGTGTGTGTGTGTGTGGGAGGGGGACAACATAAATAATCCTTGTACACTATAGGAACTTGTAACAATAAATAGAGTATGATGCAGCCTTTGTGTATTTAGAAAGCTGTGTATCTGCTCAGAGCTGTTCTTCTGATCCTATAATGAAAAGGGAAAAGATTTTTTAAATACACCACAACAAATGAGATGTGAAATTAATCTTTTTACTGTTGATCATCTTCTGTACACTTTAATTTGTCATTGATTGTAAACCAGTAGCTCCTGGACCATAACATAACAGAAATAATTTATAGTAGCAGACATTTTTGATTAACTGCTTCGTACTGTGATGTTTGCTGACAAAATACAGCAGTAAGTAATTAGGCTTCTCAGAAAATGCAAAGGTCCCCCACAAGGGTTGACTGCATGCAAGTGCACACCAGAGCTAAACCTTATAAACAAGAGTGAAAATGCAAAGCTTCTTAGCCCAAAAGAAAATAATAGCTTTATTATTACAAACAGCATAGGGTATTTAAATATTGTAGCATGACAAGAGCAATCCTGGACTAAGCCACTCTGGGATCTCATCAACGGCAATGCCTTCTATGTGAATTCGGACCAGTTCTTGAACTGCACGGTCTTCTACGGGAAGGACTGCATGGATACACAGCTGCTCTGTGGCTCTGAGGCTTCTCCATCAGAGATGCATACCCAGTGTGACAAATCTGATGCTTTGCGCTCTAAGCTCTGTGGCTGAACAGAGTTCAGAATTCTCCAGTCCACATGAGCCCTCAGCCTGTCCTTATACCTTTTCAAACTGCCTGCCTCGCAATTGCTGCTCGTTTTTCCAGCTACCTTAGGAGAAATGTTGTCCAAATGCACATGGCCAGCACACCGAAGCCGGGCTGCTATTATTATTGTCTCATTGTCTATCCTACTGCATGTGCAGAGTACATTGGTATTAGAAACTGTATCGTCCCATCTGACTTTGGAAAGTCTGCAGAAGCTTTGCAGACGGAACTGATCAAGCTTCAGGATGTGGTGACAAAATAAAGTATTGGATCTGCATTCATCAGGGAGAGTCATGTGGACAACTGCACGATAGACTGCCAGCTTCGTCATCGCACGTACACCATGCTAATTCTACAAGGGTCGCCTCAAGCATCCCAGTGGAAAGCTTGCCTTGGTCAGTCTGGCACTAACATCATTATTGAGTTTAACTGAGTTAGACAAGAAACTGCTGCGATAATAGAACTTGTCAACAGCTGTTAACCTGGTGTTTCTGGCATGCTCTTCTGGCACAGATGGGTTAAGAGTTGAAAAGGACAAATACATAATCTCACATTTTCTGTGGCTCACAGTCAACCCAAAATGCTGAGAGGATGACACTAAACAGTCAAATAGTTGTTGAACTTGATGCAGCAAGTGTGCTCTTAGCATGTACAACCATTTGCAAAAAGATGATTATGGATTGTTTTATATACCTATAGTTTGGCTTGCAAACTGAAGTAGAGCCAGGACACGTCCTTATTTGGTTCCATTGGAGACAAGGAAACTCTCTGACCTCTCAGCTGCATTCAATACACAAGCCTTCGTGTTTTCATGTAAGGTTGGACTTTGAGGGGGGGGACATGAACAACAGAAGCATTAGGAAATTACAATATGATGAGGAACGTCTTGGATCAATGTAGGATAAGGAGTTTACCATTTATACCTCATATGTTTCAAAAGAGGATTATTTATTTATTTATTTATTTATTTATTTGTTAACTTTTATTTACCGACATTCGTGAAGCACATCATGCCGGATTAGCCCAGAAATAACAAAAATTATTACTATACAAAAGCTATTTGGTGGCACATATGTCATACTGGTGGTCTCTATCCTTTTCCCATTGTACATCTATATCACTATAACGACCTTTATAACAGACACTAATTTGCTGTCAAGTTGGAAGGCTCAGCAAAGTTATTGTAAATTCAGGGACTATGATGATAGCATAACTATTCTGTCTTAAGTAGTTAGCAACACTCTTTGGGTCAATGACAATACATACTGGCTACAATGGCACCCTCTTAACGTTCAACTAGAGTATTGGGAGAATGGCCGCAGGGCATCCATTAATGCGAGTTAAAACAGACCACAGAATTTGTACAATATAAATGCTTTGTCTTCAGTTTAGTCAGTTTCAACATAAGAATAAGACTGAATTAAATGTCAGATCTTGGCTTCATGTGAGAGTATCATTTGACTTTACAAACTGGAGCAGAAAAGGGAAGATTTTAGGACAGCAACAGTTGGATGAAAGACAAGATCTGCATCTGGTAGTCATGAACAGGATAGCAATCAAATAGTAAATGAGACAGTTCACTGTAACAGTAACCTGAGAGGAAGACCCTTATTTTTTTCTAAAGAAATAAGGCCTACCATTTAAATGTTAAGCTTCTATTTTCAAAGGACATGTCCCGTTTGCCCAAAATGGGACATAAATGAATCCACAGGAAACCAGGATTCTTCAGAGAACTCTGTTAGGATGCATGTGCCATAAATGACAGAACGGCTTTAAAATGGTTTTAAGGTACTCAAGTAGAGAAATGCTTTTGGCTGGTTTTCTATCAAGATTTTCAGAATAAACAGACTACTTCTGCTTTAACAGGATTCCCTCATTGTTCCAGTAATTTAACAATCATTTGCAAACAGAGAGTCCAATTTTCCAAAGGGTTTTGTTTCCTAACTTTTGGATAAACTGGCCCTGTAGAAAATTTACTAGGGCTGAGTGCCTAAATGTAGGCTCCTAATTTCATTAGGCCCTAGATTTTGGATCCTAAAAAGTGGATGGCTACAGGGGGTGGAGATAGGGTAGGGAAACAAAGTAAGGAGCTTAGCGCTGATTTGCAAAACTGGCCACCTAATTAAGGATCCTAAATCTAGGCAAATGTATAGCAGGCCTAAAATTAGGAGAGCCCGATTTTTAGGATTCTAAATTAATGTGAATTTTCAGCTAAAACCTTGCGAGACTTGACCTTCCAACTTTGCCTCCTGAAGCGGCAAAAAAGCTGATGGGCCCCATCAAGGAGTCTGACATATTTTCAGCTATCTCTGCCCTGCCTTATCATAACAGTCTGGGCTTAGATGGGCTCCCGGTGGGTTTGTTATATCTGTGGACCCTTGGACTGGAGTGAAATTGGCTCCACCTGCAGGAAGGAGTTCTGCAGGTTCTCATCGCCAGCAGGCAGACCCAGGAGAAGCAGAAACAGGTCTGGAGCTTCACCTTCACCAGTCTATGTTCCCCTCAGGGTTGCCAACTGGCTCCAGATTTTCAGGACAGGTTGATCCAGTCCTGGTTTTACTCCCCTGCGCGCAGGTACTTATAGACTTAATTTTCTGAGGGAATTCAATAGGTAAATCAGAATAAGTCCCAGTATACAATGGGGTAAAACCAGGACTGGATCAATCTGTCCTGAAAATCTGGAGCTGGTTGGCAACCCTAGTTCTCCCTCTTGGGTTGAGCCTTTGGGTGCCGGGACTGGCAGGACTTAGGCAAGGGTCTCTGCTAATGGCTAGGGACATGGTCCAAGGCCAGGCTAGAGTAATAGGCAGGCAGCGGTCAGGTGTCTCGAGAGTCCAGGCAAGGGTCAAACCAGGTATCCGTCTGAGGGAGAGAAAGAGGGACGGATTGGACTGTTGCCGGCTGGGCTGGCAAGGCAGGAGCAGACTGGGCACATGAAGGCAGGAACAGGCTGGTAGACAAAGGTAGAAACAGGCTGGGCAGAGGAAGGCAGGAACAGGCTGGTAGACAAAGGTAGAAACAGGCTGGGCAGAGGAAGGCAGGGACAGGCTGGCAGATTATTAGGGCAGGAACAGGCTGGCAGACGAAGACAGAAACAAGCAGGACAGAACCAACATGCACTACAATTTAGCTGGACCTGTTGCTGAGGCAGTGAGAGAGAGGCGCTGCGGAGCTTTTCCCGCCGTGGGCCCTTTAAGTTTGCCTGAATTTGGCACATGCATGCTTAGAGGAGCATCAGAGGGCTGCAGGAGCAGTGGTGTCTGGCCGCATGTCTGCAATGTCCTGCCACGCTTCCAGGAGGACGACCTTGCGGTGAGTGAGCCAGGAAATGTAACAAGATTTATATAAGGTATACTATGAACAGCTAGCTGCCCTTATTAATCATTTATTTGTGGGGATGAGCACGTTTACTGGCTTCATTGGCTCTATTATGGATGCCTTTATTACTTTAATTCATAAAGCCGAGAAGGACCCCATTGGACTGCTCCTTGTACAGACCCATCTCCCTTATTAATACGGATATACAAAAATTTTGACAAAACCTTTACAGCTCCACCTGGAAAAAATGGTGTTGGGTTTGCTTATTCACCCAGATCAAATGTATTTCATGAAAGGAAGATCCTCAGCTACCAATGTCTGTCGTGTAACCCATATTATTCACTTACAGGCCGATACAGTACACTGCGCTCCGACGGAGCACACTGTTAACCCGCCATTGGACGCGCATTTTCCCTTACCCCTTATTCAGTAAGGGGCGGAAAACGAACGTCCAATCCCCCGAACCTAAAAGCACCCACAACATGCAAATGCATGTTGATGGCCCTATTAGGTATTCCCGAGCGATTCAGAAAACAAAATGTGCAGCCAAGCCGCACATTTTGCTTTCAGAAATTAGCACCTACCCAAAGGTAGTGTCCCTAGCGCCTCCTTTTACCTGGTTTTACCGCCGGGCCTAATTAGCATACTGAATCGCGCGCACAGGAGAGCGGGTGTTCGCCCGCTCTCCCGCGGACTTTACTCAATCGGCCCGTTGGTTAGGCAAAGGAGACAATTGTCCTGATTATCTCCTTGGATGCAGACGAAAGCTTTTGACAGGTGGGTGTTTCTGTTTTCTGTCCTTCGATGCTTTGGGTTTCCTGAGGAGTTTCTCACTTGGAGAGGGCGTTATATTGATCTCCCAGGGCTCTGGTTACTACGAATGGTTCGCGGTCTGCTCCCTTTTCTGTTCAGAGGGGTACTAGGCAGGGCTGCCCCCTCTCTCCATTACTTTGTAATTTAGCCATGGAACCCCTGGCCCACATGATCAGATCTTCTAAAGCAGAGCTTTCCAAAGTGTGTGTCGCGACACTTTGGTGTGTCGCTCAAGCCCGGTGCACGTGACACACCGGCAAGTGGGAGCCAATGCGGCCGCCGGTGGAGCTCATCCCACTGGCGGCTGAGCAGTAAAGAATCGCTGTGCTGTGTGCCGCGGACACACAGCAGGAAGATCGGCATGGCCGTGGTGGAGCTCACCTCACCACGGCCCGAAGAAGATAAAAGTCACGTCGAAACGTGCATGTGCTCCTCCTCCTTCCTGCCCATGCGGCCCCGGAAGAAAAATGTTGCCGGAGCCACACGGGCAGAAAGGGGGAGGAGCGTCAGCCGCTTGCAGAAGAGGAGCAGCAGCGTTGTTGCAGCGGGTAAGAAGAGGAGGAGGAGGCCGGATGCAGGGTCCCCACCGCGGATCGGCCTGAGAAGATCAGGGCCGCTGCAGAGCCCATCCTGCAGCGACCCGTGAAGAGGAGGCCCAGAGGTAAGAGAGAGGCTGAGGGCCCGTAGAGTGCGTGTGTGAGGTGAGTTGAGCGGTTGTGTGCGTGTATGAGGTGAGTTGAGAGATTGTGTGTGGGAGTGAGGACCTGAATGTTTGCAGAGACAGCATGTGAGAGAGCCTGTGTGTGTGTGAGAGAGAGACAGCATGTGACAGTGAGAGCCTGTGTGTATGAATGATTGTATGAGAGAGAGCATGTGACAGTGAGAGTCTGTGCTTGAGCAAGACAGCATGTGGGAGTGAGAGAGAGCCTGGGTGTGTGAGAGTCAGACAGCATGTGCAAGAGAGAGACCGTGTATGAATGATTGTATGAGAGAGAGCATGTGACAGTGAGAGCCTGTGCTTGAGCAAGACAACATGTGGGTGTGAGAGAGAGCCTGGGTGTGTGAGAGTCAGACAGCATGTGCAAGAGAGAGACTGTATGAATGATTGTATGAGAGAGAGCCTGTGAGTGTGTGAGAGAGAGAAAGCATGTGAGAATGAGAACCTGACTGAATGTTTGAGGGAAGAAGATAGATGGAGAGAAAAGAAATAGAAAAAAAGACAATATGAAAGGAATTGGCAAAAAAATAAGAAAGGGGAGGTGGAACAAAAAAGCCTGTGACCAACCGATTAGAAAACTAAGATCAGACAGCAAAGGTAAAAAAAAAGAAATAAATTACTTTTTACTGATTGGCACATGTAATCTTTGGTAATGTGCAAGAGTAGCACTTTCTCTATGCTGATTTCACAATGTACGAGATCAACATGGAGGAAGTGGAAACCCACGGGGCCTGCACAGAGGAGGCAGCAGAATGGGCTTCAGTGCCAATAGCAGCAATCAGCGCCTCCCCAATAGCCATGCAGCAGCAGTGACAGTGGCAGCAGAGGAATGAGAGGCTCCGAGGTTGCTGGCAAAAGAAAGAGAGGGGGTTTGCCTTTAGTGTGTGCCTGCCTGAGGGTGTGTCTGTGTATGAGAATGTATGGGTGTCTTCCTGGGGTTTGTATGTGTGAGAATAGGTGCCGGCCTGTGTGTGGTGTATGTGTGTGTGAGAATGAATTGGTGCCTGCCTGGGGGTCTGTGTGTGTGAGAATGAATGTGTGCATGCCTGAGGGAGTGGTGTGAAATTGAATGGAAGCCTGCCTGGGGGGGTCAGTTTCAGTGTGTGAGAATGACTGGGAGCTTGCCTGGGTGTGTGTGTTTGTGTGTATGTGAGGGAGCCAGACAGAGTATGTATGAGAAAATCCAGGGGAGTAAGAATTTGTGTGGGGGTGTGTGTGGAGGGAGAGAGAGTGTCTTAGAGCTTGAGAGTGTGTCAGTGTCTGTGAGAGCGAGAGGTTATGGTGGGTATAAGAGCATGAATGTGTATGTATGTGACAGTATATGTGTGAGAGAGAATGGAAATGTGAGTATGTGTGAGAGAGAGAGGATAACCTCCTAATCCTTGACAATATCAGGGTGACTGGAAATCAAGAGCTCCCACGTATGGACAGCAGGGGCTTTTTAAAATCCTTATTAGTTTTAATTATTGGGTGTTATTTGATATATGTGCTGTTTTGAAATATTTTATTGGTGTTTAGGAAATTGTAAAAAATGTATATGATTTTAATGAATAGAAATTCTATTTATCAGTAGTTTTAAAATATTCTTTTATTAGTATGGTTTACTATTATAACTGATGCTTTATGTTTCTTGATTTTATTTGTTTTATGAGGAATGGTGGTTCTGTTTTTCCATTGTTAATACACAGAGTCTGGCTTCTTGGGGTTTCCATTTCAGGTTTTGTCTAATTTGTGCTCCTTTATTTTGTATTCTGTATTTGGTGAGGGTCTGTCTCTGCTCTGTGTGTGTGACCATGATGAGAAATTCACTAGCATAGGGATCTATAGCAATCGGGTTTGTTTTGTTTCCTCAGTAGGTGGTGTATTGGTATTCTAGGACCCAGTATAATATTTACCCTTGCTTTTTCACAGGTAGGGTTATTGTTGTTTGAGTCCTTGGTGTTATTACTGTTATGTTATGATGGGATTGCAGTATAGATTTTGAGTGTCTTTTTTTTTTTTTTGCGAGGTTTTATTTTCGTTCACAATGTGCCTGGCAGTGGAAGCTGTTACTGTGAGGTGACACCAGAATTTGAAAACATCTTTAGTATGATGAGCTGTAAGGGAAACATTCAAGCTCCATTGTTTGGGGGAATTTCAGTGGATGCACAGAGTTACAGAACTGGAGGTGCAGGATTTATATTGACATTCTGTCCCTTCCTATAAATTCCAGTCTTCACTCTCATAGCCATATAGAATTAGTTGAATGAGGCTATCAAATAATTTTATAGTGTGAAACTGGCCAGCTTTTTAAAATTACGCAGAAGACCCTTTGGACTTTCTTATTAACACCAAATATTCAAAAGCTGTGCTCATCCCATCAAGCTCATATATCTCATTAAAGAGGTAAATTGAATAACACAATAACTTTGTTTTATTATTGTTACTCATAAATTATAACAATAACATTAATCTTGGAATATTATATATTTTTAATATAAATGAAAGATTTTCACAAGATAGGTTGTGTCGTGAAACATTTTATTATGTATATATTTAAGGAAACATACATAAATTGTCGAAATACATTTTGTTTGTTTAACCTTTAACCTCTGGTTTGCTAGTAGACTGAATTACTGTGTCCCGAAATTATGTTTGTCTAAAAAGTGTGTCACCAACATGAAAAGTTTGGAAAGCTCTGTTCTAAAGGTTTGACTGGGTTTCTTTTTCATAAACAGATACATAAATGAGCTCTTTAGGCTGATGATCTCATTCTTTTTCTTACAAACATGACTAAATCTGCTCCTGAGTTTCTGCAGCTTCTGATGGAATAAAGCACAATGTCGAGTTATCAGGTTAATTAGGCTAAGTCGCAGATAATGCCCAAAGGACCTACAAGGCAGTTATGAGAATTCTTATCCGGATTTCTTTTACTTAAGAAGCAGTTTTCGATTCTTGGGGATACAGATTTCTGATAATATTCGGGATTTATTCAACTTAAACTATGATTCTCTCCTCAGGAAAATTCGCTCTGATTCGGACAGATGGAATATCTTGCCTATTTCAGTGTTGGGTAGGGTCAATCTGATCAAGATGGTAATTCTACCAAAATTTCTTTATTTCTTTCAGCAGATTAAATGTGATGTGCCTCATTGTTTCTTTACATTTAGGCCGATGTAATATTGGCACTCATTAAATGGGCACTCATGATTGAGTGCCCGCTCCCTTAACTCACGCTGATCTACGTCTCCTGGGTGCCCGATTTAAATCGGGTGCCATGGTAAAAAGGAGGCGCTAGAGGAAATTGTGCACCCCTGGCACCTCCTTGGCAGCAGGCGCCCAGGAGAGGTGGCGGTCAGCCGGTTAGGAAAATGGGCGCTTGATAATTGAGCATCCCTTTTCCTAATCTGACCATTGGCACACTTTTTTTTTTTTTTTAAATTCTCCTATTTCGGATCCTCCGACTTAATATTGCAACGATATTAAGTCAGAGGAACTGAAAAAAGGAACAGAAAAGCAGTATTTTCTGCTTTTCTGTAATTTTTTTTGCTCCTCCAGGTAGGCGTTAATTTTTGTGGGTTAAAATTTTTTTTTAATCAGAGGGAAATAGGTAATAGCCTCACGCGCATTAATTTACATGTGATGAGCTCTGTTACCTACGTGCTCGATGGAACATGCGTTTTGGATGCGCTAACCGCCGTTTTGCATCGCATCCAAAACACATGTCCAATCGTGTGTTGAGCCGCGCACTGTGGCCAGCGCGCAGTAATGCATCAGCCTGATTATTAAGTGGTTATCTTTCTTCCTTCATCTGGAATGAAAGGGTTTCAAGGATTAACATGGAGACTCTGCAGATTGCCAGGGATTGTGGAGGGCTGGAGGTTCCTGACTTTTTTTTGTTTTACCTTGCTGCTAGACTGCTGGCTCTTAGAGGGTGGTGTGGAGCAGAAGAGAGTTTTATATGGTGTGATTTGGAAACGTGTCAAACTCTATTGTTATGAACCGCTCTGCCCGTGGGTCCCCCCGCGAGCAGGCTCTGTTCACTCACCACGTTGTTGTCTTCACCGACGCGGCAGGACGCCGCCGTCGGCCTGCCCTCGCGGCCCGGAGGCCACCCTGGATCCTCTTCTGCTCCGATGCAGTACTCCTGAGAGGACTAGCCTGCCGGTGGATGGTTGTCCTGTGCTCCTGAGCCGTCATGTCCCCGATGTGTGTTTCTGTGCTGTCCCGCTCCCGTCGTGGTCCGTGACCAGCCTTTGGGGCTGTGTAGGGTGCATAACGGACAGGGTGGTCCACGACTCAGTCCCGCGGGTGGCCTGAGTAGGGCACCCTGAGAGACAGTGCCAATGTCCATGCCTCGTGTTGCTTTGGTGGATGTCAAGAGTCTCATCCTTGGATGCCGTTGCATCAGCCATGTGTCTTTGTCCCTGGATGCCGTTGCATCAGCCATGTGTCTTCATCTCTAGATGCCGTCGCATCACTCCATAGTCATGTCTTCGTGTCAAGGCCTGTCTGCCCTCAACCTCAGGCCAGGCCTGCTGCTCCATGCTGCTCGCAGCAGGTCCGAAAGGGCCCGGAATGGTCGGAAAACCATTCACCTTCCATCATCCATGGATGTTGGCCATGGGAGCTTGCCGGCCTGGCCGAGGGCAGATTGTTCAGCTACGCAGATTGTTCAGCCCATGGGCACACTAAACCACCAGAACTCAACAGAATGCAAGGCCTTTCGAGGCTGTTCTCAACAGAATGCAAGGCCTTTCGAGGCCAAACTCAACACTCAAAAATATTATGCTGACCATAATATGGTCACAATACCTGAAATTATTACCCAAACTTTTATAACATGATACTATATACAATACATATAAGACTTGTTATATATGGGATGTGGATTGAGTGTGCCTTCATACGATGCTAAACTAGTGTTCAGCTATCGTGTCTGTCAGCCATGTTCGGGCTTCAAAATCATTAGGCACCTCAATGTAGTTTTAAATTGATGTTTGTGTCCACTAGTTTGCGTGCTCATCAAATTATTGACTTATATGCAAGCCACTGCTCAACTTATACTTGCGAGTGTGTAGTCGATCTTGTGCTGCCGACACCAAGGCGTTTCGGAGCTGTGCTCCTTCTTCACGGGCTGTGCTTTGGCAAGAAGGACTGCTCAAACACTGTGGCAACTATATAACATGAAAATAAACCATTACTCGACATCCTAAAACTAGTGACATTCTCTGTCACTTAGTAGGGTTGCTCTGATCTGAGTATCGGATACATACTTGTTACGGTGGCTAGACCAAGTACTGTGGACTCCGGCGCTGAGGATGCAGAGAGTATGCTCCGCTATAGGGTACAGAATGCTTTCTTGTTAGCCTCTCAAAGTGAATAAACAAAGTCAGTCTGTTCAACCTGCCAGTTACTGATGAGTCAGTCTGTTCAATCTGCCAGTTGCTACAAATAAAGCCTGTGCTGCCTTTTAAGTTTGTTCGGTACTTACTTGTAAACTACGGCTGCCACGTCCTGCTCCGTTTTCTAGCGCGGGAGTGAGGCGGGAAAAAACGCTGTACCCTATAGCGGAGCATACTCTCTGCATCCTCAGCGCCGGAGTCCACAGTACTTGGTCTAGCCACCGTAACAAGTATGTATCCGATACTCAGATCAGAGCAACCCTACTAAGTGACAGAGAATGTCACTAGTTTTAGGATGTCGAGTAATGGTTTATTTTCATGTTATATAGTTGCCACAGTGTTTGAGCAGTCCTTCTTGCCAAAGCACAGCCCGTGAAGAAGGAGCACAGCTCCGAAACGCCTTGGTGTCGGCAGCACAAGATCGACTACACACTCGCAAGTATAAGTTGAGCAGTGGCTTGCATATAAGTCAATAATTTGATGAGCACGCAAACTAGTGGACACAAACATCAATTTAAAACTACATTGAGGTGCCTAATGATTTTGAAGCCCGAACATGGCTGACAGACACGATAGCTGAACACTAGTTTAGCATCGTATGAAGGCACACTCAATCCACATCCCATATATAACAAGTCTTATATGTATTGACCATAATATGGTCAGCATAATATTTTATCCAGCTGAGGCAAATAGTCTTAATAAGATTGGTAGGAGGTGCCCTTTTATTTTACATTCCCTTAAAATATGGAGACAAGCTTTGAGAAAACTTGATCGACTAGAGGAGACTTGTTCTCCATTTTCCTCTGTTTGCAAATGCACAACTCTCGCCTATTGCCTTTCCCCTGGATATAGAAATATGGCTTAAGCAAGGTCTGAGACTTTTGGATCAATTATGGATGGGATCTTCCTTCACTACATTTCAGGATGTCAGGGGTGAATTTCATTTTCCAGTAGTCACTCCTTTTATCTTCAAATACGTAGACTGACTTTTGTGTGGGCTACGGGAGAGAAATCCCTCCATAGGGGAAATCTTATTGGAAAAAAATATTAACACAGAGGGAACTTGTGCCTAAGGGTATAACAAAATTATATCGTTACTTAGCATTTGGCGATGGAGAGCTAGATAGATACTAGTGCATCGTTTATCGAAAAATGGAATTGTGATCTCCAGCTGGAATTGGATGAATCTGATTGGCAACTGATATGGGATATCCTTTCCTCACATTCAGAATACACTAAAACCCAGATACATTATTGGGGCAATTTTAAATTGTCTGAATTGTTTGCCATGTACCTAGGCATTTTTAGCTTGTATACCTTGTAGCCATATTTCAGAGGGAAATCCCATGCATCCTTTACCTTTCAAAAAAAATTAGCAACTGTAAAGTAGGCATGCTTCGCGCGCCAGTGCACGTTTCACTTGCTATTGGTGCGGGTGCCTTGTAGGAGCAAAAGTGCATGTCCAGTTGAAAATGTAATGTATCCATTCTATTGTACTCTACGGAGGCTTTCACACACTTGTAGCTGGGCAGAGGACGGGTTTTCATTCAGGCCAGTTTACCCAGGTAAATGGTTTTGATGCTTGTCCTCCCCATGTATACATACAGAAATGCCCACGTCTTACCATAATGCATGTTTACATGTTGCTCTGGTTGTAAAACTTACCTTGTTTACCGCGCCCGGTTAATAGAAATGAGACCTCAATAAAGCAAAATCATAATGGGGACATGATCATCAGTTTCTTATGTACTTAAAAGCATTATTTACGCCTGGACCTGCACTGGGCAAATAGACGTCAAGTACTGGGATTTCCCTGAACATTTAATGTTGTAAAATAAGATATTCGGATGCTATTTGTGCTGAAAAACTCACTCAGAAACTTACTTGGAAAGGACTGATAAAAGATCTTAAGAGTACATAGGAGGCAGAGACTTCCTCTATTTTTCATTATTGCGCTGGGCTCTACCTCCGACCCTTTACCTTTTCACTAGCTAAGGTCTCTTTCCCAAATAGATTTGTTCCTGCTCAGATCAGGATTAAGTCCCATGGTCTCCTTTTTAGCCAGTTAGCTCTCATTAATTTTTTTTTATTTTCTTTTTCTTGCATGGATCCAGACTATGTCATCCTCTTTCCTTTCACTCTCTCCAAGTCTGCTGGAAAGGAATCAGAAACAAGTTTCAAGGAGGATTTCTCAGTCATTTCTGGCTACTTTTAAAAAGACAGCATTGCAATCACCTCAGCATATTACAGCAGTTGTCTATTGAAAAGTGGCTTTGGCAGATCTTAGCTGCCTGGCAAGCTTCCCAACAGACTCATGAACCACATATGCCCTTCACCCCAATCATTCATACATTATCTTCACATTCATTCTCACATACTTAAGCCTACTGAGGCCTACACTGCACGCATGCACCCAGATTCCCGCATTCAGACCCACTATTCAATCTCACATATCTTTACATCTATTCAGTAGCACACTCAGAGCACAAAAGTTATACAAAATATAAATATTTTATAAGGAAACTCCCCCCACAAAATCTAACTTTTCCTCATCTTCCCAGGGTAGGGGTGTGGGGTCTGGGAAGGAGGGTGGAGAGGGTCTAAATCACTGCACCTCTTGGGGAAGTCCCTGCACTGAATTAAAATGTGCATTTGAGATTGATGAAGGTTATTGTTTGTTATTATAATAAAAAGATCCTATTTCAGCGCAGGATGGAGGTTAAAAGACCAAGTAATGGATTGAGCTTGAATTATTTAATTTTAAAGAGAACAACTTCTGTCTAGGAAGTGAATTGACGAAGTATACCCTCAGAGAAATGGATGTCACTTTTCCCCATTATGGATTTTAACTGTAAGAAATGAGAATTAACTCCTGGCTGGTTTCCCACTACAGCGTGTTTTCTCCTGTGAACCCTGGCTGCAGCAGTTATACATTAAAACAAATCAGTGCTTGTAAAATGACCTCTAAGGCGCAGAGACCACTTGAGTTTTGCAAGATAGGCTGCTTTGATGCGTTGGAAAGCTTCTGGCTCAGCTGATTGCAATAAGGGGGTACTGCAAGTTCCACCATGTCTTTCATTGTAAAGGAAACGTCAGCTGTAGGGTTCTAGTGCTCTTCCCTGCTATGTCTGCAGTTCTGGCAAAGCTTTATCACTGGGGAAAACGTTTCAATTAATTTAATCTAATGATTTATTAGGCTTGCTGAGAGCAGCTGATCAGCAACATTTTACGAGCTATGGGTGACACTTGTGTATTAACAATCCCCTCGAGCTCTAGCTACTGTAATGTGTAATTTATCTTGGTAAAGAAGGAAGAATATATGGGTGCACTCTGTTTTAACTTTCCTAAAAAAAAAGGGGGGGGGGAGGGGAGAACAGCACAACTCTTAAAGCTGACATTCACTTCTAGCATCTCAAGCAAGCACTACTCAATTCTTTTATTTATTATGTGCCAAGAATATCTCCCATCACAAAGCTAAGTGAACTTACCAAAAGTTAAAAGCAATGTAAAAAAGGCATATAATTATCTATGTTTCAGTTTACTCTGTCTCAACATGAATGCAAGTGGTGAATTCAATCTTTGCAATAAAGACTGGAAGCAGAGGTGTGCAAACAGATTGCATGTCCAATGAATTGTGGTAGTTCTTTGTATTATTTGGCTACGTTTGTACTACTTTGGAATTGCACCGTAGTGTATTGATAAAGGTACAGAACAGTGAGCATGGAGAGCCTGCTTCAATTCCTCTATCCACCACTGATTTAGTGACCTCCTGTTAATGCTTTATCTCCTCCCTCGTACTCAGGCTTAGCTTGTAAGTTTAAAGAGTTATGCATGCCGTAATTAAGCATCTATTCATTGGTGCGCTACCTTCTTGTTATTCCTCTTGGGTTCATCCACAAAAGTCAAATTGTTTTCCACTGATGAGCACATTTCAGTGCTAAGGAATTGGCCTCTGCACAATCCTGAACTGTGCAGAGTCTGTTCTCATGTAATTGGCAGACCAAAAGGTGGTGCATACTCTGCCTCTTGCCACAATTGCAGATATCAGGTCAGTTAGACCAGGGCTGCTGCTGCTTGAGACCAGGCAGACTTCCACAGACTGGCTGCCATCCCTGTACTGGCCTGGCTTGGGGATCTGTATAATACCTGTAAGCTAATTACAGGGCATTGCGTCCAGGCACAACTTTCTCACTTCTCCTTCTCCTCAGTTCTCACTGTTGTAAATCTGTTGTGATCTCCGTGAGGAGTTAGCAATCTGATGTGTTCTCCGTGAGGAGTTAGCAATCTGATGTGAATCTGTTAACAAAGCTCTGTAGAGAAAGCTGAGAGTTAGCAATCTGTCAGAAAGCTCTGTTGATAAAGCTGGGATTCGCAATCTGTAGTTATTTAGAATAGTTGTGGGTGGATCATTGGACCAGTGGCAGGTGACCACGCCCTCGGGGGAGCTCCCGAGAGGGACCACTGGTCAGGCTTAGTGTAGGAGACAGACACACACTAGTTCTTTTATTAGACAATATAATAAACCACCAGGGGTGGCAGTAGTGAGCTGGAAGTGCCCGACTGGGTTGTAGTCCCTCAGGTATTGGAACAGTGATCCCAGGGTGGCTGAACTGTAGAGAAACTAAAACAGTGAGTAGGCAGGGTATGCAGAGTTCAGGAATAAGTCCTTGATGGTAACACTCACACAATAGTCTCTTAAGGCAGCCCAGGAGTTGGTATGCATTAGGCCCTCGAGGAGCGAGTACCTGGTTCCAGGGAATGCTCTGAGAGATAGATACAGACTCACTGATGTTAAACAACAAAGACTTCTTAGAAGCAATATATTAAATCACCAAAGGTGGCAGTAGTGAACTGGAAGCACCCGGCTGGGCTGTAGTCCCTCAGGTACTGGAACAGCAATCCCAGGGTGACTGAGCTGTAGCGAAACTAAGAAAGTGAGTAAATAGGATATGCAGAGTTCTGGAACAAGTCCTTGATGGCAACACTCACACAATAGCCCAGGAGATGGTATACATTAGGCCCTCGAGGAGAGACTACCTGGACCCAGGGAAAGCTCCGAGAGATAGATGGAAACTCACAATGTTGTAAGCAGCGATGACTTCTTAGCAGAAGTGGTATTCAGGAGCAAGTTCAGGACGTGGGCCCTCGAGGAGCGAGAACAGGTTCCAGACTGCGACCTGCAAAGAAAAAGAGAAAGTGAGGCCCCCAAGGAGCGGGTACTTCTAGTGAAGTCCGAGGAGGCAGAGTAGCTAGGGTTGCGGAGAGCGAATCCCATCTGCAGAGACCAGGAGGAAGCTAGGTAACCAATCCCTTGCTAACTCCTCTTGTTAGCGAAAACTGAGACCTTAAATATCTGGAGCTAGTGATGTCATCTCAGGGGGACGCCCCTGAGGTTCGCGCCAACGCTGGTACATCAGTCGGGCCGCATGCGCGCCCTTAGGCATCTGGTCAACATGGCGGCTTGCAGCATTGAGCCGGTCTGGGAATGCCGGAGGAGGATGTCCTGGAGACGCCACAGCAGCCAGCCTTCCATCAACCCTGAAGGGAGTCGCCAACGAGGTAAGGTGGGCGGAGCAGAGACGTTGGACAGCAATGGACACAACACTCACACAGCAGCTGACACCCTGTTCCTGCTGCCTGAAAGTAGATAACATATTTTGTTTACTGTAAAACCTAAAAAGAGTTGGGTCCAGATAGCCTTTTAATTAAAGTGATGACACAAGTAAGGGGGGCCAAGGTACAGTCTTGTGTGGTGATTTTAACTTCCTCTTAACACCACACAAGCTTTACATGTACACAATGTACTCTCTGGCCCTGGAATCTACAGCTGCACATTTCAACTCCAACCACACCTTGGTCATAAGTTACTTTACAAGTAGGCCTCTGACAAGAGAGTGATGCCATGAGAGCATTCGGTGCCAGAGCCAGAGAGTTGGGCTATTGTATAGTCAGAGGTGATATTTCTTCACTATAGAAGAGGCGAATAGGTTGTTATTGTTGCACTATGACTATACTATGACACATACCTCTGTACCCCATTGGGTCCCCACGGAGTGAAGACATAGCTACTGCACCTATAGTCAAGCATTTTAACACCTATTGTACCAGACACCATATGAAGCTGAACACTAGCTAGCTAGTGTCCATCTCACATACAGGCCCATGTACCCAAGAGATAGCTAAAAGTATGCTGTCTGAAGAAGGCAATGGGAGCCAACAGTGAAGCTCCACAGAAAGGAGCTTCTTGTTTAGCTCTTGCTGTCTTCCTTGGGCTCATACACTAAGTTGTAAGGCCTAGCCCATATGATCTTGCCTGCTAGATAAGTAGCTAGTTGGAATGTGCAAGGGCACTCTAGCATGCAAGGTCATGTGGAGGCCAAACCTTATATGTAGTAAACCCTTAAGGCAAAAAACACACAATGAAAAGACCCAACCAGAAAGTGTATTTTTCAAACCAGTGACCACTTTTTAGCGAACAGATGTAGTAGTCAGTAGTTTCAAATCAAGTCAATGTCTTTGGTAATTATGTTCTACAAGGACAAGATAGCAAATAGTAGGGATGTGAATCGTGTCCTCGATCGTCTTAACGATCGATTTCGGCTGGGAGGGGGAGGGAATCGTATTGTTGCCGTTTGGGGGGGTAAAATATCGTGAAAAATCGTTAAAAATCGAAAAATCGAAAAACCGGCACATTAAAACCCCCTAAAACCCACCCCCGACCCTTTAAATTAAATCCCCCACCCTCCCGAACCCCCCCCCAAATAACTTAAATAACCTGCGGGTCCAGCGGCGGTCCGGAACGGCAGCGGTCCGGAACGGGCTCCTGATCCTGAATCTTGTCGTCTTCAGCCGGCGCCATTTTCCAAAATGGCGCCGAAAAATGGCGGCGGCCATAGACGAAAAAGATTGGACGGCAGGAGGTCCTTCCGGACCCCCGCTGGACTTTTGGCAAGTCTCGTGGGGGTCAGGAGGCCCCCCACAAGCTGGCCAAAAGTTCCTGGAGGTCCAGCGGGGGTCAGGGAGCGATTTCCCGCCGCGAATCGTTTTCGTACGGAAAATGGCGCCGGCAGGAGATCGACTGCAGGAGGTCGTTCAGCGAGGGTTCCGGCGCCTCACTGAACGACCTCCTGCAGTCGATCTCCTGCCGGCGCCATTTTCCGTACGAAAACGATTCGCGGCGGGAAATCGCTCCCTGACCCCCGCTGGACCTCCAGGAACTTTTGGCCAGCTTGTGGGGGGCCTCCTGACCCCCACGAGACTTGCCAAAAGTCCAGCGGAGGTCCGGAAGGACCTCCTGCCATCCAATCTTTTTCGTCTATGGCCGCCGCCATTTTTCGGCGCCATTTTGGAAAATGGCGCCGGCTGAAGACGACAAGATTCAGGAGCAGGAGCCCGTTCCGGACCGCTGCCGTTCCGGACCGCCGCTGGACCCGCAGGTTATTTAAGTTATTGGGGGGGGGGGGTTCGGGAGGGTGGGGGATTTAATTTAAAGGGTCGGGGGTGGGTTTTAGGGGGTTTTAGTGTGCCGGCTCACGATTCTAACGATTTATAACGATAAATCGTTAGAATCTGTATTGTATTGTGTTCCATAACGGTTTAAGACGATATTAAAATTATCGGACGATAATTTTAATCGTCCTAAAACGATTCACATCCCTAGCAAATAGCATATAACATTGCACATGAACTGAACAGCAGATTCAGTGTAGACCTGTACATAATACATTGCTAGAAATGGCATCATTACATATACAGGCTTAGCATCTTATCCTTTTGACACAGTCATGATTACAGCAAAGAACATAGAAGGCAGAAGTGGCTCCCTCACTAGCTACAATACAGCTCTAAACTTAGAGCTGATAGCAGTCTTACTAAGTGATGGCAATAAAAAGGCCCCAGATAGTCCATGTAGAAAGAGTGCACTCAAACAGGGACAGCCTAAGGGCAGCAGCAGAGTTCAAGTGAAGGCCCCAGACAGTTCATGTAGAAAGAGTGTACACTCAAAGGGGGATGGCCAAGGCAGCAGAGTTCAAGTGAAGGCCCCCAGACAGTGCATGTAGAAAGAGTGTACACTCAAAGGGGGACAGCCTAAGGGCCAAGGCAGCATAGTTCACCAAGGAGGCAGCAGGACCAGGACTCAAGAGTGCAACATGGAGGCCAAGGACCAGGAGAAGACACAGCAGCATGGAGGCAGGAGCCACAGGAGAAGTCATAGCAGCATGGAGGCAGCCGCAGGATGAGTTGAGATGAGATGAGACACCAGCATCAGGAGCAGGAGATAAGACATGATGAGAAGAGACAGCAGCTGGACTGGAGACGGTCTCAAAGAGGCTGAAGTACGGGTAGAGCATCGAGGAGGGCATTGGAAGTAGACTGCAAGACAACAGTGGCACACAGTAGACCATCCCCATTATAACCCAGGACAGTTGTTACAGTGAGGATCCAGTCAGTGAGAGAAAGAGAGAGAGAGAGAGGGGACACAGTGAGGGCAGATTTATTTTATGCTAAGCTGACAGGACAGTTATTACAGAGAGGAACCAGTCAGTGAGAGAGGGAGGGAGGAGACTCAATGAGGGCAGACAGGACAGTTATTACAGAGAGGAACCAGTCAGTGAGAGAGAGAGGGGACACAGTGAGGGCAGATTTATTTTATGCTAAGCTGACAGGACAGTTATTACAGAGAGGAACAAGTCAGTGAGAGAGGGAGGGGACTCAGTGAGGGCAGACAGGACAGTTATTACAGAGAGGAACCAGTCAGTGAGAGAGGGAGGGGACTCAGTGAGGGCAGACAGGACAGTTATTACAGAGAGGAACCAGTCAGTGAGAGACGGAAGGGACTCAGTGAGAGCAGACAGGACAGTTATTACAGAGAGGAACCAGTCAGTGAGAGAGGGAGGGGACACAGTGAGGGCAGACAGGACAGTTATTACAGAGAGGAACCAGTCAGTGAGAGAGGGAGGGGACTCAGTGAGGGCAGACAGGACAGTTATTACAGAGAGGAACCAGTCAGTGAGAGAGGGAGGGGACTCAGTGAGGGCAGACAGGACAGTTATTACAGAGAGGAACCAGTCAGTGAGAGAGGGAGGGGACTCAGTGAGAGCAGACAGGACAGTTATTACAGAGAGGATCCAGTCAGTGAGAGAGGGAGGGGACACAGTGAGGGCAGACAGGACAGTTATTACAGAGAGGAACCAGTCAGTGAGAGAGGGAGGGGACTCAGTGAGGGCAGACAGGACAGTTATTACAGAGAGGAACCAGTCAGTGAGAGAGGGAGGGGACACAGTGAGGGCAGACAGGACAGTTATTACAGAGAGGAACCAGTCAGTGAGAGAGGGAGGGGACACAGTGAGGGCAGACAGGACAGTTATTACAGAGAGGAACCAGTCAGTGAGAGAGGGAGGGGACACAGTGAGGGCAGACAGGACAGTTATTACAGAGAGGAACCAGTCAGTGAGAGACGGAAGGGACTCAGTGAGAGCAGACAGGACAGTTATTACAGAGAGGAACCAGTCAGTGAGAGAGGGAGGGGACACAGTGAGGGCAGACAGGACAGTTATTACAGAGAGGAACCAGTCAGTGAGAGAGGGAGGGGACACAGTGAGGGCAGACAGGACAGTTATTACAGAGAGGAACCAGTCAGTGAGAGAGGGAGGGGACTCAGTGAGGGCAGACAGGACAGTTATTGCAGTTGGGATTCCAGTCAGATAGTGGCAGTTGAGAGAGACAGAGCAGAAGGGATTTGATGTCTCAGCTCTACCAAAGCCTGCTCAGAAAGTTTAAAAAGTAGTAGAAAACACAGAGAGGAAGGCACATACCAGAGAGCGTATGAGTATTGTGTATGTGAGTGTATATAGAGAGTTTTAGTAGTGGTGGAGTCAGTATATTCCAGGTAAGAGTCAGGATAAAGGCAGTTAATCCTGTAAGAGTAATAATTTTGGCTGCAGTGTGTGTGATTTTAGCAGCCGTTGATAGAAATTTTATGTGCTATCTGATAAGTGTGATTGTGAAGTGAATTTCTGTTCACACAACCAGTTATACCACATATCCCTGCTATATCTGTTTCTCTGCTACCAAGGGGAAAAGGAGAAATTAAAGTCCATGAAAGGAGTTTATCTCCTGAAAGAACCTCTGCCATGTGATAACTGGATTCTTGGTGAATGGAGAAACAGACAGCCTCAGTAATCTGGGACAAGGTGTCTGACAAACTTATATTGGGTTTAAGGATCAATTCCCCTAAACTGCTGGTCAAATGAGAGTCAGAGCCCCACTGTAAGAGCTGTACTGATATAAAAAAAAAATAGAGTGCAGTATTTCAAAACGGTATCTCTCACTCGGTATGAAAACATTACTCTAATATTAGGGAAACAAATCAGACAGATTAGTGCTCAGATTTAACGCTCAGAACTGTGAGTGTGCTAAGAAAAAAACAGATATAAGTGCAGTGATATCATATCTGTACTTTAGAGCAGAGTGTAAAGCTATAATCTAATCCTAAAAAGGTTATAAGAACTGACTCAGCCTTATTATTATTTAAATACCTGGTCTGGAAAACAGTGGCCTGAAGTAAGTGTGTGAGTACAAAGGGAGAGAGAGAGTGAGAGTGTGTAATTTCTGTACAATGCACGTAAGAAACCGCTGAAGCAATTCCTCTGTGCATAGATAGAAGAGAGGGAAATTCAATTATTTTTTTATTTCACTCACTTAGGTCTAGATTTATCAAAATGCAGGAAATATTGCATGTGATATGAAAAGGGGTGTGTTTTATGGTAATAGCCTATTTATCACAAAGTGCACTATCTTAGCGCTTTGCAGAAGTATTATTGCAGAATGTGATAACCTTTTTGCACTTTGTGGTAAGTACCACAATTGTGTCCTACAACCACTGGAGGGGGGGGAAGAGAGAGAGAGAGAGAGAGAGAGAGAGAGAGAGAGAGAGAGAGAGAGAGAGAGAGAGAGAGAGAGAGAGGAGAGAGAGGAGAGAGAGGAGAGAGAGAGAGAGAGAGAGAGAGAGAGAGAGAGAGAGAGAGAGAGAGAGAGAGAGAGAGAGAGATCACCTATCTATAAGGCTCTTATAGTACTTAGGTGTTTATACCTCTACATGAGGCCCAGCTAGTAACTCGAGGTGAGGTTTAGGTAGTAGTGTAGGGGATAGGCGCCCCTTTGACATTCAGAGTGAGACGTACGAACAGAACAGTGCTCTCTTGTGAAGATTTCATGACCTTCGGAGTGAGGAAACTCACACAAAGATGAGATTTGTACAATGTTCTCTCAACCTAGCTTGATGTTACCCAGGTAGCAATTTGATAAATGACCCCCTTAGCTAGCCGAGTTTACTAAGGCTTCTAGACCGCAACTAGAACACTTACGGAAGAGACTGTCAGTGACAGTGTAATTAGGAATAGGGATGTGAATCGTTTTAGGACGATTAAAATTATTGTCCGATAATTTTAATATCGTCTTAAACCGTTATGGAACACAATACAATACAGATTCTAACGATTTATCGTTATAAATCGTTAGAATCGTGAGCCGGCACACTAAAACCCCCTAAAACCCACCCCCGACCCTTTAAATTAAATCCCCCACTCTCCCGAACCCCCCCCCCCCCAATAACTTAAATAACCTGCGGGTCCAGCGGCGGTCCGGAACGGCAGCGGTCCGGAACGGGCTCCTGCTCCTGAATCTTGTCGTCTTCAGCCGGCGCCATTTTCCAAAATGGCGCCGAAAAATGGCGGCGGCCATAGACGAAAAAGATTGGACGGCAGGAGGTCCTTCCGGACCCCCGCTGGACTTTTGGCAAGTCTCGTGGGGGTCAGGAGGCCCCCCACAAGCTGGCCAAAAGTTCCTGGAGGTCCAGCGGGGGTCAGGGAGCGATTTCCCGCCGCGAATCGTTTTCGTACGGAAAATGGCACCGGCCATACGCGTATGGCCGGCGCCATTTTCCGTACGGAAAATGGCGCCGGCAGGAGATCGACTGCAGGAGGTCGTTCAGCGAGGGTTCTGGCGCCTCGCTGAACGACCCTCCTGCAGTCGATCTCCTGCCGGCGCCATTTTCCGTACGAAAACGATTCGCGGCGGGAAATCGCTCCCTGACCCCCGCTGGACCTCCAGGAACTTTTGGCCAGCTTGTGGGGGGCCTCCTGACCCCCACGAGACTTGCCAAAAGTCCAGCGGGGGTCCGGAAGGACCTCCTGCCGTCCAATCTTTTTCGTCTATGGCCGCCGCCATTTTTCAGCGCCATTTTCCAAAATGGCGCCGGCTGAAGACGACAAGATTCAGGAGCAGGAGCCCGTTCCGGACCGCTGCCGTTCCGGACCGCCGCTGGACCCGCAGGTTATTTAAGTTATTTGGGGGGGGTTCGGGAGGGTGGGGGATTTAATTTAAAGGGTCGGGGGTGGGTTTTAGGGGGTTTTAATGTGCCGGTTTTTTCGATTTTTCGATTTTTAACGATTTTAACGATTTTTCACGATATTTTACCCCCCCAAACGGCAACAATACGATTCCCTCCCCCTCCCAGCCGAAATCGATCGTTAAGACGATCGAGGACACGATTCATATCCCTAATTAGGAATACACTATTTCTGTTATTTAAAATGTAATTAGGCACAAAGTCAAGCCAGGAGATAATGTTCCCCAATTGGATCTGGTGACAAGGTCCCTCGAGTTGCAAAAGCTGAGATCCCTAACAGCAATTTAGCCAGCTACGTCATCAAGCATCAGTGAAGGGGACGAAGACTGACTGCAGAGCAAAGGAAACAGCTAAGTGCATGCAACCCAATAATTACATAAGGAATGCTAGATAAAAAGTTCAAATATTATGAAGAAAAGAAAGAGAAAACCTACAGAGAATTACAGTCTACAATAGAGACAAAAAGAGAGTATCACACATATATAAGAAGAAACATCAAATAACAAAAGAGAGTAACAGTTTATACTTACCTTCTTCAGAGACCGTGCTTATGCTTTACGCCTGTAAAACAAGAAGTAAATACAAAGACTCAATTTCTTTAAGAAAAAGCACTAAAGAAACACACTTATCTCAAGAGACTAAAGTAGTTTCTTTTAATGAGATCAACTTATCTGATAAACACTCTTTTAAATTAAAGAACCGGTTCTTTTCATAGGTAAAGTTGCAGATAGCTGTAGGAATATAAGAAAAGAAAAGTGTTAATTGTTGATATTGACAGTGTGGATGTTATTGCACATTTAGTTTTGCAAACCTGGTAGAGTGGAAGAAATAAATGTTAACGCTTAATGTTTGGTTATATGTAACTGCAGTCCCTCGGAATTATTGCTGTCTAAAGACTCTGCCTTCCCTCTCTACCCTCGGGAGACTGCCTGGGTGGGTTCTGTCCCATATTTCTTCCCAGCAGGAAGAAGAGCATCATATTTTTCCTCTCTCAGTCGGTACTTTGATAACATCTGTTAGTGACCCTCTTATTATCCCATTAGTTGAAATTTCTCACTCAGCCACCGAAGTGAGAGAGTCACTCCCATGAAGTGTCTGATTGGTGAGATCATCATCAAGTGAGTACAAGAACTCTGTAATCAGGACAGGCCCAACAGGCTTCTTCCATCTAGCCGGCACAAGAACTCTGTAATCAGGACAGGCCCAACAGGCTTCTTCCATCCAGCCGGTACAAGAACTCTGGAATCAGGATGGGCCCAGCAGGCTTCTTCCATCCAGCCGGTACAAGAACTCTGTAGTCAGGATGGGCCCAGCAGGCTTCTTCCATCCAGCCGGCACAAGCACTCTGTAATCAGGATGGGCCCAGCAGGCTTCTTCCATCCAGCCAATACAAGAACTCTGTAGTCAGGATGGGCCCAGCAGGCTTCATCCATCTAGCCAGTACAGGAACTCTGTAGTCAGGATGGGCCCAGCAGGCTTCATCCATCTAGCCGGTACAAGAACTATGTAATCAGGATGGGCCCAGCAGGCGTCTTCCATCCAGCTGGTCAGGAACTCTGTAATCAGGATGGGCCCAGTAGGCTTCATCCATCTAGCCAGTACAGGAACTCTGTAGTCAGGATGGGCCTAGCAGGCTTCTTCCATCTAGCCAGTACAAGAACTCTGTAATCAGGATGGGCCCAGCAGGCGTCTTCCATCCAGCCAGTACAAGAACTCTATACAGAGGCCTGGCCAGGCTTGTCCAACAAGTCTTGTTCTTAGCCATTAGAGACCAGTTGTTTACATTCTTCATGGCCCTTTTCCACACCATGGCTTGCCACTTGGAGCAGCATGTTCGTGGGGGGCCTACCCCTGGTTTGTCTCTCAGGCTGGGGAATGTTGCGTGGCATTGAGTCCTGTGATCCTGGGGAAAGTCCAGGCTCCGGCATTCTTTATAGAGTCTGTGTCATCACATTGGTGAGATTATTGATTAACGTTGCTACTGTTGTGAGAGTCTATGCCTGCACTGCCATCTGGGCTTGCAGGGCCTAGATATGCCCACTGACTATCCTTCTCAGGCGCACTAGCTCTGCCAGTATGTGGTATAGGTTGACACAATGGCTCCTTTCCAGCCGATCCAGCTGCTCCTGCATGGAGGCCTGTGTCGGTGACGGTGCTGGTGATGCTGCTGGTGCCAGAGCTGGTGCTGGTGCTGGTCGTGTGGCGAGATGAGGTTTTGGGCTGCAGAAGGGGCATGAGGGGGTTGGTGGGCTGCTCCGCTGCAGTGCCTGCTGCCTCGTGCTGGCGATGTGATGTGCTGGAGCAAGGTTGCGCCAGCTGAACAGTGTCCCATTGCAGGCTGGGTTCGTTCATTAAGGCTGAAATATTCAAGCTCACATGCAGGGGGCTTGCTGAGCCCAGGGCTTCCAAGAGTGGGCTGTGCTGTTGCTCCTCCTCCTCCTCTCCCCCACTGAACTGGGTCCCTGCATCCATAAGCAAGGGGGCATGGAAAAGTCCAGCTGCACAGCTGCTCCCTGGGGTTTCACTTCTGGTTCTTGGGGCTTGACAGCTGGGACGAGCAGAGTCCTCGACGAGAGCTGTGGAAACAAAGAAGAAGATGTAAGTACCAAAGCGAAGAGGTACACACATGGAACATTTAGCATGATATACACAACTTTGCATCTCAATCAATGTGAGCCTCTTATGCCAAATGATGTGCACAACTGTAGCAGCCTAGACATTTATAGATGAGGTGAAATTACTGGCTCTGACTTGCGTGGTGTCTAGTCCTCAGCCATGCCCTCAAAAACATCCAGTCCCAAGCAGGACAACTTACTCACTAATTGCAAGAACCTCCTAACCTCCAACTATCCACTAACCAACAACACCTACCTCCTCTCTCTCTAACTCCCGACACACCCTCAAAGAGGCAGCCGCAGGAAGTCCGTATATATAAACAAACAAAATAGCTGACCAAGCACAAATCTACGCGCCACGCAGCTCATGCTAAGTTTAGGCCCTAAATGTAAGTGAATTTTCAGCTGAAACCTTAGGCCCTCTAATCTGTGTTAAGGCTTTACTGTGTGGTAAACAGCATTTACCATGCAGTAAATGCCTTAATGAACAGATAACATGTGGTATTTCAAATTCTATACATTAATATCTACTCCCCCCCCAAACAAATGGTGCAAAGTGGCTTGTCTCAATATTCATAAGCCATATTATTTGATCAAAAATTATCTACACCTTAAGAGGTGTAGATAAAGTTCCCTGAGAGCATTGGAATAATAATGCACGCCCAGATGCTCCCAGGCAGCTTCCTTAAAGGGCCCATTTGGCCAGAGGTCTATCAAGACCCCCATCTCCCACTTCCCACCTCTTCACTGCCCCTGAGATGTCCAAAGTAATTGAAAGTGTTAAAAAAAAAAAAAGCTTTAAAATAGCTATGAGAGGCCATACATCCTATTCCCAAACCCAAACTGGGTTTAAAAAAGGTTTGGATAAGTTGCTATTATGGAAATTAATAAGCAATAGTAGCTTGTGATCTATCTAATGTTTGGGTACTTGCCAGGTATTTGTGACTTGGATTGGCCACTGTTGGAAAGAGGATACTGGGCTTGATGGACCCTTGGCCTGACCCAGTATGGCATTTCTTATGTCCTTATGTCCACCCTTTGTGTATTACAATGTGGCACCCCCCTCCCCCCAAGGCTTCCCAATAAGCCCACCCCTAGGAATCCTCCAAGCACTCACTTCATGTTTCCTGGTGGTTGGTGGTTTTGGAGCGCCTCCTAGGCACTCAGGTCAGGCCAGCCATTATCAAAATGGTGCTGGTCAACCTCTGCCTGACAGTAGGGACAAATATACTGCCAACTATATTTTTTGGAAAAAAAAAAAAAAAGAGAAATTAAGCTGAAAAACAATATTTTCAATAAAAAAAAAGTTGATAAAAGGTGTCAGCTTCTCCACTCAGTTTGGCACAATGTGGTTATCTTTAACAGGTGTGTTTATTGATTTAATCACATACCTGGAGATCTCTATGGCTAGTAATAATAGGAGAAACCGAATTTCCACGTTGTCACCCAATAATTTCCTCAAAAAGAAATGAGTCCCCTTTAGTCAAAGGCTGTTACTTCACTGCGAAATTCATTAAAAATGTGTTGAGGGTCTACTCAACCTCATCAAATTTGGAAGTCATGAAATGTGTAGAGGAAGAAGATAAGAATGGTGGGAGGATCCGTGGCAATGAGAGTTGCCAGTTGGCTCCATTATTTCAGCACAGCCTGATCCAGCCATGGTTTTTCTCATGGCAGGAACTCACCATTCAGATTTCCCCATCACAGTTCTTAAGCAAAGCAGAACTACAGATAAAGCACATTTTCTGGAATAACACCGAGCATGTGGAATGTGTTGCCAGGAGATACAAAAAAATCTGACAGATTATCTGACATTCTAGTGATCTTTGAAATCCTGTTTGTTTGGGTTGGTAATATAAAGTTACTCAGATTATCTTTTTTTGTTGCAAGATCTGGCCATTCAAACTTTAATCATTATTTTTAGATGAATTTTAGAATTACGGTAAGTAGGTTAGGTTTGCTTACATTATCAGAGTCTGTTTGTGAGGAATTATGTTAAGTAT
The DNA here is from genome assembly GCF_901001135.1 of Rhinatrema bivittatum. Lineage (NCBI taxonomy): Eukaryota > Metazoa > Chordata > Amphibia > Gymnophiona > Rhinatrematidae > Rhinatrema > Rhinatrema bivittatum. The sequence continues at coordinate 40,443,835 of NC_042620.1, forward strand.
TGTGAGAATTGCTTTCGATATGGAATAGATATGTAGAGACGCTGACCTGATTCAGATAATGCTTAATTAGAGAGAATTAGTAAGGGGATTTAGTGAGGATTTTTTGTGCTGTATTGCTTTGTATGTTATTGTCTTATAGAATGAATCGCTTTTTATTGATGTGACCATTTCTTGTGAGGATGGTTGGAATTTCGGAGGTGAATGGAGGGAAATTGTACATTTTTGATCTTACATTGCAATCAGCCTTGTAATAACTTTGCTAAAAAAAAACATAGAATCAAAATTACTAAATTGAACTGAAAAAGCCAGGACTGGGTTAACATGTTCGACAACCTTTCTTCCCTTTGACAGTGTAGCTGTAAATAAATGATTACAAGCACATTACAATGTAAAGCAGCACTAGCCATGTATGAATTCTCTCCATTCACCCAAGGGGCTTGCAATGCGCACTTGCTTTCTCCCCATTATTCCACTAGTAGAGTTTCAGTGCCTGTTACCCAAGACCCAAAACAAGTTGGCAAGGTCCAGTCCTAGAGGTACTGCACAGAAAGGTGGTGGAGTTCTTTTCTGTTGGGAAGATAGGATGGTGCTAGTATGGGGAGAGTGAGCCAGCAGAGCTAGGGTAGCAGAGCTTCTCTCATTGCATTGCAAGTGTACCATAACAGTCGTTACCCACTGTTCAAAAATGCACCATAAATTACCAACCGTGCAACATGGAGACATCCAAACTGTGATGCGCAACTGGCCCTTACCTGTGCCTGTCACTTGCTGACTTGCATCCAAATCAGGTTGGCACTTCTTCAGCAAATAAGAGGTCACAGACAGGCAGACAGACAGCATGGACATGACCGGACTATGAGGCATTCTTTTTTTTTTTTTTACTATGGAAAGAACACTTATAAACAAGAAGCAGTCTTGAAATTTAAATGACTCTCCTGAGAAAGTAATTTCTAATTGCTTCATTAGTGCTTTACATCAGAACGTATGCATACATCTTTCAAAGATTCCTGCAAAGTTCAGAGGTGAGTGTGAAATGGTGCACAGGACCAGGTCACCACCGGACATCCCCTGATCCAATCCAAATATCCTTTCAGCAGTATGAGAAAAAATGGTTTCAGACCTAACATTTCCAGACACTGGTCCACTTACATGGTTCAGGAATTTTGCAGAACATGATTACCCAACTGGGCCCTGATTGGATATGGGAATAACAGAAAAGTAAGTGCATATCAGAATTTAAAAAAATATTTTTAGCTTAACCTAAATATTTTAGCTATAAATTCTAGTATTCTTTGCGTCTTTTTCTGTGTGCTTATTTGTAATAGCAGTATTTTAAAATGTTCTCTATTTCCCAGTGATAATCTTTCAGAATACAGCAGATTTGCCTTGTGACTAAAAGTGGTCAAAGAAAACTACTGTGGCGTGCCATACGATGGGGAAGCCTTTCACTATTCATGGTGACTGACCTGCTAGTGGCGAATTGGGGCATATGCTGTCTCTTTTTCCTCTTGTTTTCTCCAGGCTTCCCAGATGGAAGACCTTATGGAAGTGATGATGAACTCCAGACCTCGAGTGCCACAAACAGGCCAGGTTTTAAGAATATCTTCTACAATGAATATGCATACGAAAGATTTGCATGCATTGCCTCCGTGGTATGCAAATCCATTCTTTGTGGATATCCTGAAAACCTGGCCAGTCTGTGGCACTCGAGGACTGGAGTTCGCCATCACTGCCCGATGGGTTCCACATAAAAGAAAATCAGGATCCCACTTTCTGACTGATTAAATTAGAAATAGGGGCAAATCCCACACAGCCAATGAAATCCCAGGAGATGGGGGGAGGGGCCAATGGGACATCTTTGAACAGCAAATTCTCTCCCTATGCATCAAGAAACAGAATAAAATAAATACAGTGATACCCTCAGAGCAAAAAGTCTTATACTTTATTTGCACAAACTGTCATATCAAGGGACTCGTTTACTAAACATTTTTCCCATAGACATAGAATGGGAGAAAAGCCTTAGTAAATCAGGCCCAAAGTTAGAACAAGTGAAAAAAAAACAAACTTTATTGCACTCAGCTGGAGAGGAGTTCTTTTCTTCCACTATCAAGATGAAAAAAATAACTTCACAATATAAGATCATCAACACATGGGAGGATTTAATGTTTTAATGCATTTTTCTGCTATATTTGTTGTAAACCGCCTTGATCTGCTTTGTAAGTTTGGTATGTGCGGTATATAAATATTAAATGGAATGAAACACAAGAACTCAGTAGTCATCATAGCAATCATTATCTTTAGTTAATTTCCTTATTCCAGGTACCTAAGAAAGGTTTCATATGTTTTGCTCTCAAACTAACTCCATTCCAAACTTCAATTTTTGCAGGTATGCTGGCTGGGATATCAAAGGTGTCACAGTCTTTCACTTTTTCATTAATAGGTGAAGGAGGGAAAACTGAAGACAAATCTGATTACAATTTCCAGTTTCTTTCTATCCACATTAAGTTCCTTTCCTTAATCTTTTTTTTTTTCAGTTTTACAACACAGGTATACCAGAGCTACCCTGCAATTCAAAGCCTTAGTTCAGATAAGTATGAAACAGACTAATTGTAATTACTCTTATTTTCTTTAAACTTAAGTACACATTTCTTTTCTTAATCTTCTTTCCTTTGTGCTCCATATTTATTTATTTAAATGGTATATATTACCCGACCTTTGGAAAAAAAAGGTTTATGATAGGTTACAATAAAATATACATAATTTAAAATAACTTATTCTTTTCTGAAATACTCAGCTCCTCTTCAGGTGAGTAAAGTATGCAAGCCAGTTCTCTTTTCTCAACACACATTTCAAATCCATTCCCTACACAAATGTGACCTAAGTATATCTTAGTGAAAATATACCAGGGGTGCCAACTCCAGTCCTCAAGAGCCACAGGCAGGCCAGGTTTTCAGAATATGCACAATGAGGTCAGTATTCAAAGCGCAGTCAGCACTATGTAACCGGATAATTGTAACTTATATGGCTAAGTAGCGGCTGCTAAATATGCACCTATGTTCAGTGGCTGCCGCTTAGCTATATAAGGGGGTCATTTTCTATCGGCTTGATTGGGGCGGCGTCTATAACTTGATAGGGGCGGAGTCAGGACCAGAAGAGGAGGAGTTGGGGCGGCGTTGGGGTGGACGTGGTGGAATAAGGTAAGACCTGTTATCGCCGCCAGTAGTGCGCCCAATAGCACTACCATTCACGGTGGCGCTATTGGGTGCGAAAGCCAGCAGCGATAACACCGCGGTGGTGCGATCGCTGCCGACTTTCGCAGGCCTGCCCCCGCTTCTCCCCCGCCCCCGTTACCGTGGGATTCAATAATCTTTGCGACGATAGAAATCCAGGCCTAAGTCACTTATGTGACTATAAAGCTAGCCACACAAGTTATGCGGCTAAAAAGTTAAGTGCATAACTTGTAGGCATACAGGGGCAGATTTTTAAAAAATACGCGAGCGCGTACTTTTGTTCGTGCAGCAGGCGCGAACAAAAGTATGCTGGATTTTATAAGATACGCGCGTAGCTGCGCGTATCTTATAAAATCCGGGGTCGGCGCGCGCAAGGGGGTGCACATTTGTGCAACCTGCGCGCGCCGAGCCCAGCGCGGCCTGCCTGTTCCCTCCGAGGCCGCTCCGATTTCGGAGCGGCCTCGGAGGGAACTTGTCTTCGCCCTCCCTTCCCCTACCTAACCCACCCCCCCGGCCCTATCTAAACCCCCCCCTACCTTTGTCGGCAAAGTTACGCCTGCTGAAAGCAGGCGTAACATTGTGCGCGTCGGCCGGCAGTCCCGCTCCGTCCTCTGGTCCCGGGGGCTGGTCCGGAGGCCTCGACCACGCCCCCGGGCCGGCGCCACGCCCCCGGGCCCGCCCCCGAAACACCGCGTCGTTTCAGGAACGCCCCCGGACACGCCCCCTCCCTCCCCTTTTCGAAAGCCCCGGGACTTACGCGCGTCCCGGGGCTTTACGCGCACCGGCGTCCTATGCAAAATAGGCATGCTGGCGCGCGGGCCTTTTAAAATCCGCCCCATAGTGAGCAGCGGGATGGAGCGAGTTAGTCATATAAGTTTTGCGGTCTTAGCTGCATAAGTTAATCGGCTAAGCTAGACTTGCCATAGAGCAGGTCTAAACAAAGCTGGTAATTACTTAAATGGCTAAGCTGTGCCACCGAATATACTTTGCACCTTTGCAGGATAAGTTATATCCAGCCAAGTTACTTAAATGACCAGCTTTGAATATTGACCTCAATGAATATGCAATCGACACAGTATATGCAAATCTATCTCATACATATTCATATATATATCATGCTTATTCATTGATATATTAATTGTAACTATATATATTCATTGTATTCAATGTTTATACAATATATTGTATATTGTATATATGGCTCTTGAGAACCTGAGTTGGCCACCCCTGGACTATTCAGTGCTCTACCAACTGTAAAGTTCAGAGAGGTCAATATTGAAAGGCTTTGTGCAGGTAACTTTGAGAGACCCACAAAAAAACCTAATGTCTGAATATTTTAACTCACTGATTGCACAAATTTTGTGCACACAACTTTTTATACACAGAAAGTTTATCAGACTAAAAGGAGTGTTGATGGAGGTGAGAGAGAGGAAATGTGTGTGAGAGAGCATGTACATGTGTTTATGTGTGAGAGTGTATGTCTGAGAGAGAGAGGAAGTGTGAGAGCATTATGTGTGTGTGTATGACAAAGAGAGGATAACGTTTGTGCAGTTCTCTCTCCTATTAATCCATGACAACCTTATAGTGACTAGAAATCAAAAGCTGTCAGGTATGGAGAGAGGAGGTGTTTTTATTCTTATTAGTTTTAATTATTGGGTGTTATTTGATGTGTTTTTTGTTTTGAAATATTTTATTGGTTTTTGGTAAATTTTAAATATTTTTATCAGTTTTTAATTATTGGATATTATTCTGTTCATCAGCAGTTTTGAAATACTTATTCCTTTTATTAGTCTGGTTTTACTATTATGATTGATGTTTTATATTTCTTGATTTTGCTTGATGTTTTATGTGGCATGGTAATGTTTCTGTTTTTCCATTGCTGCACTGCATACAGAGTCTGACTTTCTTGAGGTTTCCAGTTTGTTTTTTGTCTGCCTGCTTGTATTTCTACTTTATTTAATTAATTTATTTTATTTGTAACTCCCTAATACCAAAGCCCTAGGGAGCAAACATGAAAATACATACATAATCAATAAAAATGACACACACAAAAAAAAGACAAAACAAAATCAAACAAAGCAGCCATTCATTCTGGACAACACCATCTTCTTTCAGAAATTTGTAAACTTATAAAAATGCTTGTCTAAATAAGAAATTTATAGTCTCTTTATTATGCATTTGGCAAGGATCTGTCTGTGTTCTGCATGTTTGACTGAGGTGAGGTATTCTGCTAACATGTATTTTCTGTGTAAGGTTGTATACCAGCTTGATTTGTTTGATTTTCCTTATAGGAGGTATATTGGTGTTTTAGGTCCTGGTAAAATATTAAAAAATAGGTAAGATTGTACTATTGGAGTCGGGGAGTAAGTGTGTTATGGTACGGCAGGTTTGCTATAGATTCTGAATACATTTTTTGCAGGGTTTTGAATTATTATACAATGTTCCTGGTAGTTAGAGGGAATTTGTGTTGCTGTTGCTGAGGTGGCACCAAAATTTGAATATTATTGTTACGAGTCAGGTGTGCAGTCACTTGCTTGAGAGAGAGTGATCTCTTGATCATGGCAATACCTCAGGATGAGCTCCAAGGTGGACTTGGAACATAGCTTGGATTGGAGCATTGCTCTCAGGCCTCCGCTGAACCTGCACACACAGAGTGAGACCCAACAACACAATGCTGGTCTCTAGGGTAGCACTCTGGCCACTCAAGAGCCCTTTCAGACCTACCACCTGGAACAATGAGTGCATCAGGACAGACGAAGGCTGAGGACAGGGCATGGCATGACGAGGAACGTGGATGAAAACACTGAAAGCTTGGCAATTGAATGAAGGCTAGGAACTTGGATGAAGACTTGAATCCAAAGAACATGGACGAAAGCTCTGGAGATGAGGAACATGGACAAAGGCTCAGGTTCAAGTAAAAGTTCAGCTTCCACAGGCACTGCACCTCAGCATGCCCTACACAGCCTGCCATGGGCTGGTCACAGACCACGCTGTCCCGCTGCACGTCCTACCAACCTGCCACAGGTTGGTCACAGACCACACCAGGAGTGAGACAGGCTCAGGACTGAGGCTTAGATGATGATGGGAGCCAAGACATCCTTTGGTGTGAGGAACATGGCTTGGAACGAGGAACATGTGGATCTGCTTGCTAGACAAGTTCCATGAGCCCTGGAACTAGGAACATGACTAGGAACTCGAAAATTGACTTGGAACTTGACCTGGAACTTGGAACTCTAAAAACAAGGATGGACTCCAAGGATTTGATCTAGCGAAGATGGGCTTGGAGACAGGTCTTGTGCCAGGAAGCTCCCTACACAACCCTCCTTGGGCTGGTCATGAATCACGTCACTGGCATGCCTAGAAGAGGGACAAGAGAGGATCTAGAAGACTGACCTGGGATCGAAGGCAGGAACATCAGGAACTTGATTGAAAATTCAGAAGACTTGGATGAGGCATGGACTCAGAAGACTTGGACGAGGAACTGATGAGAGACCAGGGACATGGAACAAGCAACATGAAGGAGCTCCAACAAGAACAAGGAAACCAGGAACAAGAAGAACATGAAGACCAGGAGCATCCAATGAAGAACATAAAGACCAACACAGCAGAGGTGTGACCACAGAAGACCTTGAAGTATGGAGAAACATGGACTACCATGAGAGTCCCATGAAGGCCCATCATCAGCAAGGGCTGTGGGGTTTTTCCTGCTGTGGACACTTTAAATTGAATGCAGAGGCATGGGTGCATGCCTAAAGGACATTGGGGAGAGCTGGAGGAAGTCAGTGGCATCCCAGCTGCATCGAGGGGCCTGCATCAGTGGCATCCCAGCTGCAAAGATCATTAGTGGCGGCTCCCCAGGCACGAGAACAGCATTGGCGGCGCTCCCGCCACGAAGATGGCAAAGTTGGTGGCACTTCCGCCATGCTGCAGCAAGAGTGAGTGGCCCCCATGCGCCAAGCGGAAGACAGCGGTCGAGCCCGCGAGCAGCAGACTGCAACAATTATTTTCCTATGGTGAGTGGAAAGGGGAAATATCCTTGTTCTGCTCTGTACTATTTGCTGGGGTAGTTTCTGTAAATAGAAGGTATTGTAGAACTTGAAGGGCAGGGTTTATGTTTGGATATTGTCCTGTCTACTACTATTAATCAAGTTTACTTAGGAAATAGCCACTGCTATTAATTGCATCAGTAGCATGGGATCTTCTTGGTGTTTGGGTAATTGCCAGGTTCTTGTGGCCTGGTTTGGCCTCTGTTGGAAACAGAAAACTGGGCTTGATGGACCCTTGGTCTGACCCAGCATGGCATGTTCTTATGTTCTTGTACAGATCCCAACCTTCATGCCCATATAGAAGAATTTTTATTGATTGATGTTATTGAATCATTTTAGTGGTAGTTTTACCAGATACTTGAAACAGGTCAGAGGTTTCTTTATTGCTCACAAGGTCCTTCTCTCTAGCGATGCCACTGACATGAATGAATGCCCAGCACCTTACGACAATGGTGCAGAATGTTAGTAATGGAGCCTCCTGCTTTATGAGGTGGGGACTGTTCTGTTTCTGCATGGACAGAATTTGGTAAGAGGCAGGTGTGAAGAGAGCCATTGGACCCTCACCGAGCTTGAACTTACAGGGCAGTTTCCCTGTCACAGGTCATATAGGATGACTTCCTGATGACAGCTGCATGGGAACATAGAACAGAGGTCATTTGTGTGAGGTCCAATTATGTGTTTTTAACGGGAGGGGTGGGAGTGGGGAAGCTGCTGATTGTGATTCAGTTGATTATCAAAATCTTGGCAGGCGGGGACGTGAGTGGGGGGTGGGGGGGGGGGGGGGGGGGAGAAGAGCGCTTATGGGCCCCAAATCTTTTAGGTACCTATCAATGCCTCTGGTGTGCACTCCAACATCTGTAGCCTAACTGGAAAGGAAACATACACAAATAAGCTTAGGTGGAGTCTCTGCTAACTGGGGTTTCTTCTTGACTCACACAATGCTGCTTGGATCTGAACAATAAAAGCACCATCCTTAGCAACATTACTTTCACAACAGCAACCATGCCTCTACAACAGGTTTCAGCAGTAAATACAGTATGCCTTTAGCTTTCTTCTCTCACTCCCTGTTTCAATACAATTCCTCATCTCAACATACAGATATTCTTCACTGAGAGTAAAAAGAAGCCAATCGAACCGAAACCCAGGTATTTTATTGGGTTCAAGAGGGAAAGTTCCAGCTCTATGCAAAATCTTGCCACTTGATTGGATATATTTCTTCCCTCTGCATACTCCGAGGGTTGCATCACAGCCTCAGTAACAAGCCTCACCCCATAAAATCACTCCTAACTTTTTTCTCTCCTTTCCTTTGTGCTGCCCTCTCTGGCCTTATTTTGTTTCCTGTTAACGCCTACGTTTTGCTGCACTCTGGCCAGATGTTTTCCTCCGGCCTCATTTCAGTGTTACACCTGCTCGGTCTTCTGCCCCTCCTGTGAATTTGGTTTGAGGTCCTGAAAATCAGTCTTGGGCTGGCTAGGCCCCCGGAACTGCCGCTCAAAGGGGAAGCCCTAGGCAACAACAAAAAAAAATGTGAGCCACTGGCTCGCACCAGGAAGCAAACTCTACACTCTTAGCATCACTCAACGAAGTACGCTTGTAAGTGGGCATCCGCTGATCATCACTACCGCTCAATTAATGATTCTTATTTTGAATTGGTTCAACAAAATGGCATTTATGAAGCAGGCCCCTGGTGAAGAACGGCTTCCTGCCTGTTAGCACTACCCAATAATCTGAAAATTATTTAAATTAAAACAAGCAGCTTTCAAACATCTGCGCACAGAATGCTTGCATTCCAAATGCAACTTTGCTAGCATAAGAAAATAATAAGCGAAGTTCAATTTATGTCAGCATAGCTCAGGAAAATAAGATATCATGTCTTGCTGTCTGCTTGATGTCAGCTTCTCAGATTCAAACCCTAATGCCTCATCTCATCCTGTCCTTACTGGAGGCTGCCAAAAAGAAAGGTTCAGCCAAAGTTCACCAAGCTAACACAAAATAGTTTTTTCCCCCCCTTTTCCCATCATTTAAAGTCTTCTGCTTTATATTAGAGACACTCGATTTTATCTATCTATAATTAATATATACACACACACTCTGATATGTGAATAACTTTCTTAACTGCTCTTCATCGTGCACCACGACATCCAAGGCTATCTATTTTGGTCACGGGTTCAAGGCCTGTAGCATTGGGACTTTAGACTCTCTGCTCAGTGGTGTGGAAGAATTAAAGTACAAATCAACATTTAAGCCATGACCGTTTCAGGATTTTGCCACCCCCAGGTACTGTGGGTGCTCTTGTCCTTCCCCACTTCCCCAAAGGTCAGACCACAGGGAGCCAAAGGTTTAAAGCATAGCCCCCCCCCCTCCCCCCATTTTCGGCAGCAGCTCAGGGCTCGTTTCTGTGGCATGAATTTGAAATTGCAACGTCATGTTGGCAAACATTTGCACCTTAACTAGTGTTAATTGTATGCTACGTTATAAAAAGAAAGCATTTTTTATGAACTTTGCTTGTGTGTCTGTTTATTTTATGTTTATTGAATAAGGAAAAGTGATCTCAAATATCAGCACAGGGAGGGGATCTTGGGGAAGGGGAGTGGAGCAAGCAAGAGGAAAGCACTGGGGATGGGGAGAGAAGAGTGAGAAGAAAAGAACTTGGCAGGACGGAGGAGTGATAGCGGGGAGGAAGGGAGAGGTGGAAGATCAGTGGAAAGGGGGGAGCATTGGGAACTCGGTACTCAACAGCCTTGCTCCACTTAAACTGAACCCCACTAGACTTCCTAGAAACTGCCCATGGTTCCATGAGGGTTTTCTCTTTCTCAACCAACAATCCTGCCAGCTTGAATGTTCATTGCAGAAACACAAAACAGACACCAACCTTTGCAACTGCAAGAAACATGCAAAAAATACAAAACAGTCATTCGCCAGGCTAAAAAAGACTACATTGCCAAGCATTTTGAGCTCTCAATGAAGCATCCAAGCAAAGTGAACTTGTTCAGAACACCTCTAAACCAATTTCACACTCCTCCTCTTTTCCCACAGGTGATCACACTGTGGAAGACTTTCTAAATTCTTCACTGAAATAATCTCAGTGATCCACTCCTCCTTCAACACTTCTTCAACTCTCCTTCTTCTTCTTCTGTACCCCCCCTTAATGTCCCTTTCCTTCACTTCAGCAGGAAACCTCCAACTCTCACAAGACAAAACTTCACTGTTTGTTTTCAAACCCAAAGAAGTGTAAGTCATCCTTCAGCAAATTAGTAAATCCCCAAGTCCACTGGATCCTTTCACCCCAGGTTCATTTGCAGCTTAAAACATAGCCTGGCACCATATGTCACTGGACGTTTCTGGACACACTGAAAGAGGCCATGGTCAGCCTCCCTTTCTTATCTAAACTAGTAGAAAAAGTGGTCTATCACCAATTGCTGGACTTCCTTGAAGAGGGAAACATTCTACATTCCCACCAATCTGGCTTCAGGAAAGGTCACGGAACTGAATCTGTCTTCGTAGACATCACAAATGAGATTCATCTTAATGCAGACCAAGGGGGTGACTCGATTCTTACCTTACTTGATCTCTCAACAGTCTTCGATACAGTCGATCACAATCTCTGGATCCAGCACCTGGGAAACATTGGCATTGCAGACACTGCCCTCAGATGGTTTGAATCTTTTCTGTTGAACAGAACTCAATCTGTTTTGTGGACCTACAAATCAGAGAATTCTCACTTGTGTGCCACAGGGCTCTGTTCTTTCCCCAATTCTCTTCAAAATCTATGTTCGTCCAATTTATGACCCTATTCAAAGCTTCAACATCAAATGCCACTTGTTTGCTGATGACATTCAACTTATTTTATTTATTTTAGCTGTATTTTATTTTTATTTTATCTTCTCGTTCATCACTATAAGATAAAGTGACAATTATAATATTATATTCAAAACAGATAGAAAGATCTGGACAGTATTTATCACAAACCAATTATTATTGTTTAAAAACTTTGTACCGAACCATTATGGCACTTGTGTAAATTAATATATTTCAGCATCATTATTTTATGTGCCTTACTGTAAACCGTTGTGATGGTACCCATCTTAACGACGGCATAGAAAAGATTTAAATAAATAAATAAGTAAATAGTGTAAACCACTACTTCCATGGGGGAGGATCTTTGTTGTGATCGAGGGTGATGATGTTGTTTGTAGTCATCTCTTGTACGGCAGTGGGTCCTGGGTTGTTGTCCCACAAGGAAACAGTCCAATGCCCTCCTCTCAACCAGGTCTTCCAAAGGGATAGGGACACAAAACCCACCTGGCACCGTCTCCCACGGAATGAAGGGGAGACAAGGATAGGATGAAGGAATATACTCTTCTTTTAGAGCGATAACTTCATTAAAAAAAAACACCAACAGGATAGTTTTCTATTTCTTTTAGGCTTATCATTAAAGACAGATAAAGAACTGGTTCAAGAAAACAAGTAAAATGTTCAGAAAAGTAATCTTCTATTTTCCACTAATCCTAACTACAATGTATTTATTCTTTATATCTCTACTTCTTAGAAAGTGAGTCTTTGTGTGATATTTATGTCTTGCAAAGAAGCACTCCTATGGATGAAGTATGGGTGCTGCAGCTAATTTCCTATTAAGGTAAGTAGGTTTCATGTACTTTGGGGTTTGCCCTTGTCTGTGTTGTATCTGTATTCTCCTTCTTGTTCTCTGTTCCTCCTTCTCTTGCTCTCTCAGCTGTTTTGTTTTTGTATGTGTATTTGTCTCTTAAAGTGTACTCATTGTTCTGTCAATAGTGTTTGAGATGTTGTGTGCACACGCTTAGCTTTAGTATTTTTCAAGGGCTGGCTGGTGCTGCTTGGGTTCTATGTTGAGGAGCATCAGCAGCAGCTCTTGCTTTGGTTATGTCTTTTCTCTTCTCCCTATTATCCTATACTTTAACAAATTAACAAAAGAATCTAACTCCCTGCACTGTTCTTCTGCCAGTTGATCTCAATTTGTTTTTCCTTAACAGAGTATGCTTCCGACAGCTTAGTGAAACTGTGTATCTTTCTAACGACAATAAAGTATAATCGTTTTTCCCTACTTTTTTGCTGAGGACAGAGGATGTCAGCCCTAACCTTTCACACCTTACTTTTCTGCTATTTTCAGAGTGACTTTGTAAGAAGTGTGCTAACTATTCCCTTATCAGGCAAGTGTGCTAACCACTCGCTTATAAGAGTTATTTGACCAAGGCCAACTGTGTAGATGTACGCTAAGGTGCCTCTGTTTTAGTATTAAGTGTCCAAGATCTTTCAGATGGACTTAGTGGAGGTGAAGGCTCACTGGTGGCACTCCAGTCCCCATACACTGGAGGGGTATTGGACTTAAGATTACATTTGCAGATAACATTCTTCTTAACAGTTTCTTTGGAAAAGGAAATAAGGCCACTCTGAATTAGTGGTAAATTCTGCACTTTGTTTTCCCCTTATAAATGTGCACTCTGACTTGCACTATTCTGAAACACTTATGGTGCTTCCACAGATCTCACTCACTCTAGAGCATATCAAAAGCTGACACTAATGCCTGCGAGTCAGCAACATTTAATCATTACCTCTTTTCTACGCTATATTTTACCTTGGCCAGATATCTATTTTAATTATAATTGTTGTGGGCATTGACCCCTGGGCCAGGTGGAGTTGGTGCAACCTACAGGGAGGAGCCCTGCAGGTCCCTGTCATTGGCTGGCAGAGATGGATGTGGCAAAAGCCCAACTGGAACTTCACTTATACCAGCCCTTGTTCCCCTTAGGTTGAGCCTTTGGGTATCAGGGCTAGCAGATCTTAGGTGGGGGCATGGAGAAATGGTTGGGTCACAGGCCAAGGTCCGAGGCAGGCTGGGTTCAGGCTTAATAGGAGGCGGGTGATGGTCAAAGTGGGCAGTGTTCAGATGGGGTCACGAGTCAGGCAGTGGTCAGTGACAATCAGAGTTCAGTCGAAGTCAAGAGTCAGGCAGTTGTCAGAGGCAGGCAGAGTTGAAGCAGAGGTGAGTGGCAAACAGGCCAAAGTCAGATCTAGAAATCCATACAAGAGAAGGCAGAATGGATAGGTAGGCAGGGAGACAATGACACAGAAGACACTGAAGAACTGAAGACTCACCACAAGACGAGGACACAACAAAGAATTGAAGACTGACCACAGGATAAAGATGAAGACCAGGAACTGAAGAATGAAGACCAGGGACTGAAGAAAAAAGACCAAGGACTGAAGAGATGAGGACCAGGATCTCAGGAACGAAGACCAGGACCGCACTGAAGCAACTTGCTCTGCTTGAAGTAGTGGACCTATTGCCAAGAAAAGTAGCTGTTAAAGGGCTGCCCTTTTATAGGACAACATTAATGATATCATTTTCAGGGCCGCAGGGCTTTCCCGCCGAGGTCCCTTTAAAGGTCCTGGAGAGAAGCGCACATGCCTAAGGAGGGCACACTGCGCAGGGTCCATCAGCAATGTCTCACCGCATCAGCAGTTGATGGAGGAAGTCAGCGGCAGTGTCCCACTTCATGTATTGGCAGTGACCTGCTGCACTTCAGATTGGTACAGTGGTAAGAGCGGTGGTCTGTGGGGTAGCCCGCACACTGCCAATCACAACAATAATCTACCACTCATTTATTCATTCATACACTTTCCTAATTCTGTCCTTGCCTGTGTTTGAACTTTTTGGGCCCGAGAGGAGCAACAAAGTAAAGCTCCTGCTCTTATAAAAATTCTCTAATCCTAAACTGTCACCCTTCTTCATAGAGTCTGAGATTCGGGTCTCATGTTATTCCCATTAAATGATGTTCCATGGGTGGCTATTCTGTCTGATATTTCTGTCATTTGTGTTAGAGAATTTTTGATAATTTTAAAATTCCTTAACCTTGCCTCTGTTTTTCTGTACTCTCCAGCGATCTAACCAGAGGATTTCTTATTGCGCAAGCCTTTTCACTGGTAACCATGGAAGCTGTTGTTATGGAGTCATGGCTGTGGCTTCAGGCTCTCTTCCAGTTGCCATGGCGGTCCTCATTTTACCTGGCAAGAGCTGGACTTGACCAAAGGAATAGGGAGGAAAGGGAAGGTACCGTTTTTCCTAAAAACTTTTATTTTTGCTTTTGAATTCTCCCAAAAGGTGTTAAACAACCAACAAAAATATTTACAGGATTTCTCCATTTTAATCTTTGTCATCACAAACACTACATCTTTAACACCACTTGTGCTATGGTGCCCATGATCTCCAATAGACATTTTCCCAAATTCCCAGCGTTTTGGGGATTTTTGACCCCAAAATGCATCATAGCTCCAACAAGGCAAAAATCCCCTATTAAAATGACTTTCAAAGGCAGGGAGGTGGTGTTGGTCAGGTGGCCAGAGTCTTCTTACCTGACCAATACCTTTATTTTGATTAAATTTGCTTTAGTTTTGCTTATTTCTAAGCTTTTTGATGACCCTCCCTCCCCCCTCCCGAGTTTGCAGGTCCCACTGACATTATCAGTGATATCAACAGGAATTGCAGCCTAGTTGGGTCTCAACATTGGGGGCTTCCCCAGGGTCCTCCAATGCTAATTGCACATTTGAAATTGAAACTCCAGTGGCATTACATCCATCCTTCCTCCTTCATACTCACTGCTGGGCCCAGGTGCATTATGGAAGAGGAAGCTGGTAGCAGTCTGTTGCTCAGCTGATCACTCCAGCATATCTTCTCCACTGCCTTATTCATGGCTTCCTGTCATCGCACTGACACTGTCCTGCCGCTCAGCTCTACCCATTAGTTGATCCAGCTCCCAAACCATTCAAAGTGCGGCCTTCCTGCCATGACTGTGTCTTCCTCCTCCTCAATTCCGCTGTGACCCAGCTCTGCCCGATAACTCCTCCTCCTAATCAGTCAACCTCCATGGGCCTGCCATTCCCTGCCAGCACTGCTGCTTTGGGGCCCACTTTACCAGGCCATCATACTATTTTCGGCCTTCTTTATTAGTGGACATAGCAAGGCCTCCATCAATCCCAGGCACCCTCCAGTCCTCAGGTATTTATTTTTGCTCACCCCACTACATAAGCATCAATATAGGAGCCAACCAAGCTATGTCTATCTCCAATCTTAACAATTGTCTCATGGCAGTAACACAATGGCTCTATGACCTTAAGCTTAAACTTAACCCTGTTAAATTTGAACTCCTCTGGCTAAGCCACCATAGCCACCATTCCACTACTTGCTCAACTATCCGTATCAGGAAACCTCTCTCCAACCCAAAGAAGCTGCCTGAAGCCTAGGGATCCAACTGGACCTGTCGATGATCTCTCACATCACCAAAGTAGTGAGAGCCTCCTTCATGCACCTCTGCCAAATCTGGCAACTATGCAACTTCCTCGATCGTGCATAACCTGGCTTCTGTCATTCAGGCTTTTATGACTAGTTGTTTAGACTATTGATGTTGCGGTTCTGGCCGCGGTGTCCGCGGCCAGGCCCTTACCTCCGGGCTCCCAGACTTGCTCCCACTTCCAGAGGCCTGGTTTGCGGCCTGTTTGGCGGTGTCCCCAGTGGGGCTGCGCCGCTGCGAGCTCTCCCATGGACGTCCGGCTCCTAGGCGTGCGCGCACGCCACTTGAGCGCTTTTCTAGGCCGTTTCCCGCCAGTGGTGACTCCGCCCAACTTCTGACGTCAGACGCCGCGGCCTTGATAAGCCGACCGTAGCCATCCAGCCTTTGCCTTGCAACGGGTTAGCCTCCTGGTTTCCTGTTGCGCTGTGCCCCGGAGTGACTCGCTTTGCTTCGTCGCTCCGTTCCTGCTACAGTACCTGCCTGGTTCCTGCCTGCCTGCTACAGTACCTGCTTGGTTCCTGCTTGCTTGCTACATAACCTGCTTGGTTCCCGCCTGCCTGCTACAGTACCTGGTTGGTTCCTGCTTGCCTGCTATAGTACCTGCTTGGTTCCAGCCTGCCTGCTACAGTACCTGCTTGGTTCCAGTACCCGAATCCTGCTACAGTTCCTGTCTGGTTCCAGTACCCGAATCCTGCTACAGTTCCTGCCTGGTTCCAGTATCCGAATCCTGCTACAGTTCCTGCCTGGTTCCAGTATCCGAGTCTTGCTACAGTTCCTGCCTGGTTCCAGAACCCGAACCCAGTTACAGTATTGTTACTGTCCTAGTCTGGTTCCAGTTACCTGTCCTGATCCACAACCCGCCTAAGTCCCAGCGGTCGGGCCCCTACGGGCTCCTCCCGGGGGGGGGGGGGGGGGCTTCGGCTTCCAAGGGTGAAGTCACCTAAGTCCCAGCGGTTGGGCTCCTACGGGCTCCTCCCGGGGGAGTATCAGCTTCCAGGGTGAAGAGCATCTACGTCCCGCCTGAACATCTGCCTCCCGGCCTGCTATTCATTAGAGACATTGACCACCTTTCCCAGTCTCCAGCAGGTCGGCCCAAGGGTCCACTAAACAGAGACTCCCATAACAATTGTAACTCCCTATTAAATGGTATCAGCAAGACCAATTTGAAACGGTTACAACTCGTGCAAAGCACAGCTAACAGGGCTATTGTTCTAGACTCTGGTCCTTATTTTGTACTTCTAGCCCAGTCGAAGATATTGTAACCACAGTCTGTTTGTTAAATTAACTAAGTTCCGCTACCCATGAGCACTTGCCTTGGAGGGTGATAGAGTTATTGTCCAAGAATCTGGTTCTGATTTTGTACTGTGTGTAAAACTAAACTAGTTCTGATACTGTTTGCCAAAGTTCAACAGCCTGCTCTGACACTGACTTGCTAAGCTATTTTAATATATTGTTGTAATCCGCTTTGAGGCCAGTCTTGGGGGAAAAAAGCAGAATATGAAATGTTTGGAAATAAATAAATAATACATTTCGGATGAAGAAAGAGGATAGAGAGGGAGAGAAGTCCTGTGATTAAGAAGGAAGAGGTGGGAGAATCTGGGAATAGTTAGGGGGGAGAGGTAGGAAAGAAAGGAGGAAGGTTCCAGCATCTGGAGAATAGAATGTAAGATTTAGACAGGGAGAGGAGGAAGGAGCGGGAGCAGCTTTTAAACTAGGATAAGGGGGGGCGGTGAAGGTCCGCAGTGGGAAAGGTAAATTTGATACATATAGGATGTGATGAGGGGTGGAGATTGCAAGGCTGCTATGGCCTCCCTGTTATTTAATGATGGGGGGGGGGGGGGGGGGGGGGAGGGGGAGAAAATTGGGCGCAGGTCCCTGTACTTCCTGTTTTTTGGGGGTTTTTTTTACTGTCCTGGCGCTACTTACCTGGATATCTTTTAAAGATATCCGGATAAGTAGCAAGTTATGTTGCCACACAAGGCCGGATAAATTAAAACCTGCTCGTCCGCAGATCTAAAGTTATCCTGCTAGCGTATCCAGACGCATGCGATATTCGGATACGTTAGCCAGATATCTCAGCTCCTCCCTGGAAAGCCCCTGAAATGCCCCTTTGTTTGTCTAGCTAAATTATAGCCGGATAACTACTTATCCAGCTAAGTGGCTGAATATGCCACATTTGCCATTTAGATGGCTAACTTGTGAGTTACCCATCTAAATGGCTTTTGAAGATTGACCTTTAAGTGATTACGGACACCGCCTGGCGTCATCTAGAATGCCTAAGCACGCAGCTACACATTGCTGCAATGCTGTTTATTATCTGAGTAAATCACTAATGTTTCCACTGTTTGCTGTAGAGCTTAGTCAGTATTTATTAATCTAAAATTCAGTCCGAAAGTGCACCTTTTTATTGCCAAGTTGAAATGAGTTTTTGCTGCTTTGTAAGTTTGTGATACAGTATCTATTTGTCAAGCTGCAAATGACCTTTGCTCAAATGCTGCTATTTCTAATGTACTGGAAAAAAACCCACCTTGGTTTAATTTAGCATTCAATAAGGCGGGCGATAAATACAAATCAATCAATCAATAAATAAATCAATCTTCTGGGCTTTAGAGCAATGAGCCTTCGTTCACAGCTATTCAGGGATTTTATTCTCTTTTTTTCATTTTCTTTCTTACTTTTTCATTTTCTATTTATTATTTCACAATATTAAGTAAAAGAAGGGCTGGCCAGTGGTAGTGTCTGACGAGAGGGGGGGGGGGGGGGGGCGGAGAGGGGAAGAGGGGCAGGAAACATTAGATCCCATCAAGAGAACATCATTCATGCATAAAAAGCAAAAGAACTGTCCCGATCCCATTGTAAGTCTCAATCTAAAGAAATAATGGAGAAGGTGCCAGCACAATAACACAGGAAATCTACTTAACTTCATGGCCAAAGTACAGCTGCCGTGAATAAATTCTAGTTGCGACATTTACCAGATGTTCAGGCACATTATCCCATTATACTCTCTAAGACATTGAGTCAAACAGGGAGGAGGTGAGTGGCTGAGACTTGGACCTACTTCATGAAAAGGATGCAGGGTAACAAACATGGCTCCAAAAATGCACATGCTCGTCCCTGAAAAGGAATAGTACACACTTGCAGGGGTGTTCATCCAACGGAGGTCATCTGCAAGCATAAAGTGAAAGCAGCCCTTCTTTCTCTCCGAGCTGTGCAACTCTACAGAAATCTCCAATTCGCAGGGGCGTCACCTTCAGGTGCTCCAGGGGTAGGGAAAAACTGATTGCAGACCTGGCTCAGGATTCATCCAGTGAGGGAAAAGCTTCTGTTAAGGGGGAATTCACACAGTCCAAAGTAATTGTCCGTGCCCAGAATTTTTTGTTACCAAAAAAAAAAAAAGGAAAACAGAATTTATTTAGAGTCGTCTGCATCAAAAAAATCAGCACAACAGTCCACAAATTCAGGGAAAATAAAGCACAGCTTTGCTCACAGTCCCAGCATTTCCAAAATAATGGCTCACTTCCTTATGTCTCTTAAGTACAGTGCCAATGAAGATTTTTTTTCCCTCTCAGGACCTCGGAATGGCCTTTTCCCTTGCTTTAGGCCCCACTGAAGAACGGGAAACTTCTCCTTGCCTTACACTCACTGGCAACAGACTTCCTCCGATAGGCACCCCTCATACCTCACGGATGAGGGGTGCCATTCCTTCCTGCTGGCTTATGCCCTTCCCGGAGAGCGCTGCCAGATCTCTCTAGAAGATCCAAACAAAAAGAAATCAGAGCTCCTACCTCCTTACTCCTCTCAACACTCCCTTCTGTGACTCATAGGAACCTTCCTACAGAGCAGCTCCAAAACCCATTCCCTTTGGGGGAAGGCCCTCCTTTCACTCATTATCCCCTTCATGCCCCTTGGAACCCCCAATTGCTGGAAAGTTCTTCATTTTATTGAATAATACACTATTAGTGACCCCCCCCCCCCCCAGAAGGGGGTCATCCTACTAACATTTCGGTACGTCTGTACTTTGCAATCAAGAAGTTTCAAAGGCAATTTTGAAAGCCATTTCCATGGTTAAAACTGTTTTCCCTGCAGAAATGGGCTTTGTGAAACCTGCCCACTCTCCGCGTGAGCAAACGTAGATATGTTGTTCAACAACGCGCAAGACATTTACCCGCACACTGGGAAGGTGTTTCCATGGGTGGAGTTAGGTCAGGGGAGGCAACAATGCCGCATAGTTTGAGCTGGAAGAATTGATGCCTCGGGGGGTGTCCTGCTGGGTCAGGGATGGGCGAGCCCTGGGGATGAAGCTTCTCACACTGACTGTCCCTTTCACTTTGGATGGTTGGGGAAATCTGAACTGCCAAATATGCCAGCTTTATCATGGTCTCACTGTCTTTAACATGGCCCACGGTAATGCAGCTGTGTTCCACATCTTAGTAGATTGTGTGATAAAGCCCGATCTAGCTTGCACGTTACAACCAACTGGTAACCGGCATTGCCATGCCAGTTCTAATGCTCTTTAGCAAATAGATCCCTTAGTGAGACACATAAATACTGATCCATGGAGCTGTTCCAGTCATCTTTTTAAATTTGGGAGAAGGGATATTTTTACCGAAGAAACACAATGGACTGAAGTTCTGCAGGAATTGTTTTTGGCTATTTCTGGGTCTCAGGAACACATCTTTGTTCAATAAGATTAATCTTTAGAGATTAGGACCCATTAAGTTCAATATAACAGAGAGACGTGAGATGATAGCAGACCTCATAAATGCATCACTAGGATTGTCTCTGTGAGTGATCCCTAATAAGGATTTTAACAAATGTATGCTTACGCTACTGTCCTTCATTCTAAGGTTACTCGTAACAGCTTTTACCCAGAGAGTCTGTGTTCGGTAACACAGTAACATAGTGAATGATGGTAGATGAAGACCAAAATGGTCCATCCAGTCTGCCCAGCAATGTAAACTGATTAATTAATTATTGTTTTTGTTAGGGTAATAGCAGCTGCTGCTCCATGCAGGCCACCCCAAACCTAAATGTAAACTACTGGCGTAATAGAAAAGTTACCCCATTCCTTTCATTTTCATTCTCAAGCCAGCAGGGATCCTCTGTGTTTGTCCCATGCCCTGTTGAATTGCATTACTGTTCTTGTCTTCACCACCTCTTTCGGGAGGGCAGGCCATGCATCTGGCACCCTTTCCATGAAGAAATATTTCCTGACATCGTTCCCGAGTCTTCCCCCTTGGAGTTTCATATCATGATCCCTAGCTTTCCAACTTTCCTTTCTGTTCAGGTATTTGAAGGTCTGTATCATATCTCCCCTGTTTCTACCAGGGTAAACATGTGAAGGTCTTTCAGTCTCATCTCCTATGGCTTTCTGTATAGACCCTACACCATTTTGGTCAACTTTCTCTGGACCGCTTCCTTTCTGTCCTTATCCTTTTCGAGATGAGATCTCCAGAACTGAGCACAGTACTCCAGATGAGACCTCATCAAGAATCTGTACAATGGCATTATCACCTCCTTTTTCCTGCTGGTTATGCCTCTTTTTTGATGCAGCCCGACTTCCCTCTGGCCTTAAGCATGCCTTGTCACATTGTTTCACCTTCAGATCATCAGACACTATCACCCTGAGGCCTCTCTCCCAGTCCATGCACATCAGTTTTTCACCCCTCCTCTCAAAAAAAAGCACATATAATTCCTTCGGATTGCTGTACCCCAAATGCATAACTCTGTGCTTCTTGCCATTGAATCTCAACTGCCAAACCTTCGACCACTTCACGAGCTTTCCTAGGCCACTACTCATTCTCTCTACTCCTTCAGGAGTGCCCATTCTGCTGCAGATCTTAGCGTCATCCGCGAAAAGACAAATTTTAACTTCTAATCCCTCCACAATATCGCTCACAAAGATATTAAACAGAACCGATCCCTAAGGAGCTCCATTTACGCATTTAGTTCCAGGATCATTCCATTTATCACTATGCACTGGCATCTGTCAGTAAGCCAATTTGTAATCCATTCCACCACCTTGGGACCCACTCCCAGGCTTCTCATTTTATTCATGAGCCTCCTATGCGGAACCATATCAAAAGCCTTGCTGAAATCCAAGTACCGGTAAATCACATCAATTGCTCGTACTGTGCCCTTTTTATTTTTTTACTTGCCTTTCCAAACGATGCTAGTATTTCAGGCATAATAAGTCTCTAGGCAACTGAGCTTAGAAACTCCCATTGGGAGATAAAGTGACTTACCCAAGATCACAAGGATTTTTGGTGGGGGATGTAGGCCTTGAACTCTGGTTTCCCTGGTTCTCAGTCTATTACTCTAACAACTATTTGTAAATATTGCACCATATAAGGGTCAGTATTTCGAAACTGCACATAATCTTTACATCTTAGTCATTATTTCTGCAGTATTAGTCTTATATGCAATATACTCAGGAGTTAAATATCAAAGTCAGCCAGCCACAGAAAGGCTTCAGGTGGAAGTTATTGTAGTTTTGCATTGAAGGAGTGCAGCTGCAGTGCTTTAGTATGGGCTCCAAAGTTTTTGGGGTGCATGACTTCAATCGCACTGTGACTTGTCCTTAATTTTCCCTTTATAGAGGAGATGTGCTCATCAGTCTCTTGATGTTTTAAAGTGGTTGATGGCACTCTGTCTTAAAGGAACGAGAAAGCCAAGAGTTGCGATGTTTGGGTCCTGAATGAGGGGTATGGAATGTCTGCATTGTTCCATTCTGTTCCCTGGTGTTCTTCCAGGTATGAATGAGTTTCTAGAAGGGGAATAGCATTCCCAGAATGGGCACTAGAACTTGAGTCGTCAGCGGTGCGCACTGTTGATGATTAGTTGAGGGGTAGATCGTTAGTGGCAAGGAAGCATGTCAACTCCCTAACAGAGGGCTAGACAACTCCACTCCCAGAGTGCCACGCACACACAGATCTGGTTTTCAGGATATCCACACTAATATGCTTGAGGTATATTTTCATGCACTGCCTCCAGTGTATGCAAATAAATCTCATACATATTCACTGTAGATATCCTGAGTGGCACTCAACTACCCCTGCACAAGCAGTTTGCTTGCCCCTCTGAATATTTGGTAGCAGAATTTTGCTAGCGTATAGATCTGCAGAGTTGGAGTTAGTTTCAGTGTTATGCTTATATGTTTGGAGAGTTTCACTTTGGTCAATTGATCTGAGGTTATGAAATGTCATAACAATAGGCAAAATGATTAAAACAGATCTGACAATCTATAAAATGTGTTTAAGGATTTATGATTTTTTTCTTTCAGAATGTAACGTTATACAGTTTGATTTACTAATTGATGTTTTATTACTTAGGTTGATTCACTTCTAACTTCTCTGGTAGCAATTACAGAGAAATGCTTACATCATTCAGGATTCATACAGATGAAAAACATTTTAATATCATAAATGGTACGTTCCTAAAATAAGCCAGTGCAGCATGGTTTTCCAGCTTCCAACTGTTTTTTTTCTTTTAAATATTCAAAAGCAGATAAAATTCCCAAATGTGTGTCCTGGATGCACTCCAGTAAAGTGCAGTCTTTATTCGTTCCTGGACATTGTCTTGATTAAAATTCCAATTGGTTTGTTCTATAGTCTGGGAATAACCTTCCAACTTAGCTTTTTGGCATTTATCTGTGTCGGGTGACAGTTATGAAGCGCAAATTAATATAGTGATCTCTCAACTAGTCAGCATGGAAACAGGATTGAGAAGTTCAGATTACAGCTAAGCACTTTCAGAAGTTGGGAGAACAGTTTATCTTGATCTAAACTACACAAGATCTGTGCAGCAAATTCCTTAGCCAGAAGCAGCACGATAACCCTACAGAAGCAAGCAAAATGTCTTTCAACACGAGATTCAAAACAATAAAAGCCGTTAAATACACGAAGTAGCTTGGTTAAACACTTAAGGTTTTTTTTTTCTTTTTCTTTCCATAAAGCAAGACTTGCACAGCACATCTATAAATAAATGGACAAACTACAGCTTTCAAAGGAGCATTGCCAGGGATACACAGTGAGAGAAGCCTTTATGATGACGGTGTTCCCCGCCTCGCCGTTGCTCTTCCATCTCAGAGTTTTACAGACTGCGGAGTGGTGTTTCTCGGCATCTTAGCTATGGCACAATCTTTGCATATAACCACCTCTCATGAAGCTGGCATGCTCCATTTCCCCACCCAGGCATGAGGAAATCACCACATCTACCTATGTTGCTTCTCCTTCCTCCCTCTAGGTTATGGTCTGGCACTCATCTTTAAACAAATGTGACTACATCGTTGCATAATTAGTGAAAGAGACAGGAGTAATGATGCGGTTTATTTGTCATTTAACTTTCTTCAGTTTATCTTGGAATAGAATTAAAATAGGTTTGAAACTAGTTTCGAAAGCGCCTGTGGCACAAAGGGGCTTTGGTTTCTCTGTAGCGCAGAAACCCACTAAAACTGGCCTAGGATCCTCTGCACTGCACTGGAGGATCTGTATCGCAAATACCTCACTGCATTGTGGCCACAAAAAACCGGGCAGTGGGCCATGTACAATGGCAGCACTTATCAGTGGGAATGCAGGGGTGGACTCTTGGTGAAAGCAGTGAGCTGAGAACAAGGGAAGCCAGGGCTCATATTCTGTTTCCCCCAATGATCCACCTTGTGACCCTGGGCAAGTCACTTTACCCTTCATCGCCCCAGATACCAGCTGAGATTTTGTGCCCTCTCTAGGGCAGGGATCTACTGCATTAGAATTGTAGTTGCCTTGAGTAGAGTTTGGTCCAAATCCGCTAGGCGGCAATACTGAGGATACCGACATAATTGCAGAGGATCTTTTCTTTCCTAAACTGGCAGTTTCCTCCTGCTCCTTTGCACTTGCAGTTCAATTAGAGTCAGGGTTGGGATCTGAGGCTGAGAACTTTCATTTACAGGTACCCGGAAATGTTTCAATCCTAATCCAGTCCTTGCAGCGATGGCCCTCAGCCATCATAGACCAGGCATCAGGACTTCGTCTGGAACCCTGCCATCATGGACCCTAAGTCTGGCCATAGGTGTCACTGCTGCATAATGACTAGGACACCCTACCCCCAGGGGCAACAAACTCTGTCTCTGCAGCATCCACAGTCCTGGGGAATCTTTGCATGGTCACTGAGCCACCAATCCAGCCCTAGAGGATCTTTTGTTTGGACTCTCACACAACATCTGTATCTCTTGTTACCTAGTGGTGACATTTAATAAATGGAATCCTGATATGAAATTTTGGTTAAGTAAATACCATTTGTGAGTTAATAACTTGATACAAACATGCATGATAAATATTTCACATAAGGAGTACCCCTGCAAACTCTGCTTTTTAAAAAAATCATTTTCTTTTTCTCTTCTTCCTCAGTGATCTCTGGAACTTCCTCCTCCCTAGACAGCAAACTGTTACTGTGGCAGCTACTCATTGGCCATCAGTAGCTGCCACAGTAACAGGAGCTGTCTTCCCTCCCTGGGCTTTTGCATGATCACTTCTGCAGCGGGAGGGGAAGGAGCAGACCAGACCAGCTCCAACAGTGTCTAAGTAAATAAGCAACCAGAGAGAGTTAATTCTAGTGCTTGTCTTACCATCCCATCCACCACTAGCTCATCCTTTGATTTATAGGCAAGAGACACTTTCTCATTATAAATCAATCAGGCTCTTATCTAAATCATACTACTGCACCAGCCCTTTTTAAGAGTTTAATCATCCCCTTGTAAGTCACTACCAGATTAATTAATGAATACACCTATTAAACTAAAGGACTCTAATTATAGTTCCCATAGCAACCTAAACTTAACTAGGAACTCAACAAAATTAAGATGAAGGCAGCAGTCCAGCAGCAAGAGAGGGGCTTTCCACTCTTTTGCTTTGAGTGTCACATGTTTGATTTTTTACCAACTGGTGAGAGGTTGTGTGCACCCGGTACAAAGAGCTTCTGGCTCTCAAAGAATAAGTCCGATCTCTGGAGGCTAGAGTGGCGGAGGAACTGAGGCAAACAGAGAGGTACACTGATGAGACCTTCAGGGACATAGTAGCCAAGTCCCAAATCCAGTCTGGCAGCCCTGGTGCTGCCTTGGATCAGAAAGGTCTCTCAGTTGGAAAGAAAAACCCTAGTGTAGCAGGAAGTGATCCTGTAGCAAGGACTTACTCTCCAGGTCATGCATTGTCCTCTCACACCATGAGTGAGTCTCCCAGGGCAACTGCCCAGGAAGGAAAGGTTAGGTTGGCCGTCTTAGATAGTGATTTGATTATTAAAAATGTGGATAGCTGGGTGGCTGGTGGACATGAGGGCTGCCTGGTAACTTGCCTGCATGGTGTGAATGTGGTGGATCTCATGCATCACCTAGATAGAATTTTAGACAGTGCTAGGGAGGATCCGGCTGTCATGGTACATATGGGCACTAACAACATAGCAAAATGTGGGAGGGAGGTTCTGGCAGCCAAATTTAGGCTCTTAGGTAGAAAGCTTAAATCCAGAACCTCTAGGATGGCATTCTCTGAAATGCTCCCTGTTCCAGGTACAGGACCCCAGATACAAGCAGAGCGCCGGAATCTCAATGCATGGATGAGGTGATGGTGCAGAGAAGAGGGATTCAGTTTTGTAAGGATCTGGACAACCTTTTGGGGAAGGGGGAGACTTTTCCAAAAGGACAGGCTCCATCTTAACTAGAGTGGAACCAGGCTGCTGGCACTAACTTTTAAAAAGGAGATAAAGCAGCTTTTAAATTAGAACAAGGGGGAAAGCCGACAGTCACTCAGTCAGCAGTGCATGGTTTGGAGGAAGGTATCTTCGAAAGATACTAATGAAACAGGAGATTTAGGGCATCCCAACAGAGAGGTTCCAATAAAAGCAAAAGTAGTCCATGTGCCTATAAATAATCACCTGAGCTAAAGGATTCCAAATGATCTCTATCAACTGAAAAGCAGGTTGTTAATACAAACAAAAAACACACTTTGAAATGTCTGTATGCCAATACCAGAAGTCTAAGAAGTAAGATGGGAGAGTTAGAGTTTATAGCAGTGAATGATGAGATAGACAGAACT
Organism: Rhinatrema bivittatum; assembly: GCF_901001135.1. Taxonomy (NCBI): domain Eukaryota; kingdom Metazoa; phylum Chordata; class Amphibia; order Gymnophiona; family Rhinatrematidae; genus Rhinatrema; species Rhinatrema bivittatum. The sequence continues at coordinate 40,470,495 of NC_042620.1, forward strand.
GACTTCTTAGAGACCTGGTGGAAGGAGGACAACCAATGCTATATCAGTGTATAAATTATATTGCAATGATAGGGAGGATCAACTTGGTGGGGGTGTGGCACTTTATGTCCGGGAGGGCATAGAGTGCAACAGGATAAAGATGATATAAGAAACATAATGCTCAGTAGAATCTAAATGGCTAGAAATCCCATGTGTGTTGGGTAAGAGTATAGTGATAGGAGTATACTACCGTCCACCTGGCCAAAATGATCAGACGAATGATGAAATGCTAAGAGAAATCAGAGAAGCAAATTTGAAAGTGCAGTAATAATGGGAGATTTGAAAGTGCAGTAATAATGCAAGATTTGAAATACTGGGGTATTTGAAAATGCAGTAATAATGGGAGATTTCAATTACCTCAATACTGATTGGGTAAATGTAACATCAGGACATGCTAGAGATGTAAAATTTCTGGATGGAATAAACGACTGCTTCATGGAGCAATTGTTCAGGAACCAATGAGCGAGAGAGCATTTTAGGTCTAATTCTTAGTGGAATGCAGGATTTGGTAAGAGAGAATTAACAATGGTGGGGCTGCTTGGAAATAGTGATCATAACATGATCAAATTTGAACTGAGTGGAAAGGGAAAAATATGTAAATCTACAGGACTAGCACTAAATTTTCAAAAGAGAAACTTTGATAAAATGATGAAAATAGTTAGAAATAAACCTGAAAGGTACAGCTGCAAAGGTTGAAAGTGTACAACAGGTGTGCACATTGTTTAAAAATACAATCTTAGAAGCACAGTCCAGATGTATTCCATGCATTAAGAAAGGTGGAAGGAAGGCAAAATGATTACCGGCATGCTTAAAAGGTGAGGTGAAAGAGGCTATTTTAGCCAATAAAACATCCTTCTAAAACTGGAAAAAGGATCCATCTGAAGAAAATAGGAAAAAGCATAAGCATTGTCAAGTTAATTGTAAAACATTGATAAGACAGGCTAAGTGAGAATTTGAAATGAAGTTGGCCATAGAAGCAAAAGCTCATAATAAAACCTTTTTAAAATATATCCGAAACAGGAAACCTGTGAGGGGGTCAATTGGACAGATGACCAAGGGATTAAATGGGCTCTTAGGGAAGATAACGCCATTGCAGAAAGAATAAATGTATTCTTTGGTTCTGTGTTTACTAATGAGGATGTTGGGGAGATACAAGTTCCAGAGATGGTTTTTAAGGGTGATGAGTCAGACGAACTGAACCAAATCACTGTGAACAGGGAAGATGTAGTAGACCGGATTGACAAATTAAAGAATAGCAAATCACATGGACTGGATAGGATGCACCCCAGGGTACTGAAGGAACTAAAAAATGAAATTTCTGATCTATTAGTTAAAATGTGTAACCTATAATTAAAATCATTCATTGTACTTGAAGACTGGAAAGTGGCCAATGTAACCCCAATATTTTAAAAGGGCTCCAGGGGTGATCCAGGAAATTATAGACTGGTCAGCCTGACTTCAGTGGTGGGAAAGATAATGGAAACTATTCTAAAGATCAAAATCACAGAGATTATAGAAAGACATGGTTTAATGGAACACAGTCAGCATGGATTTACCCAAGGGAAGTCTTGTCTCACAAATCTACTTTATTTTTTTGAAGGAGTTAATAAACATGTAGATAAAGGTGAACCGGTAGATGAGGTATATTTGGATTTTCAGAAGGCATTTAACAAAGTCCCTCATGAGAGGCTTCTAAGAAAACTAAAAGGTCATGGGATAGGAGGCGATGTCCTTTCGTGGATTACAAACTGGTTAAAAGACAGGAAACAGAGAGTAGGATTAAATGGTCAATTTTCTCAGTAAAAAAGGTTAAAGAGGGAGTACCTCAGGGATCTGTAATAGGACCGGTGCTTTTCAATATATTGATAAATGATCTGGAAAGGAATACGGCGAGTGAGGTAATCAAATTTGCAGATGAATCAAAATTATTCAGAATAGTTAAATCATAAGCAGATTGTGATAAATTGAAGGAGGACCTTGCGAGATTGGAAGATTGGGCATCTAAATGGCAGATGAAATTTAATGTGGTCAAGTGCAAGATGATGCATATAGGGAAAGATAACCCATGCTGTACTTACACGATGTTAGATTCTATATTAGGAGCTACCACTCGGGAAAAAGATCTAGGAGTCACAGCAGACAATAATTGGAATCGTCGGATCAGTGTACTGCAACAGTCAAAAAAAGCAAACAGGAATTATTAGGAAGGGAATGGTGAATAAAGCGGAAAATGTCATGATGCCTCTATATCACTCCATGATGAGACTGCACCTTGAGTACTGTGTACAATTCTGGTTGCTGCATCTCAAAAAAGATATAGTTGCACTGGAGAAGGTACAGAGAAGGGCGACCAAAATGATAAAGGGGATGAAACAGCTTCCCTATGAGGAAAGGCTAAAGAGGTTAGGGCTGTTCAGCTTGGAGAAGAGATGGCTGAGGGGGGGATAAGATAGAGGTGTTTAAAATCATGAGAGGTCTAGAATGGTGAAAGGTGAATTGGTTATTTACTCTTTCAGATAATAGAAGGGTTAGGGGGCACTCAATTAAGTTAGTTAGTAGCACATTTAACACAAATTGGTGAAAATTATTTTTCACTTAACACACAATTAAGCTCTGGAATGTTTTGCCAGAGGATGTGTTTAGTGCAGTTAGTGTAGCTGGGTTTAAAAAAAGTTTGGATAAATTCCTGGAGAAGTCCATTAACTGCTATTAATCAAGTTGACTTAGGGAATAGCCATTACTATTACAGGCATTAGTAGCATGTGATCTACTTAATGTTTGGGTACGTGCCAGGTACTTGTAATCCGGATTGGCCACTGTTGGAAACAGGATGCTGGGCTTGATGGACCCTTGGTCTGACCCAGTATGGCAACTTCTTATGATCTGTAGTTTGTACCCCTTATGAGAACAGTACGCTAGGGTAACAAAGATACATGGTTATGCAGTCAGAATTAAGGAAGAGGTGACATCTATCATATCCATCCCAATTAAAAATTTCTAACACTACTCGGCAATCCAGGGGAAAATAATGATAACCAATGTGTAACTTTAGTTAATTCTGCAACATAATGAAGACATACATTACATCAAGGATTTTCCTTTATAGTCTGGTCTTGTATTCATTTGAAGTTGTGTGATGTTCCTCTAAAGCTGGTGAAATGTGTTTCCCTTTAACCTGAAAGATCACTTCACCCTCCATTGCCTCAAGTACAAATTTAGGACTTCATTTACTAAGCATTTTTCCCATAGACAGTAAATCAGTCCCTTAAAGATGAATTTTCAAAAGCTGCGATTGTGAAAATTAGCAGATATACATGTAAAATAACATAATCTTCTATGTATTCTATTTTATAAACACTCGGGTAGATTTTTTAAAAAAGCGCGATCGTGTACTTTTGTTGGCGCAGCAGGTGCAAACAAAAGTACGCAGGATTTTATAAGATACGCGCATAGCCGCGCGTATCTTATAAAATCCTGGATCGGCGCGCGCAAGGCTGCCGATTTTGAGCTGGTCCGGAGGCCTGGACCACACCCCCGGGCCGGCACCACGCCCCCGGTCCCACCCCCAAAATGCCACGTCCCGCCCCCGAAACGCCGCGTCATCCAGCCCCGCCCCCAACACGCCCCTTCAAAAAACCCCGGGACCTACGCGCGTCCCGGGGCTCTGCGCGTGCCGGCGGCCTATGCAAAATAGGCGCGCAGGTGCGTGAGGGCCCTGCTCGCGTAAATCCAGGCGGATTTACGCGAGCAGGGCTTTTAAAATCCGCCCGACAAAATACAAGTGCAAGCAAGGGTATGCGAGTTAATTTGCATATGGAAAAGAGAGGCGGGCCAGGGATGTTCTGGGGCAGGGCCAACATTTTCGCAAGCAAGTTGCTATTTCTAAGCAGTTTACAGGCGTAAATTTGATAGTTTGCATGTGTACATTTATACCTGCTCTATAACTGAAGTAAGCGACTGACTGGGTGGGGTGGGGTCTGGGTGAAGTGGGGAGAGTTCAGGCTGAAGAGCCAAGAGGGTCTCGATGACCTGCAGATGGACTGGGTGAACTGGTAGACTAATTGGTAAAACTGATAATTTCATTGCCACATGCATGTTAGAAAATCCCCTGACTTGCATGCATAAAATTCAGTTTAATGGGGGGGAGGGTAAATGCATGCTATTTATGCAGGTAATATCTCCACCTGTATAGTTTTTAAGTTAGACATAAAAATATGCAAGTATAGCAGTTGTACACTACTTATCCAGATAAATTCTGATTTGTCTAGCTAAGTAGAGGTTTTTGTAACTATGTAGCCAGATAAGTTGTGAAAGTGACACTTATACAGATGAATTTCAAATTATCCAGATAAGTAGAGGCATTTATCCAGACAAATTCTGATTTATCCAGCAAAGCTGCTACTTAGCCAGATAAGTCTCAAATAGAAACAGAAACATAGAAACCTAAAAATGACGGCAGAAGAACACCAAACGGCCCATCCAGTCTGCCCATCAAGCTTCACACTTTTTTTTTCTTCTCATACTTATCTGTTTCTCTTGGCTCTTAGTAACCTTTTGGTTCTATTTCATTCCACCCCCACCATTAATGTAGAGAGCAGTGTTGGAACTGCATCTAAGTGAAATATCTAGCTTAATTAGTTAGGGGTAGTAACCGCCGCAATAAGCAAGCTACACCCATGCTTATTTGTTTACCCAGACTATGTAATTCAGTCCTTGTTGGTTGTTGTCTGTATATAGATCCACTTTTCTTCATTCCCCCTGCCGTTGAAGCAGAGAGCTATGCTGGATATGCGTGAATTATCAGTCTTCCTCCCCTGCCGTTGAAGCAGAGAGCTATGCTGGATATGCGTGAAGTATCGGTCTTTCTCCCCTGCCGTTGAAGCAGAGAGCTATGCTGGATATGCCTGAAGTATCGGTCTGCCTCCCCTGCCGTTGAAGCAGAGAGCTATGCTGGATATGTGTGAAGTATCGGTCTTTCTCCCCTGCCATTGAAGCAGAGAGCTATGCTGGATATGCATGAAGTATCGGTCTTTCTCCCCTGCCATTGAAGCAGAGAGCTATGTTGGATATGCATTGAAAGTGAAGTATCAAGCTTATTTGGTTTGGGGTAGTAACCGCCATAACAAGCAAGCTACTCCCCACTTTTTTGTGAATGCAAATCCTTTTTTCCACATTTCCTCTAGCCGTTGAAGCTTAGAGCAATGTTGGAGTCGCATTAACCGTGTGTATGTTTATTGAATAAAGCTACTTATCTAAAAAAGTAAGATAGACAGATACGTCTCAAATAAAGCTATATATCCAGATAAATCACTCTATTTGGGATGTATTTGTCTATCCTACTTATCGAGATTTTTAGCTCTGTTTGAGACTTATCTGGCTAAGCAGTGGTTTGCATGAACCACCATGAGAATTTAAAGGGAACTTGCAGCCTATCAACCTGATTTTCAAAAGCTTTTACACGTGTAAAACTTGGATTTAGAGGGGCAAGATGGCGGCGTGAGCAGGCACGGAAACGCTGAGCTCCGTTACTTGCAAATTTTTTTTCAAACAAAAAGTGCCTGCAAAGCAAAAAGGAAAGCTCCGAATCTTTCCTTCGGAATCGGAAGTCATTTCAACTCAGCGCTTAATAATATCATTCGTACCTGCAAGGACATTCCAAACGGGAGGAGAAGAAACCACCGTGGGAGCCAACGAAGGAGCGCTGGTCTCACCTGGTGAAGTCACCTTAAGCCCCCCAGATCCAAGATAGCTTTGTTTCCCAGCTTCTCTCAGACAGCCGCGTCGCAGAGCTATGACGGGGCTAGCGTGACAGCAGTAGGAGGAGGTCAGAGAGCAGAGGACGCCGAAGCTCTGTTACAGCCCTCAGAGAGCCTTGGAGTTTCGGGAGTGGACGTTTTGTCTTCTATGCCTCCCAGGAGACTGAGGTCCTGGAAGGAGCGATGGCTGCCATCGATGGGGAACTTCAGCTGGCCAGAATATCTCCTGTGGTGAAAGCGAGTGAGTCTTTTCAGCGTCCCCGCTTTCAGATGCCCAGTAAGCCAGAAAAGAACACACTGGAAGCTATAAGGGACCTGATGGCAGCATGAGTGAAGACAGTTGGGGACTTTCAGGATAAATTGGAAACAGTTAATCATAAGTTGGATATGCACGACACTCAGCTAGAGGAAATTAAGCCAAGACTGGAAACAGCAGAAGCTGGATTAGTAAAATCCCAAGAATGCAATGTTAAAGGTGTGAAGGATATTAATGTGGTTTCGAGGAGGTTGGAACATCTGGAGAATCACTCGAGACACTTGAATTTAAGATTCCTTAACTTCCCTAAGATAGTTTGTGAATTCCCTTATATTACTTTAAAAAAAGTATTTCTTCGAAATTTTGAAGTTCCAGGAGGGAGAGAGTCCTTCAGTATATTTCCTACCTGTGTCTGCAAGGAATAGAGATATATTACAAGGAAGCAAAAATAAAGGGAACTTAACCAAATTCTTGGAAGATTCGTCAGCTGAATTCTATGAATGTGCAACACTAATGGTCTCTTTTATACCGGAAAGTGATGTTGCTGAAACCATGAAAAGATACTTTAGAAATATAGAATCATCTTTTCGGGGGCCTACAGATTCGTGTATTTCCAGATTTTGCTCCTGTCACGCAAGACAGGGGACGAGAATTTCTTGCTTTGAGGTCACAAGGGGTTGCTTTGGGGTTTTCATATGTTCTAAAATATCCCTGTAAATGTGTCGTAAAATCTTCAACAGAATGTTTCATCTTTTTTTACCCCGAGCAATTAAAATCCTTCCTTAATGCTAGGAGGGTTATAATTACCTCCGTTAAATAATCTTAGTGAGAGGATCATATTGTAAATGAATGTCTTTATTTATGTTAAGCCTGATACTAGCAGTTAAATTACTTGTTTTGACTCCTTTTTATATTCTGTCCCCCTCTGGAAAATTTTCTTTATAGGGGAATGTAATAATGGTTGATTTTGCTAGGATTTCTAATATGTTTTTGGTTTATTGCATTTCCATTTTCTGTAAGTGAGAAGTATCTTGCTGTAATGTTTGAAATGATAAAAAACAAAACAAAACAAAAAAAAACCTTGGATTTAGACATGTGAATGCACTTTACCTGTGTAAATGGGTTTTTGAAAATTGCTACAATATATACCATTGAATTGTCCATAGGATTGGCTTGCGTAAGTGCACTTTACCCATGTAAATGGTTTTTGGGAATTGTTATAAAACTATGCTACATTTATACGCGTAACTCCTTTGAAAATTCAGCTGTATGTGAGATTCTGCTTCGCCAAGTATCAGTGAAACACCCTGGTGAGCCCCAGCACCAGGACCCCTTGCAGACTGAACATGTAAAACTAATATCCTTTAGGGATGTGAATCGTTTTAGGACGATTAAAATTATCGTCCGATAATTTTAATATCGTCTTAAACCGTTATGGAACACAATACAATACAGATTCTAACGATTTATCGTTATAAATCGTTAGAATCGTGAGCCGGCACACTAAAACCCCCTAAAACCCACCCCCGACCCTTTAAATTAAATCCCCCACCCTCCCGAACCCCCCCCCCAATAACTTAAATAACCTGCGGGTCCAGCAGCGGTCCGGAACGGCAGCGGTCCGGAACGGGCTTCTGCTCCTGAATCTTGTCGTCTTCAGCCGGCGCCATTTTCCAAAATGGCGCCGAAAAATGGCGGCGGCCATAGACGAAAAAGATTGGACGGCAGGAGGTCCTTCCGGACCCCCGCTGGACTTTTGGCAAGTCTCGTGGGGGTCAGGAGGCCCCCCTCAAGCTGGCCAAAAGTTCCTGGAGGTCCAGCGGGGGTCAGGGAGCGATTTCCCGCCGCGAATCGTTTTCGTACGGAAAATGGCGCCGGCAGGAGATCGACTGCAGGAGGTCGTTCAGCGAGGGTTCCGGCACCTCGCTGAACGACCTCCTGCAGTCGATCTCCTGCCGGCGCCATTTTACGTACGAAAACGATTCGCGGCGGGAAATCGCTCCCTGACCCCCGCTGGACCTCCAGGAACTTTTGGCCAGCTTGTGGGGGGCCTCCTGACCCCCACGAGACTTGCCAAAAGTCCAGCGGGGGTCCGGAAGGACCTCCTGCCGTCCAATCTTTTTAAGTTATCCAGGTTATTTAAGTTATTTGGGGGGGGGTTCGGGAGGGTGGGGGATTTAATTTAAAGGGTCGGGGGTGGGTTTTAGGGGGTTTTAATGTGCCGGTTTTTCGATTTTTCGATTTTTAACGATTTTTCACGATATTTTACCCCCCCAAACGGCAACAATACGATTCCCTCCCCCTCCCAGCCGAAATCGATCGTTAAGACGATCGAGGACACGATTCACATCCCTAATATCCTTTTGTAAAGCTCTGCCCCCTTTGCCGCATAAGTCGGAATTCATCTTTATAAATGTGCATGTGTTCGTTCGTTTGTTTACAAGTGCAGGCGTGATGCAGGGCGCATTTACACATATTTTATAACCTGCATCTATCATAGGCGCGCAGGTTATAAAAGTACAGGAGTAGATTCTCACACGTCCATACACTCGCATTTCTGGGCACCCGTGCAGCTGCTTGAGAATTATTCTGCCTGACTGTAATGCCCTCTGGGTGGGGGCAGGGAAATACCTTCAGTCCCTGAATGCAACCTGCTTTGAAGTGCCTGAAAAGTGGAATCTAACTCAAATAAACAAACAGAGCCTTCCCTTTCTTTTGGTGGATTTCTTGCAGGATTCCTGGAAGGATCACTAAGTCAGTTCTCTCCGAATTGTCTCTTTTCTACAAGAAATCGCCCCAGTCCGGACAATCTTTCCATAAGGATCAGTGTGGTGGTTCTTTCCCAACACCTGGATAAACCCATTTGAGAGAAGATGACCCAAGCTGAACACGGCGCTCCGAATACAGCCTTTGCCTCCACCCTTATTTAACGCCTGCCGTACTTTGCATCTCTTTACGCTTCTCTGCATGAAGTCTCATACACCATTGTTCTGTCCTCATGCCCTGTGCATCTGAATCTTTCCATATATATTATCAGTGAGGCCTGCAACCTATTTACAGCACCACACAGTTTGATGTCCTCTGCAAAGCTGGCAATATTGCCTGCTCATTCTTTGTACCAGAGCATTGATAAAAAAAAACAAACAAATATAAAATAGAAGCAGTCTAAACACCAAACCCAGTGAGACCCCACTTGTTACCTTATTCTATCAATTTAAGACATATCTACACATGCATTATGTATTTCAAATGGTTTTCATGCAGAAAGGGAGCTGTGTATTTCACACACGGCTAGTGAAGTGAATATTACAGATAAGCTTTACAGATGTGGGCATTGCAGGGCAGTTACAGTATTTGCTATGAAATGTTTAGTAGGTTTTCCTAAGGAATCCCATATCATTAAGAATGAATTCTCACTGTATTTACTGCCGTCCCAAGATACATGATTGTCACACCAGGGTCCCTGTAGGGGTTGCAGTTTTTCTGGCAATTAGATGTAGTCTATCTGTGTTTCAAATATGGAGGCCAATGTACTAAGCTGTGAAATACTTTTCGAGGAAAGGTTTTTCAGATGAACAATTTTGCAAAAATGTCTACAAATTTGCAAAAATGCTAAATTATGCGCATTTAATGATATTTTTTGCAAACAAACCTTTTATGAAAAAATGTCATGAAATTCCACTTTGCAGTAGTAAACTGTTGCGTTTAGTGACTGTATGCGAAAGTTCAGCCAAATGCTGCATTTAAAAGCTGCTACAATGCAAAATCATGCAAATATAACATTTTGCAAAAATAAGTACATGAAAAAGGCTTTGCGGGCCTGATTCCACAAAAAAAAAAAAAAGAAAAAAGACACCTCAAGAAGTGCAGTTATTTGCCTGGTCTGGGATGCAGTGGTTTTCACGAACCACCATGAGAATTTAAAGGGCACTCGCAGCCTGTGCGAGGTTCCCCCCCTCCAAGTATCAGTGAAACACCCTGGTGACCCCCAACCACCAGGATCCCTTGCAGACTGAAAATGTAAAACTAATATCCTTTTCTTAAGCTCTGCCCCCTTCCTGCTCCACCCATTGCTCCCCCCCAAATCATGCAAAATCCAATTTTGGCTTTATCACTCCATTCCTATCCCTATACATTTAAAATCTTACTCCTTTGAAGGAGTGATCTTTTGGGGGGTGGGCCTGATTCCCACTCACTCCTGTACCATCAGCGCCCAGTTCCAAAATAGTGCCAGCTGGCTTCAGGAACTCTTTTGACACTGCAAATTTACTCCTATGATCAGCAGACACCATTTTGGAAGGGGTAAGCTCTTGGGGTCATGGGAGGGTGGAGCTAGGAGGTCAACCCCCAGATTTGGATTTTGAGTGATTTTGGGGGTGGGGGCAAAGTGGTGGTGTGGGAAGGAGGCTTAACAAAGGGTATTAGTTTTATATTTGTGGCTCACAAGGGGCACAGTAGTTCGGGATGGTGGGGGGGGGGGGGGGGTGTCTAAGATCACTTTAAATCCCCATGGCAGTTCAAATGAGCTGCTGCTTCCCAGGCCATGTCCGCCCATTACTACAGCTGGGAACATGCATAGCCTCTGGCCGTGGTGCCACGCAAAAAAGGTCTCACGCAATTTTTCTACAAATGCCAATGCTCTCCAAGCAAAAAAAAGCCACTAACCTCATAGTATTTGAATTCAAATGATGTATTTGAATTCAAATGATGTACACTACATGATACACACTTGAATTCAAATGATGTACACTACATGATACACACTTTATGGCAACCTGAACTAACCCCCCGGTGGACACTTATTCCAAATCCACCACAAAAAAAATGTTTTCCTAGTGAAAAGGCTTCAGATGGGAAGGTTGTTAATTTGTTCACATTATGGTGCATTATTCCTATATGTGCCAAGTGCATTATCCTAGAAATGCAAGAAACCTGCGTGCAGATTTTGGGTTTGATTCTGTACACCACATCCTCAAAGAAAAACTATTAAAATATAAGAAATGTTAAATGCCAGATCGCTATAGGTTGTGTGGTCCCAGCTTATGCTGCAGCCACAAATGATTAAAAGGGGTAAATCTTCAAATCTTAATCTGGATCTTTGAATGTAATGCATTTTCTTAACTTGTGTGCTGTTAGCTAAGGCTGTATAGTTAAGATTATAGCTTGAGTGCTCATGCTAGGCGCTCCGCTAATATGTAGAGTTTCCACCATTGTTTAAGACTCCGTAAGTGTATACGAGGAGGTCTATATTCTAAAGCCATTTAGATGGATAACTCAGAAGTTATCCATCTAAATGGTAAAACAGGCATATTCAGCCACTTATCTGGCTAAACTATAGGGGTGTTTCAGTGATGTTCTGGGGAGGGGTTGAGTTATCCGGCTAATGTAGCTGAATATCGGGTACATCCGCCCTTGTGTGGCCGAATAACTTATTACTTAACTGGATATCTTTAAAAAATATCCAGCCAAGTATCACTGCCATAAGAAAACATTAAACTATCAAATACAGGGGACAGCAGGCCAATCTCCTCCCTTCTCCCCCCAAAAATATTGCACAAAGGACCTTCCAGGCCATCCCCTCCTCAACCCTCAAACCTTAAAATAAAACAGAGGCCCCTTGTCCCCTGGTTTTATAAATTAAAACGTCAGCCTGTCTCCCACCTGCCCGCAAGAATGCTACAGGGCACAGTGAGGTGCAGCGCACCCCCCCCCCCCCCCGGTACCGTCACTTTTATTGCCGGGAGCAAGGGACCCTCTGCCTCGCTTCCGGCACCTCCAGAGCTGCTCTAAGAGAAACAGGGATGGAAGCGTAAGCTTACGATAAGCTTTTGCTCCTGGCACAAAATATTGATGGTATTGTTGGGGGGGGGTGGGGATTGCTGCGCCACACCGTGCCGTGCTCTGCATGTAGCCAGATAACGTTAAGCTGGTATATTCAATGGGGTGCTTATCCCACTGAATATACAGGACAAGTTATCTGGCTAACCTTGTGCCCTACATGTAGCCGGATAACTTGTCCACTAACCGTCCGACCGAATATGGACCTCGGGGAGTTTTAGTCGTGTAGCAAGCCAGCATTCAAACACAATGTGTTTGAAAATTGTCTGGGTAGGTGTGGGCTGAAAATATGAAATTAGGCATTCTCTTGTTGCGATCCCCCCTGCTGCTGCGCTGCAGGAGGTCTCTTACCTTCCTCCAGAGGCCGCTCTGAGGCCAGGGCCTCGCCTGCGCATCATCCAGGACTTGCTCCAGGGCCTGAGTGGCCTAGCTGCTCCTGAGGCATGCCTGTGGCTTGCAAGCCTCAGTGTTTGGACTTCCTGTTGGGCGACGCCCTTCTCTAGGGGCTGGCCCGCAGCTCTCTACCCTAGTTATAGGACCAGCGGTGGGCGGTCCTGGCAAGCTCCTCCCAGGGAGTTGCCTTCTACCTCCAGTATTTAAGGACTTTCTGTTCACTGTGTCTTCGCCTTTGGATTGGGATACACAGTTGCCTGTGGCCTCTCCCGATCCAGGTCCTCTGTGACTATGACTCCTGCTTGTCTTCAGCCTGCCTTGACTCTGGTCCGTGACTCTGACTCCTGCTTGTCTTTGGCCTTCGATCAGGTCCTACAGTCGTCTGTATACTTGCTGATCCAGGTCTTCCGTGATCACTTATGCTTTGATGTTCCTGATGTCCAGTGTCTCTGCCTTGATGCCTGTCTCTGACCCTGCCTAGATGTTTGTTCCTGTGCCTGCCAGCCGTAAGGGCTTCGGATGTGAGTATCCCAGCATCGGAGTTCCTCTTCGCCTGGGTCTTCCCCGCGCCCTCCTCAGCGTGGTCCGCGACCAGCCTCCCAGGGCTGTGTAGGGTGCGTCTGGGACAGGGTGGTCCGTGACTCAGTCCCACGGGTGGGCTGAGTAGGGCGCCCTGATGGACAGTGCAATGTTCCCGTCCAGCCTTGTCTTCAGTGTCTTGCTTCAGCCCTTGTCCGGATGTCTACCTGTCTCTGCCTTGACCTGGTTCCTGAGCCTTCTGTCCTGTTGGGCCCTGGAGTGGCCAACAGGAGGGATTCGTCCCACGGGCTCTTGAGCTTCTGCCAGCCGAGGGGGCTTCGGATGTGAGTATCCCAGCATCGGAGTTCCTGCTCGCCTGGACCTTTCCTGTGTCTCGCTTCAGCCCTTGCCCTGATGTCTCCGTCTTGCTTCAGCCTGCTTCTGCCCCGTCTGATGTCTTCAGTTTAAGGACTCTGTCTGCCCTCGCCTCTGTCCGGCCTGCTGCCCATTGCCGTTCCCTGCGGCGGGTCCGAAAGGGCCGGGAACAGTCGGAGGACCGTTCACTAGTCAACTTCCCCATGTTGGCTACCATGGGCATGCAGGTCCGGCTGAAGGCCGGACTCCCTGCTTCTGTTCCTGCCTGCCTGGCTCACCTCCCACGGTGTGGCCTTGGGCTCCTCCTGGGGTCCTGCCGTGGCCCAAGGGCTCACCACCCGCCCGAGACGACCGCGCCCGCGCGCGCTCGTAACATTCTCTGATGAAAATGTATCCTACAAAGTTTATCTTACATGCAGCCAGCCCATGTTGGCAACTGTGTGAGTAGTCAGGAGCTGGGACTATTTGTTGAAATAACTTAAAAAAAAAAAGTCTCTGAGCAAGTCAGTTGCTCAAGCTGACCCTGCTGCTCTGTTCTAGGTAACATATAATACAAGATGCAATATAAGCGCTCAGTAAGGTTATGCTGTATATCTTCTCTTGGAAGGGTGGCTTGACCATAGTCCAGCAACATTACTGGCGTATGAATCTGGGTCAACAACCCATGTTAGGTGATTGGTCTGAATTGAATGACTCTGTGTCATCCCATACTCAGTCCTGCTGTTCGTCATGTTCCATCGTCATGGTAACTCTTAATGTACATCCAGTGCAGAATGCTGCTGTTATGATTTTGGCTACTGTGCAGCCTCCTTACCACCAGAGGCCCTCCACGAAAACTCTCCCCTGGCTGGCCCAGCCTTCCTTGCCTGCCTGACCTATGCCCAGACTCCAGTATTTAACCCTGCCTAGCCCATGCCTCAGTGCTTCGGCATCAAGTTCCTTGGGCTCCCTGCTCTAGACACCCATTTCTTGCCTTGCTCTGTGGCCTAAGGGGCCTTCTGGTTTCCCTCTTGCTTTGCTCTGTGGCCTGTGGGCCTTCTGGTTCTCTTCTTGTCTTGCTCTGTGGCCTTCGGCCCATCTGATTCCCTCCTTGCCTAGCGGCCTATCCCAGCTTTCTAGTCCACTTGCCCATCCTAAGACTTCCTGTCTCCCCCTTGAAGCTAGACCTTTTGCTCTGTCTGCTTGCCCCTGCCTTTCCCTTGAAGCTTTTCTTGCCTTGCTGTCTTCGGGCATTCTGTGTTTCGTGTTCAGTGTTGTCCTTGTCCTGGTTTGTCCTGTCTTGTCATAGTCTGCCTTCTTAGTCCCATTTCCCTTCCTCTGGTACCACGCTTACCTGCATTCTGTTCCTGTGTTCTGATTACACCCATACCTGCACCCAGTTCCAGTGCTCTAGCTCCACGCTTACCCTCACCCACTTCCATGCCTACCCACATTCTGTTCCAGTGTTCCTAAAGTTCACTCTTACCTCTATGCACCTCAGTCCATTCCAGAGAATCAGCCAGCTTGTACATTGCTGCAGAAACTCAGCCCAGTACTCCAGAGACTCAGCCCAGCTTCACTGGACTGCCTGCACTTGCTCCAGTCCTTCTGTCCCATGTCACTCCAGGAGGTGGTGTTCCTTTCCCCTTGCTACTGTCCAAATTCCTAACAGTTGCATAATGGAGCTGGACCAGAAAATGTGGTATTACTGAAGACTGATGGTGGCCTTCACTGCAGATTAAACTACCACAATACTCTCACTTCTGTACTTATGAAGTGCTTGGTACCTATTACACAAACAGAATTGCATAATGCCTTAATAGTATGCCTACTGTGACAATTGTTCAGGTCAGGTTCCTTATTGTTACTGCCCACCTGTAAGACACTGCATTCTGAATCTTTGTCTAGACCAGTGGTTCCCAAACCTGTCCTCCAGGATGCAGTATCTGTGAAACCTTACTCCAAGGTGGGATTGGCTCTACCTGCAGGGAGGAACTCTGCAGGCTCCCATTGTCAGCAGGCAGACCCAGGCGAAGCAGAGACTAGTCACCTTCACCTATACCAGCTCACTTTCCAATCAGGTTGAGCCTTTGGGTGCCAGGGGCGGCAGGACTTAGGTGGGGTCTCTGCTGAAGGCAGGAGTGAAGGTCCATAGTAAGCTGGGTCATAGGCAGGCGGCAGTCAGATGTATCTGGGATTCAGGCAATGGTCACAGGCAGGCAGCGGTCAGTCTTATCTGAGGTCCAGGCAATGGTCAAAGGCAGGCAATGATGTTGTATCTGAGGTCCAGGCAGTGGTCAGAGGCAGACAGTGGTCAGTGATATTCGGGACCCTTGTGAGTAAGGGCAGTAAGTTGGGCTACTATAGAGGAGTAATTTGGAATAAACTGATGGTAATAATTAGCAAACTCCAGGAGCCTTTGCGAGGCCCAGAAGCCCACCAGGAGAAGTCAATTTATGATAGCTTTTATCTTGGCAAGATCCATTCAGATTCCGTCACTTCAGACTATATACCCAAGGAAAGGGAGCTCCTCTTGCTCAAAGAAACATTTTTCCAGTTTGACGTAAAAATTATTCTCTTGCAGGTGTTGCAGGATAATATGAACATCTCTTTGGTGGGAACTCAGGTTTTGAGAAAAGATCAATATGTCATCCAAGAAAACAACCACACAGGTATACAGTAGATTGCAAAAGATTTCTTTGACCATTTTCTGGAAAATCTCCGGGGCGATGCAAAGCCTAAAGAGCATGACCAAATACTCGTAATGTCCATCATGAGTGTTAAATGCCATTTTTCATTCATTACCGAACTTGATGCGGATGAGGTTGCATGCACCCCGAGATCCAACTTTGTGAATACCTTGGTGCCGTGTAGGCAGTTGAAGAGCTCCATTATTAGAGGTAATGTATAATGGTCCTTCTTAGTGATGGCATTCAGGCCATGGTAATCTATGCATAGCCTGAGTGATCCATCTTTCTTCACAACATAGAAATCATCCCCTGCAGGAGAAGAGGAAAGAAGGATAAATCCCCATTCTAGATTCTCCTGAATGTAGGTGGACATGGCCTGGGTTTTTGGAAGAGTCAGGGGGTAAATCCATCTGCGTGAAGGCATGGCCCCTTGGATGAGTTCAATGCTTCAGTCATACGTGTGATGAGGGGATAAAACTTCAGCACTCTTTTTGAGAAGACATCCTTGTAATCCGCATATTGAGGGGGAAGTTCAGGAAATAGGGACGCCATGATCAGTGGACAAGGAGATTCTACTGGCACCAAGCAAAACTTGGTATACCCATGGCCCCATTGGTCAAGTTTTAAGGCAGACTAGTAGAAGTGTGGTTGATGCTGCTGGAGCCACAATAGATCTAGGATGATAGGATGGATGGTTCTGGAGATCACAAGAAGGCTGATTTTTTCCACATGCAGGAGGCTAGTGCGTAAAGCCACAGGTATCATGGTCATGGTGATTTAGCCTGGCAGTGAGTCTCTGTAGACAGAAGAGATCACCAAAGGAGAAGTCATCTGGCAGTGGCAATCTGAAGCTAGTTGACAAGTTCCTTTAAGATGAAGTTTTCTCCGAAGCCAGAGTCCATAAAAGCCTGGGTGTAGAAATGAGTAGAGCCCAATTCCAATGTGACCAGTAGGAGAAGTTGGGGAGCTGGAATGGTGTGGCCTAGGGTCATTTCTCTGAAGGACCCTAGGCATTGAGGTTTCCCAACCTCTATGCACATTGAGCCAAGAGTTGGCCTCCAGCAGAAATGGCCCTGCTGTCTACGATGGAGCCTATCTTCTGGGTCCAAGTGGAAGTGTCCCAACTGCATTAGCTCTTCTGGAAGCGGAGAGATTGAGGATGTGGTACCCGAGTGAGAGCGGATGTTGGAATTGAGGAGCCAACAAGACATTCCTTTGTGCAGAATGGGTCTCATGAGCCCTTTGCAGCAAGCAGTGATCTATTTTGTTGGTTAGGACAATGAGGGTCTCTAACTAGATGGGAAGATCCTGGGGGCTGAGCTCGTCTTTAATCTTTCTAGAGAGGCCTTCCAAGAATATGGTGACCAGACTAACCTTGCGCCAGTTCAGCACAGATGCCAGTGTCCGGAATTTCACTACACATTCAGCTAGAGTTCAGAAGCCTTAGTGGAGGTGGAGCAGATTGCAGCTGCACAACCTGGCTCCTTGAAGACAGTGGGAACCACTCTATGAACTGTTGTAGGTCGAGCAAGAGGTGGTCCATTCACTCCCACAGTGGAGACACCTATGCTAGTGCTGTTCCATCAAGCAGGGAGAGAATATATGTGGTTTTATTTTTATTTATTTATTTTATTTAAAAACTTTTCTATGCCGTCGCTAAGTTATATACCATCGCAACGGTTTACAAATAGGCACATAGACTAAGGTAAGTAAATGTAGGATATCTTACATTCTAACAGGTGCCAATAAAGTTCGGTTACAGTTTCATAAATAAAATCATTATTTGAGTAATGTTGGTCAAGTCCAGGTATATTATTGCGTTACTATCGCTTTGAAATATTACTTCTTAAAAGTAGGATTGATTAAATTCATTCTCATCTGCATTACCTTGTACTTTCATTCTCTACCCTCCACACTCTTTAGTGAAGGCTTTTTTAAAGAGCCATGTTTTTAGATTTTTCTTAAAAGTTTTGAGATTATTCTGTAATCTGAGTTTGGGTGGCATCGTGTTCCATAGTATGGGCCCAGCCAATGATAAAGCCCTTTCTCTCACTTGGGTTAATTTTGCTGACTTTACTGAAGGGATTGTAAGTAGTGCTTTGTTTGCTGAGCGGAGGTTTCTTTGTGGAACGTATACTTGTAAGGCTGTGTTTAGCCAGTCTGCTTCTTTATCATATATTAGTTTGTGTATGGTGCATAAGGCTTTGTATTTTATCCTGTATTCGATGGGTAACCAATGTAAGTCTGCTAGAGTTTCGGTTATATGGTCCCTCTTTTTTCCCGTTAGTATTCTGGCTGCAGTATTTTGAAGTATCTGGAGCGATCTTATCGATGTGCTTGGGAGTCCTAGTAAGAGTGCGTTGCAGTAGTCAGTGCTAGAAAAGATAAGTGTTTGCAATACTGTTCTGAAGTGGGCAGGTGTGAGTAATGGTTTTAATCTTCTGAGGACCATAAGTTTTGCGTAGCCTTCTCTTACTTTTATAGATATGTGTTGCTTCAGGTTGATTTCTGGGTCCATTATTACTCCCAGATTCCTTACTTTTTCAGCTAGCTCAATTTTTTGGTTATTTCTTAGGGTTATCGGTGTTTGAATGATTTTAGTATGTTTTCTCTCAAGGTGAAGTAATTCAGTTTTGTCAATGTTGATAACCAGTTCCATCTGGTTTAGTAGTTGTTTAATTATGTCTAGGTACATGTTAGCTAGACTTAATGTTTTTTCAATTGTGCCGTCTATTGGTAGAATTAATTGAATGTCGTCTGCGTAAATGTAATGTATTATCCCTAGGCCTGCCAGCAGATGACATAAGGGTAGCATATATATGTTAAAGAGGGTAGCAGACAGCGCTGAACCCTGAGGTACTCCTGTTTCAAGTTTAAATTTTTCTGATAATGTGTTTTTTATCTGGACTTGAAAGAACCTGTTGTTTAGGTAGGATCTGAACCAGTTTATTGTTTTGTCACATAATCCAATTTCTTCAAGTCTTTTTAGTAGTATTTTGTGGTTTACTGTATCAAAGGCTGCAGATAAGTCGAGCATTATAAGGATATAATGTTTACTGTTATCAAAACCTCTTAGTATGTTGTCTGTTAGTGAGAGAAGTAATGTCTCAGTGCTGTAGTGTTTTCTGAAGCCGTGTTGTGAAGGGTACAGTATGTTATTATTGTCTAGATGTTCAGCTAGCTGTTTCTGTACTGTTTTCTCTATTAATTTAGCTAATAATGGAAGGTTTGAGACTGGGCGGTAGTTAATGAGGATTAATGGGTCACTGTTTTTCTTTTTGATGATTGACTTAATGATTGCCCCTTTTAGTGTATCTGGCATTAATCCTTCAGTTAGGGATAGGTTTATGATATTAGTTAGTGTTGGGGTTACTACATTGGTAATCTTTTTTATCTCAGTTGTTGGTATTGTATCTATTTTATGTGGAGCAGGGTTTATATTTTTTATCATTGATTCAACTTCTTGTTCAGATATTTCTATAAATGAGGACCATATGTTAACATCTTTTTGCATTACGATTGCTTGTTTGCTGTTTTTGGGGAGTTTGTTTCTTAGATTTAATATTTTGTCACTAAAAAATTTAGCTAATTCATTGCATTTTGATTCAGGAAGACTTTGAGGTGATTCTTGTTTGTCATTTGTGAGCTTTGTTACTATGGAGAATAAGGTTCTTGGGTTATTGGCAAACTTTTCTATTTTATTGGAATAGTATTCTTTTTTAGTATAAAGGATCAGTTGTTTGTAGAAAGCTAAATGTTTCCTGAATTTGGTTAGGTTTTTTTTCAGTTTTGTGTTTTCTCCAGATTTTTTCAAATTTTCTGAGCTTTCTTTTTGCATCTTTTATTTTGTATTATGCCAGTGGTTATTTTGTTTTGTTTCTTTGATAGTTATTGTTTTGATGGGGTTTATTTCATCGGCTATTTTTTTAGTTGAGTCTAACCAGAGTTCTGTAGCTGAGTTACAATCATTAAGTGTTATGTCTTTTAGTTCTTCTTCTAATTTGTCCTTTAGTTCATCGTTGTTATAGGGTGGTCGATATTTAAATTCTATGGGATTATGAGTTTGTATGGTCTGAGGATTTTAGCCTGATCATAGGGGAATAATGGAACCTGTAATTGGAAGTGCATTCTGCACTAGTTCAGGAATCCCCAACACTGCTTGGGGATACTGGCATACCGAGGTAGCTGAAGAACTACCTGACTGGATGCTGCGGGAGATAGTGGAACTGATGTGAGTGAGGGTGGCACCACGGGAGTGGTCAGTGCATCTAGGCGAGTGGAAAGTTGGTCCATGACATTGGCCAAGTGTTCCGGGTAACCTTGCTGGTCTTGCAGCCCATGGGCTACACTGGGGATGGCTGGCAGTGAAATCATATCCACTGAGTCCATGGCCTCAACAACTTGTTGTATCTGTGAATCCTTGGGCAGAGGCAGGATTGGTTGTACTTGCAGGGAGGAGCCCTGAAGGTTCCCACCATTGGCAGGTGGACCCAGGCAAAGCAGAGACAAGTCAGGACCTTCACCTATACCAGCCCATGATCTCCTAGGTTGTGTGTTGGGGCTGGCAGGACTTAGGTGTGGTCTCTGCTGCTGGCATGAGAGAAGGTCCATAGTAAGCTAGGTCATAGACAAGTGGTATTCAGACATATCTGGGGTCCAGGAAATGGTCAAAAGCAGACAGTGGTCAGTCATATCCAAGATCCAAGCAATGGTCAGAGGCAGACAGCAGTAAGTCAAATCTGGGGTCCAGGCTAAGGTCAAACCAGGTATCCATCCAAGGGAGGAGAAGAGGGACAGATAGGCAGGGTGAGCAGGCAAGGACAAGAGCAAGCAGGCAATGTGGATGGAGCAGATTGTATGAAGACAGAACACAAACTGAAGACAGCTGGACAAGGACTGAAGAAAGGCTTGATGAAGGCTGAAGACAAGGCTGGAATGAAGACAGAAATGCTGGGAAGTAATATGCATTACTAGGAAGTAGTTGGACCTATTGTTCAGGCGAGTTACTTCAGGAAGCTACCCTTTTATAGGGCTGTGCTAATGATGTCATCTTTAGGAACCGCAGGGACATTTCTGCTGCAATCCATTTAAATACCATCAAGTGTTGCACGTGCACGCCTAAGGCGAGGTGCAGTGCATGCTGTGAGTGGCATCCTGCTGGCAGCGTCCCGCCAAGTGGCTGACTGGTGGCGTTTGCCGCGTCGAGGAGAAGCAAAGCTGGCCTGGCCTGGGGAGGTGAGTGCAGTGGTTCGCGGGGGTAGCCCATGGACCGTCGAACACAACATAGGATACTAGGGATGTGAATCGTATTTCTGATTGAAAATATTGTACGATATTTTCAAAGTCGTCAGAAATCAGGGGCTCCACGAAACCGATAGGAAAACCCCACGAAATTGTTCGTGGGGTTCTCTTATTGTTTTGAGGGAGGGCATGAAAAATGGCGCACAAAAACAATCCCTAAACCCACCCCGACACTTCAAAACAACTCCCTTAGCTTCCTCCACCCTCCCGACCCCCCCCCCAAATGTTTTAAATTACCTGGTGGTCCAGTGGTGATCCCGGGAGCGATCTCCCGCTCTTGAGCCGTCAGCTGTCACTAATAAAAATGACGCCGATGGCCCTTTGCCCTTATCATGTGACAGGGTATCCGTGCCATTGGCTGGCCCCTGTCACATGGTAGGAGTACTGGATGGCCTATGCCATTTTTAAAGCTTCCCCCACCCCACAAGAGGGTGGGGGAAGCTAAAGGAGCTGTTTTGAAGTGTCGGGGTGGGTTTTTTGTTTATTGGCTCGGGCGCAGCCGATAAAAAAAAACCCAATCGGACCTCACGAAAAATAATTCACGATGTGAATCGGAACTGGAATCGGAACCAATTCCGGTTCTGATTCACATCTCTATAGGATACCCAGCGAGTTGGGATTTCAGGATGTTAACAATGAATATGAATGAGATACAGTATGTTTGCACACAGTGGAGGCAGTGTATGTAAATATATAGAGGTCCATATTTAAAAGCCATTTAGTTTGATAACATAATAGTTATCCATCTAAATGATCTACCCGGCAATATTCAGCCTTTTTCTGGCTAAATTATAGCCCGGTAATAAGTTAGGGGGCTAGAATTTAACTGTATAAGTTAGGGGAGGTCCAGGGGTGTAACTGGGAGGAGTTGAGTTAGCCAACTAATTTAACTGGCTAACTCCGATATTCAGAGTTAGCTGAATGACTTAGGCCTGGATTTTCAAAGTTTGCAGAACTTAGAAAATCTGACAGTAACAGGGGGCAGGGGGGGGGCGAAGCGGGAGGGGGGGCCTGTGAAAGCCAACAGTGATCACACCTCTGCGGTGCTATCGCTGCCGGCTTTCGCACCCAATAGTGCCACCATGAAAGGTGGCGCTATTGGGCGCGATACTGGCGGCGATAAGGAGTCTTACCTTTTGCCGTCAGCGAAGTCACGGAGTCCACCCTGAGGCCGCCCCGACTCCTCCCCTTCCGGTGTGGACTCCTCCCCGATTTAGAAATCATATGCGAAAAGTCCCTTTTCATGTGTGATACCTTTGGAAAATAACCCCCTTAGCCGGCTAAGTCTGGTCGAGTCAAATAGCTGTTCTAAAGTTATCCGGCTTTTCTCATGAAATCCTTAGCAAAACAAAACTTTTAGCTTTTGTACAGCCTGATTCTACCTTCTTCTGCTCCCCTACTATAAGAACAGAGATGAGAGTGGGAGAAAGTGGCAGATGCTCTTCCAGCCTGAGCTTCTTTCTGCCCGATCCTGCCTGTGATTTCCCCCTGCTAAAAAGTACTTCTCTTTATCTTGACTGGAGAAGTTCAAGATCTTTTCACTGCAATCAACAGTAGTGCTACCTATGCTCACCCTGGGTACACTAAGGAGGAAAAGCCTTCCCTCTTCCTTTCCCATTGTTGTTGCTACTATGTCCCCTGTAGCATGATGGAATTTGACACTGTCACTATTAGTGGAGACTGGCTAGGGATTTTTATTTTTATAATAAATGTAGTGTAATGTAGTATTGCATACACCACTGTAGTACTGCATGCACCACTGCAGTAGTGTGGAGACAGAAGAAACATGGAAAATAGAACAGACAGCACACTGTTTTTGTTTTGTTTTTTTTTATAGAAAGTTTGCCACACACTATTAGCTTTCTAGCTATGACTATGTAAACTCCTACTAGGGAATGATACCACTTGTGGATACATACACAGACAATACAGTCAGTCTTTACAGACTGCTTTTTCCACACACAGTCAAGAGAGAAGAAAAGGAAGGTTGCTCTTCTATCTGGTCAGTGCAGTGATCATTGGTGAGAGATACTGCAGCTGTTAAAATGAAAACAGATCTCTCACTTAGCAGGAGGTGCCCAGAGAGAGAGAGAGAGAGAGTGAGAGAGAGAGAGAGACTTTTACTCTTGCCTATTGAATGATACAGAAATTCTGCAACAGTGACTGCAGTGTGCCTCCTCTCATGCAGTGAGTGACACTGCAACTAAGGAGAAAACAGCACTGTCCACCTTGTACTAAGTTTCTTCTTCCTTTCTAAATATTTTTTAAACCTTTCTCTTTGGATCTAAGAAAGAACTTCAGAAGCACAACCTTTATATCTGAAATTCAGCAGAGAAAAGACTCAATACAAAATGGCGACTGCTCAGATTTGCAGCTTGCTTTCAGTTTCAGATTTTAAAAAATTCTCATTGTCAATCCATGCAAGTGCCAGCTGGGATATTCTGGATAAAAAATGCTTGACCTTGATTGATCTGCTCCTTCCTTGTCCCTTCTCACCCTAGCTCCATTATTTCTGGCTTCTGTGGCTTGCCTTCAGTAGAAAAAAAACACCCCTCCAGTTTTGCTTGCCCCATAGATTTGAATGATATCTGAAAACAGATACTAACAAAAATTGTTGTTACTTTTTGGGGCACTGTCCATTCATTTTGTTTTAAATGAAAGAAAATGAAAACTCCCTGTATTCTTTCTAATTACCGAATTGTTTTAAATGAATGAATTTCCCCATTACTCCCTGGGCACCAGTTTATTACAGTACCTGAATGTAATCCACTTTGAAGTGCTGAAAAAAGCGCAAAAAAAAAAAAAGCGGAATATAAATCTAAATACAAATAAATAAATATAGAAGGCTGTGCATGAAAGGATTTTAATGCATGCTCCAGGTGCATTTTGAGGCATGAAACAAAGACCAAATGTCTTTAGCTCCCAAGATGTATGACAAAATCCTTTAATGTGCTCAAGTTATGCCTTCTTCCTCTACTCCTAGGGCTGGTTTAAGGGCTGTGTGACTGGTGTGGCTGCATAGAGTGTTTTCATGGTAGGGGTGTCAGCACTGCTTCTGAGGGACAGCTCTACGGTGTCTGGGGGAATACCCTTGTTCTTTAATTCTCTGAGGTGAAACTTCCCACTGGGCATGCAAGGTGCCATTCTCCCCCACCCTCACAGGGCTCCACCTTCTCCTGCCTTCCCCTACTGATCAATGGTGAATCTGTTACAAAACCGGGCCGTGCCTCGGTTCCCCCTCCTACCTCGAGGCTGGCCCGGCCCGGTAGAGGAGCTCCTCGACCTCCAGAGCCGGAATCCCTGTCTGCCACAGCTCCTGCACAGCGTCGGAGACGCTGCCAACTCCCGTTGCTGGCCCTGCCCCCTAGACGCGCGCACACGCACGGGGGGGCTAAGCTCTTAAAGGGGCCAGCACGGGAAAATGACAGGAAGTGCCTGGGATGACGTTAGACGTCCCAGGGTATTAATACCCTGCATCTACACCTCTCCAGTGCCTTGCAACAAGGTTCCTGGTTTGGTGTGTTGTTGCTGCGTTCCTGGTTGTTCTTCGTCCCACTTCTGCCTTCCCTTCGCTGATTGATTCTTCTGGACTCTGACCCTTGGACTGGCTTTGGACCGTGCTCCGGCTTCGACCCGTGGACTGGCTTTGGACCTTGCTCCGGCTTCGACCCGTGGACTGGCTTTGGACCGCTCTCTGGATACCGACCCCTGGACTGGCTGCGGACTGCTCTTGGACTCCGACTTCTGGACCGACTTCTGGATTACTTACGACCTGCTGGAGGCGCCAGCCATCCGGAACCACGACCTACAGAAGGCGCCTGCATCCGGACCACCTTCATCTTCAGGAAGTTGCCTAAGCCCCAGCGGCCGTGTCCCTACAGGCTCCTCCTGGGGGGACTTTGGCTTCCAGGGTGAATCTCCAAAAGTCCCAGCAGCTGGACTCCTAAGGGCTCCTCCTGGGGGAGTGCCAGTCTCTAGGGTGAAGAGTCTTCTACCACCTAGGTCCAAAGTTGTCCATCCGTCCAGTGGGTATTTAGTCCTTGGTCGCAAAGGACTTCACCTTAGTCCAGTGTGTCAGCCGGCACCGAGCCCCTGAACCGCCTCCTGGTTGGGACATTCGCTGTGGACCTCTACAGCACTCCATCCTCTGTTCCAACTGGCTCAAGGGTCGCTGCCGAATTAAATTGGGGAAGTGACAGTTTACACATTATCTTTTTGGAAAGTCTTTCCTCGAGATTACAAGATGAGTTGGCGGCCCGAGATCTTCCCGATGATCTGAACGAATTGATTGGATTAGCAGGACGAGTGGACCGTCACATACAGCGTCGCTTTCGGGAGCGGAGAGCACCCCATAGAACTGATACCGCTGGACCCGCTTCCGTACACCGTGGAAGTTCACCTCCAGCATCTTCGAGGTCCCAGGATGTCGAACCCATGCAGGTGGGCTGGGTGCCACTCTCCCAAGAGGAAAGAAGAAGACTTCACTCGCTGGGCCTGTGTCTGTACTGTGGTGGCAGGGGCCACTTCATTGCCCATTGCAGCGAGCGTCCGGGAAACGCTCGGACCTAGGGACTGTGGGGGAGCCAACCCTAGGTCATGCCGCCACCGACTCCCCAGGCTTTGTTCCGGTAACGCTGCTACTCCCAGACGGGGAGTTCGAGACTCAAGCCTTAATTGACTCAGGGGCCGGGGAGAGTTTCATCCTCCAGGAACTGGTGCAGCAACTCCAGATTGGGGTACAACCCCAAGAACCTCCGCTTCAGATATCTTCTATCCAGGGAAAACTTCTTCCGGGTACCATTGCCACACGTACTTCGCCCCTTGTGTTACGTACGGGCATCTTGCACCAGGAGGAGATTTCATTCCTCGTCTTAGAGAGATCCATGCATCCGATCATCCTGGGGTTGCCCTGGCTTAGGAAACATTCTCCAGTCATTGCTTGGGATTCTCTCCAGTTGGCATCCTGGGGTCATACCTGTTTTATTACCTGTCTGACGGACCTACCTCGCGCTCCGGTGGCACTACTGACAGCGTCTCTGGCGTTACCTCCTCAGTACCGGGAGTTCCATGATGTTTTTTCTAAGGAGAAAGCTGAAATTCTTTCAGAACATCGCCCATTTGACTGCGCTATCAACCTCTTGCCTGGTGCCACTCCACCGCGAGGCCGGGTTTATCCATTATCCCTTCCAGAGACTCAAGCCATGTCCACGTACATCCGGGAGAATCTGGAGTGAGGATTCATTCGGCCCTCTAAGTCCCCGGCAGGGGCAGGCTTCTTCTTTGTAGCAAAGAAAGATGGGTTGCTCCGCCCCTGCATCGACTACCATGGCCTGAATAGCATCACTCGGAGAGATCGGTACCCTCTGCCTCTGATACTGGAGCTCCTGGACAGATTATAGGGGGCTAAAATTTTTACTAAATTGGACCTGTGGGGAGCTTATAACCTGGTGAGAATTTGTCCCGGTGATGAATGGAAGACCGTTTTCAATACGAGGGACGGCCATTATGAATACCTGGTTATCCCATTTGGACTCTGTAACGCCCCGGCGGTTTTTCAAAACCTCATGAATGAGGTTCTTAGAGACATGTTACACTCTTCGGTCATTGTCTACCTTGATGACGTCCTTATTTACTCCAAGAACCTAGAGACGCACCGACAACATGTTCAACAGGTACTGCTAAAGCTTTGAGAGAACAAACTCTACGCTAAATTAGAGAAATGTGTTTTTGAGCAAGAGTTGTTACCTTTCTTAGGGTATATTGTGTCATCCACTGGCTTTCGGATGGACCCCGAGAAGGTTGCTGCTATCAAGACCTGGCCACAACCGCAGGGGGTGAAAGCACTCCAACGTTTCCTGGGGTTCGCCAATTTTTACCGGCAATTTATACCGCAATACTCCCAGCGGGTGGCTCCTCTAACTGCTCTCACCAAGAAAGGGGTCTGATGCCAAGAATTGGCCGACTACAGCCATACAGGCCTTTCATGACTTGAAAGAGGCATTTCTCCAGGACACCTGCCTACGCCACCCTGATCCCCAACGTCAGTTCATCGTAGAGGTAGATGCTTCGGATACAGCTGTGGGGGCCGTGCTAAGCCAGTTTTCTGCCAAAGGTAAACTTCTGCCCTGTTCTTTCTACTCTCGTAAATTTTCTCCGGCCAAGAGGAACTACGGCATTGGAGATAAAGAGCTGCTGGCAGTTAAGCTCGCCTTCGATGAGTGGCATCAGTGGTTGGAGGGAGCTCTGCATTCAGTTATAGTTTACACTGATCACAAAAATCTTGAGTACTTGTGTCGGGCTCAGCGTCTTAATCCACGGCAGGCAAGATTTATTTATTTATTTTTATTTAAGGTTTCTTATATACCGAGGCACGTTTGCAAAACATCACCTCGGTTCACAATGTAACATAACTTAGCAACAGGCTTTACAATGATAACATTAACAGGGGGAGTGTTAACAGGGGTAGGAGATAATACAGGACTTATATACAGGAATTATATACATATGTACATGTTAGTTTTAACAAGGGAGTTAAAACAAGGCAGTGAAGAAAATTAGCAGGGGGAAGTAAAAGATGGAAGGGAGGAAGAGGAGAATACCTACAGGGGTGGGGGGGAAGGGAGGGCAAAAGGAGAGGTCGCGGATCAGTCAGGCGGTCAAGGCAAGATGGCACTCTTTTTTAGTCGCTTCAATTTTTCCCTTCGATACCGACCAGCAGCCAAGAACATACATGCGGACGCGCTCTCTCGGACATCAGAACCCGAAGACGCAGATAACCCGCCTCAATACATCCTGAATCAAGCCAAGGTCTTGTTAGCAGCTTCTGAGGTGGCTCCAGCGTGTAAGACAGTGGTTCCCACGCATTCTCGAAAGAAGGTCTTAGCCTGGGCTCATGATTCGCTGACCGCCGGACATCCTGGAATCGCCCGGACTTTGGAACTCCTGACCGAATTCTACTGGTGGCCCCGCGTGAAAGAAGATGTACGACAGTATGTCCAGTCGTGTCCCAACTGTGCTCAACACAAGCCTTTCCACCGATGCCCCTGGGGGCTTTTGCAGCCGCTGCCCACTCCTACGGAGCCCTGGACACACCTCTCCACTGATTTCATTGTGGATTTGCCTGTTTCTGATGGGAAGACGGTGATCTGGGTCACGGTCGATCGCTTTTCTAAGATGGCTCACTTCGTGCCTCTCGCCAAACTACCCTCGGCACTGGAACTGGCCAACCTCTTCACACAGCATGTATTTCGTTTACATGGTCTACCATCGCATATTTCCTCTGACCGTGGGCCGCAGTTTATGGCTAAGTACTGGAGATCCTTGTGCAGGAAATTTGGGGTGCGCCTAGATCTTACTACGGCCTTCCACCCACAGGCCAATGGCCAGGTCGAACGGACCAACCGGACACTGAAAGCCTTTCTTCGAGCATTTGTTGGGGATCTACAAGATGACTGGGTCACCCTTTTACCTTGGGCCGAATTTTCCTATAATCGTCATAAGCATTCAGCCACCATCCAGTCTCCGTTTCAGCTCGTTTATGGGAAATCCCCTAGGCCTCTTTTGCCTTTGCCTCTATCAGTCACCTCTCCGGCGGTCCAGCTTACCGCCCAGCAGCTGCACTCCCAATGGACGTCCACTCAGGAGAAGCTCCGATTTGCCTCGGCTAAAGCGAAAAAATATGCCGACCGCTGAAGATGCCTGGCTCCGATCTTCCTCCCAGGAAGTAAAGATTGGTTAAGTACCAAGAACCTTCGCCTACGGATTCCATCTTTGCGATTAGCTCCCAAGTATGTGGGCCCATTCACGGTCTTGGAACAGGTAGGGCAGTATCCTACCGTCTACGTTTACCTTCCACTTTGCGGATACATAACGTATTTCACGTATCCCTGCTTAACTCGCTGGTGCTCTCCCCCTTCCATAACACACTTCCCGTGCCTACTACCACCGAAGCTGAAGTACATGGCATTTATACTGTACAGGAGGTTTTGGACGTCCAATTTCATCGCCGCTGGTGGGAGTACCTCCTCTTCTGGGAGGGATATGGTCCTGAGGAGAACTCCTGGGAGCCAGCCTCCAATATCTTAGATAAGAACCTTCTTCATCAGTTCCATGTTGACCATCCGGGGAGACCCAAGCCTCCAGGGAGGGGGCGTAAGGGGGGGTACTGTTACAAAACGGGGCCGTTCCCCCTCCTACCTCGAGGCCTGCCCAGCCCGGTAGAGGAGTCCCTCGACCTCCAGAGCCGGAATCGCTGTCTGCCGTGGCTCCTGCACAGCGTCGGAGACGCTGCCGACTCCCATCGCTGGCCCCGCCCCCTAGAAGCACGTGCGCGGGGGGGCTAAGCTCTTAAAGGGGCCAGTGCAGGAAAATGACAGGAAGTGCCTGGGATGACGTCAGATGCCCCAGGGTATTAATACCCTGCATCTACACCTCTCCAGTGCCTTGCAACAAGGTTCCTGGTTTGGTGTGTTGTTGCTGCGTTCCTGGTTGTTCTTCATCCCACTTCTGCCTTCCCTTCGCTGATTGATTCTTCTGAACTCCGACCCTTGGACTGGCTTTGGACTGCTCTCTGGATACCGACCCCTGGACTGGCTGCGGACCGCTCTTGGACTCCGACTTCTGGACCGACGTCTGGATTACCTACGACCTGCTGGAGGCGCCAGCCGTCAGGAACCACAACCTGCAGGAGGCGCCTGCATCCGGACCACCTTCATCTTCAGGAAGTCGCCTAAGCCCCATTGCTCTCTGCTTCAATGGCAAGGGGAAATGTGGAAAAGAGGATTTGCATTCAGATAACAACCAACAAGTACTGAACTTCACAATCTGGGTAAACAAATTAGAGTGGGGGTAGCTTGCTTATTATGGTGGTTACTACCTTAAACCAATTAAGCCTGATACATCACTTTGAATGCCTATACAGCGTTGCTCTCTGCTTCAACAGCAGGGGGAAATGTGGAAAAGAGGATTTGCATTCAGACAACAACCAACAAGGACAGAACTTCACAATCTGGGTAAACAAGCATGGGGGTAGCTTGCTTATTACGGCGGTTATTACCCTAAACCAATTAAACCTGATACATCACTTTGAATGCATATACAGCATTGCTCTCTGCTTCAACGGCAAGGGGAAATGTGGAAAACAGAATTTACATTCAGACAACATTCAACAAGGCATTGATCTGTGCAGTCTGGGTAAACAAACATTCGAGTAACTTACTTGATGTGGCGGTTGCTATCCTTAACCATTAATCTTTATGCTCACCTTTGATGCAATGCCAACATTGCTCTCTGCATCAATGACAGGGGATGGCAGGAAATTTGAGTCAAATAGTTACTAACAAAGGCCCTGAACTTGGTGGTTGATGATACAGATAAGTATAGGAAAACAAGTGTGGAAGCTTGCTGGGCAGACTGGATGGGTCGATTGGTCTTTTTCTGCTGTCATATCTATGTTTCTATGAGTGGAGGAGAAAAGGGTTGCACTGGGGTGGGGTAGGATGTATGCACCCATCAAGAAAGAAATGCACTTGCCATGTCTTCCTGTCACAAACCTTAAATAAAGTATTTGAAAATAGGAGGACATAGCGAGTGCATTTTATCTCTTGACAAGTAAGTTCTGGAGAAATTTTCAAATCCCTATAGATGGGCATATTATTTATGTCTAAATCTAAACCAAGCCTCCTTCCCTTCCCTTTTCCATCCTATCAATGTTCCTCCCTTGAACTTACCACCTCTCTCCATATCTCTCCCAGGCACTGTGAAAGTATTTATTCTTACTATATGAAGAACACAATCTAAAACAAAGCACACATTTTACTAGTAAGTTTAGCAATATTTTCCGCTGTTTACATCTCCAGATTGTCAAGAGAAAATAGACTGTGTGTAAAAAAAGAAGCATTTTCAATATGTATAAAAAGTTCAGGAATACTTCAGAGAAGACAATTTTACTTCGAAAACAGAGGCATGATTTATCAACAGATTCCTCCTATTTTATGCCTATGGGAACACCCTTGATAAAGCAAGCCAACGGTCTGCTCTAGCTCACTTGTACATAGCTGCAACCTATAACCTCAGAACATTCTGGGAAAAAGAGAAAGGATGATGCTATGCAGTCTAACCACATTAGTTGCTATTAAATGCCCCGTTGCAAGAGGATGGCTGTAGGATTTCTAATTATACAGTAGTTAGGCTGCAATCTGAAGAGAACCCACCAATTTGTCTGTTTTAACTCTTAGTGGACAACAAATAGGAGGACGGGAAGAGGAGGAATAGGAGGCCCATAGCCAATAGCCCCGAGCTGGCTCACATTGCGCTTGTGAAGAGGGTAAAACTATGGGCATTCCCTCTTCCTTCTAGAGTCCTTGCTACCAGAATGAGGATATGGCTGACAACGAAGTCTAGAACACTGCAAAACTGCAGCGTCACCTTTAGGAAAAGCAACTTTCAAACAGGGAGCAGAAATGTAGAGATCTATATTCTTACACAGTCCAGATAGCAAAGTTAGCCGGATAAACATATCCGGCTAACTATGGAGGCATATTCAATAGTGAAGCCACACTATTGAATATAGCTGGCTAACTTTAGGCCAGCTCTTTGCCCCGGTCAGACTTAGCTGGCTAAGTCATCCTGCTAACTCTGAATATCAGAGTTAAATGGTTAACTTAGCTGGCTCACTCAACTCCTCCCGGTTACGCTCCTGGAACACCCCTAACTTATCCCAGCTAAATCCTCTAGAATATGGACCTCATAAAGTCTGTGGGACCTTTTGAAACTTCAAAAGTTCGCAAATAGGTTCCGCCCATGTGTTCCCCGGGAACGTGTTTGCCATCTGTAAGTAAAGTGATGCCCGTGGCGCCACTCTGTGTGAACTTTCATTTTCAAACTCCACTCCCCTCCCCCCATTTACGCCCATAAAATACTGTTTTATGCACAGAAATGGCTTGGAAAATGGCTCTGCCCGAGATCCAGAGGTGCTTAGATCCAGCTGTCGCTTCTTGTTATTACAACAGCAATTCTAGGAACCTAAACTTCTACTTGAAAGCATGAATCCATTCTTAAATCTACATGCTTAATGGAATTGCATTTCTATTCCTCTTCTGCATTTATCCAGATCCTTCCTAAGTATATTAGAAACACCAAATTTTGGACAGACATGCACTGTTGAGACTGTAATCTAATAATAAGCTTAAGAAACCATCACTGCAAGCTTTGCTCTTTGGGGAAGTGTGTGGGTGGGGGAGGGGGTGTTATGGAGGGGAAGATGAAGGGGAAGATGAAGGGGAGGCAGAGAAAGGGTACTTTAGAAAAAAAAATTCATAAACTTGTGAAGCAATTCTTTTACTCCCCTGGTATTGGTCTTCTTGTATTCAATGTATCTACTCTATAGCTCGGGTAACGTTTGCCAGATGTTAAATAAATAATTTTAGGCGAGCATGGCACAGTGCAACAATTGTTAACATTTTTGTTCACCTTTTTCACCTTTCTATTTTCTGAAATCATTCCAATATGAATTTTTTCAATTTTGTTGAGTTCAATCGTGACACCTAATCCTTTTTTTTTTTTGCTTTTTTTTTTAAAGCAGTAATCCTTAAACATTCCATTGGCTTTATAGCTTTTTTTCTTTTTATCATCTAACAAGATAAAAACAGGCATAATTGGCATACTATTTCAGTCTTATGTCATCAAATATGAAAGTGAAGAATATGAGGAACTGTTTAAGATCTGCTCTGCAAAAGACAGCGCTATATAATGAAAAAATCAAAAGCACAGGATCAGGATTCAGAGCAAAATTTTAGTGTACAGATAAAACGCATGAAAGATAGTAAATGCTGAAATGATACACCACATAATGGTACACTGTCAGGAAAGAAAGATAACATGATAACTTACAGAGCCATCTCACAGCCTATATAGCTACTTTTGACCTATAGTTTACAGAGAAACAATCATTATGATTCATCTGGCTCATATTTAAAATACAAAAACCAAAAACCTTATTTTTTTTTCCACTCTCACACATATGGTTTAAAATCCATGCAATTTTTAACTGTCTAGAATTCTTTAAAGCAATCTAAGACA
Organism: Rhinatrema bivittatum; assembly: GCF_901001135.1. NCBI lineage: Eukaryota > Metazoa > Chordata > Amphibia > Gymnophiona > Rhinatrematidae > Rhinatrema > Rhinatrema bivittatum. Next base: position 40,503,719 of record NC_042620.1, read on the forward strand.
GAAAGAATTATTAAATCTCTTTGCCATATCTTATAATGAAAAACCACATCACCACAGCTGGGCTACATGCAATCAGTTTTGGAAATCATTGGGCTCCAACTGGCACCACAACGCAATCAATTGCAGGGCTGGCATCGGAGTCAGAGTGCGGAGCCCCATGGCTCTGGAGAATGGAAGTTCGCGAAGAGCAAAGAATTAGAACAGTAGCAAATATCTCAAAGAGTAGAGTGCAGCTTATTTCTTCAATATGTTTCTTTTATAATATTCTTTTTATTTCCGTTTTGAGGAAACAAAGATAGTAAGCTAAAAAAGAAAAAAAAAAAGGACCAGTGAAATACCTAACCAAGACCTAACAGTCAGTTATTAGGAGGAGTGCGCAATAAACACTATTGAGAGACAGAGAAGGAGCATTGGGACTTGACATAAAGCAACAGCACATGCTCATTCGAGCCAGTGATGCCAGAGGTGTTCCAGGTATTCTTGATTTTACTGGCCTCCGTTTTACTGTGATTGCTGCCCTTGTGAAGTACCAGGATATGTTTGTTTTTTTGTTTTTTTTTATTCGTATTACCTTTCAATCCAAATACAACTGAAATACTCAAAAGAAATCACAAATTATTACACAAATATTTCACAGGACATTATGCCCTTTAAGCAAATTAGGAAACAATGAACATCATGAAGAATATTTTAAGAACGGCGCATGGGTGCACATGTGCGTGTGTTTGCCGGCTCGCGAACATGGCCATGGGGATTTTATAACGTCCACGCATGTATACACGTATACATGCGCTTGTTATAAAATCGGGTATTCGCACGTATATAAGAACATAAGAACATAAGAAATTGCCATGCTGGGTCAGACCAAGGGTCCATCAAGCCCAGCATCCTGTTTCCAACAGAGGCCAAACCAGGCCACAAGAACCTGGCAAGTACCCAAACACCAAGAAGATCCCATGCTACTGATGCAATTAATAGCAGTGGCTATTCCCTAATTTAACTTGATTAATAGCAGTCAATGGACTTCTCCTCCAAGAACCCATCCAAACCTTTTTGAACCCAGCTACACTAACTGCACTAACCACATCCTCTGGCAACAAATTCCAGAGCTGAATTGTGCGTTGAGTGAAAAGGAATTTTCTCCGATTAGTTTTAAATGTGCCACATGCTAACTTCATGGAGTGCCCCCTAGTCTTTCTATTATCCAAAAGAGTAAATAACCAATTCACATTAACTATTCCAGGGCCTCTCATGATTTTAAACACCTCTATCATATCCCCCCTCAGCCGTCTCTTCTCCAAGCTGAAAAGTCCTAACCTCTTTAGTCTTTCCTCATAGGGGAGCTGTTCCATTCCCCCTTATCATTTTGATTGCCCTTCTCTGTACCTTCTCCATCGCAACTATATCTTTTTTGATATGCGGCGACCAGAATTGTAAACAGTATTCAAGGTGCGGTCTCACCATGGAGCGATACAGAGGCATTATGACATTTTCCGTTTTATTCACCATTCCCTTCCTAATAATTCCTAACATTCTGTTTGCTTTTTTGACTGCTGCAGCACACTGAGCAAGACTCTATATTGACGAGTGCGTGTGCCCGCAAATGCCGACTTGAGCGCATAATTGGGGGGGAATTTTAGTAGATACGTGCACTGATGCAATTACCTGTCTCCCCAGTTTGCCCCAGTAAAGGAGAGGACTTCCTAAACCCCCTAACTACCTTGCCTTCCTTTTATCCTATTAGCCCCGACCCTTAAAACCACATTGACTAGCCTCGTTTTTTTTGTGTTACATGACTTACACGCTGAGCATAGCAGAAGTAAAGTTCCGCGGTAGGGGACCATGGTGCACGCTTGTGCGCATAAATATGTGCTGACTTCATTTTACAGGCTTTGTCCTCTAGGGATGTGAATCGTTGTTTGACGATTTAAAATATCGTCCGATATATTTAAAATCGTCAAAAATCGTTAGAGCCGCGATACAATAACAATTCCCCCGATTTATCGTCAAAAAATCGTAAATCGGGGGAAGGGGGAGGGGAAGGGGGAGGGCGGGAAAACCGGCACACTAAAACAACCCTAAAACCCACCCTGACCCCGGCGCCATTTTCCGTACGGAAAAATGATTCGACTGCAGGAGGTTGTTCTGGACCCCCAGAGACTTTTGGCCAGCTTGTGGGGGCTTCCTGACCCCCACAAGACTTGCCAAAAGTCCAGCGGGGGTCCGGAACGACCCTGGCGCCATTTTCCATACGGAAAAATGATTCGCGGTAGGAGATCGTTCCGGACCCCCGCTGGACTTTTGGCAAGTCTTGTGGGGGTCAGGAGGCCCCCCCAAGCTGGCCAAAAGTCCCTGGGGGTCCAGCGGGGTTCCAGGAGCGATCTCCTACGCCCTGACGTCGGGGGACAAAAAAACAAAATGGCGCCGGCGCTACCTTTGACCTGACAGGTCAAAGGTAGCGCCGGCGCCATTTCTACAACGCACGGAGGTCCGAGAGTAAAGGATCACACTGGGACCCTTCCTCTGGACCCCAGGTAATTTAAGGCATTTTGGGGGGGTTCGGGAGGGTGGGGGATTTATTTTAAAGGGTCAGGGTGGGTTTTAGGGTTGTTTTAGTGTGCCGGTTTTCCTGCCCTCCCCCTTCCCCTCCCCCCCACTGGACCCCAGGTAATTTAAGGCATTTTGGGGGGGTTCGGGAGGGTGGGGGATTTATTTTAAAGGGTCGGGGTGGGTTTTAGGGATGTTTTAGTGTGCCGGTTTTCGATTTACACGATATTTAAAAAACCCAAACTGCGATGATCCGATTCCCTCCCCCTCCCAGCCGAAATCGATCGTTAAGATGATCGATCACACGATTCACATCTCTACTGTCCTCGCATGACCTGCCCATGCCCCACCACTTTTTTGTATTTGTGATTTATGCGCGTAGCGGGAGATACGTGCGTACCCGTGTGGGTTTTAAAATCCGCACGCCGGGCCTAGTCACATGCGTGTCTCCCGGCTTTGGCGAGCAAAGGGGTTTTAAAATCAACCAGCATAATGTTAAAAGAATAGTCCATAATAGTCGGGGAGTGCTAGGAAATAATAAAAAAAGAAGAAAATAAAACAAAACTCTACAAACGCAGCCACCGGGCTCAGTTTCCTTAAGAGTCACATTATTCTTCCATCCCACCAGTCAAGTAGCAAAAGAAAAGAAGCATTATTCGTCCACTAACTTGTCTGAAAGAAAAATAAGCAATCAGGAAGGGTTAACAAAATAATACATTTATCTCCTTGGTACTGAGCTAAACATTTACAGGGGAAGTTAAGGGAAAAAGGAGGCATCAATATCCAACATTCCCAACTGTTGTAATCGGAGAAAAGCTTTTCTCTTAAGCCGGTTGGCTCACCCCACATTGGGGAAAACCCTAATTTTATACCCAGTACCAGGGCACTTTCTAAGCCTGCCTGAAAATCTGTACCAGAGATGATCTTCTCATTACAAGGAGGAAGTGTAAAAAAGTGATCCCTATGGGAAATAACTGCTGATTTTCTCGTCTCCACCCTAAACACAGTTATAATTGCATCTAGTGATATCTTTAGATTCCAGGTTCTTCCACCCCTTGAGCTCCGAGGTGCATCGCAAGTTGAGGTTTCAGCTGTAGCACACTCAGCTCGCTTCAAGGAAGCCTCAAACCGAATGAACACAGGTGTAGCATTTCTTTTACCACCTTTCATTGATACCTCACAGGAGACAGTCACTTGATCTTTTCTGTAGTGCTACTATGTGTACGCAGCACTGTGCAAATACACATTAAGAGAGAGAGCCTGCTCGGTAGCGCTTGCATTCTGTTCCAGACAGACAAATGGGATAAATAAGAGACTTTGGGAGTGAGGAGAGGTGAAAGCAGAAAGAAGAAAGAGCAAACTGGGAGGAGATACGCAGGGAAAGGATCAAGCTCTTGATGGTACAGGAAAGGAATTAGTTACTAAGACTACAACAGTTCAGAGGCCAAGTGAAATTCAATATGTAACAGGAAGAGAGTTAGAGAACCATCAATTATGATGGAAGAAGGTACAAATTTTTAGTCTCACCTAGTCTATCCATTTTCCCTACCTGTAGCAATACCAGACTCTACATCAGTGGTATTCACTTCCACTCCTTGAGGGCCACAAATGTATCAGGTTTTCAGGATATCCCTAATGAATATGCATGGCATAGATTTGCATACAATTGAAGCCATGTGCGTGCAAATCTGCCTCATGCGTATTCAATAGGGGTATCCGGAATACTTGACCTAGTGGCGGCCCTCAAGGATTTTGACGTGAATATCACTGCTTTGCTTAATCTCCGACTTTACCTAAACACCTATGTTCACATACATATGTTTAGTTAGATTTTTCTTCACCTCAAATGCTGTCCCATATTCTAAAAGAAGTTGCCTTGAGTACACTTATTCACAACTGATAAAGAAGACTTATATACTGGAATTCTTCTTACTTTTCAATTTCATAGGCACAATCAATCTATGGATTTGTAAAAATTAGAAAAAAAAATTGACAGCATATCTTTGAAGTCAAAGGTTAAACCATCTTTGATCTGTTTCTGTTTTGCTCCACAAATCATTGTTTCATGCACACTAAGATATATATACATATATATATATATATATATATATATATATATATATATATATATATAAATAAACCTTATATCCCACATTACTGCCCATTCTAGGTGAGAAACAATAGTACAATCATAAAATATTAAATATAAAACAATAAGATAGATAAACCACACACACATACATAACACCTAGCGATATTAAAAACCAGCATCAAAAGTAGCAGCAATCCACAGCATACTTCCAACCAGATTTCTATTGCATTTAAATACAAATGACAATCTGTATGCATAAGATGGTAAAAAACATCTCAAACTAATTCATCAAAGCCTGTGCAAAAAGAGAAGCCGTCAACAAATTTCGAAACTTGACAACAAATATTTCAGCCTTCAGAACTTCCGGGACTGAGTTCCAAATGGCAATAGCATTAATGGTATCCGATTTTCAGCTACCGTCAAAGGCAAGGATCATGAGATTTGGCCAGTCTGACTTGCTTTACTGAAGGTGCATGCAATAGGTTGTGAAATGAGGATCTTAACATTTAGTGGGAATAATTAATCTTTCAAACAGAATTAAAACATCTAGGAGCCAAGGCGTGAACAGCCTTGAAAACCAGCATTATTACAAACGAATGAAGAAAATACTACTTCCATCTAGTAACTGAGAGGCGAAGTAGCAGAAGATATTTTTTTTTCAAAAGCTATTATATGACAGCTGGAGATCCACCATCAATCAGCACTTGATCTGCAGTATGGTACACGTCTACTTCATGACTTCTCCAGGGCTGAGACATTTAGAGGCCGATATTCAAAAAAAAGCTGCGCCCTTCAATTTACGTTTGGCTGAAAATAGGTGGCTAACTTTAGTCTCCTAAAACTGAAGGTCCTAAATTTGGAGGGGCTGTTCACTCCCCTAGCGCTGGAAATTAGTGCTGAGCCCTAACTCACTTGGGGAATTGAGCCATTTAACCGACAGTAGCAGCAAGCAGGTGTGCCTTCTCATATTGCAACTGCTTCTGCTGCCTGCATGCTTCTTGCCCGTTTGTTGCTCCGCCCCTTAGCCCTGCCCCTTGATGACATCAGAGGCCCTGGGAGCTTAAATCCCTGCACTGACGCCGAACAGAGTAGCTTGCCATCACCGCTATTCATGTTGCCTCAGATCTCCAACTGCCAGCCTGTCACCAACTGAGACACTGCTTTTTTTTGTTTCTGCAGATGGACCTTCCAACTGCAACTGCTACCTGCCTGCTTTCCTGTCCGTTTGTTCCTCTGCTTCGCCATCTTCACCCCTTGATGTTGTCAGGGGCCTGGGGAACATTAAGCACCACCACCCCTGCACCAATGGTGGAGGTATCACTCCCTGGAGGTGTGCACGTGTTCATCACACACACGAAAGAACATTCCTTCATGCGTGATTGTGCCCTTATGCGAGAATCACTGATATTACAACACCACTTCCAGAAGTAGCAGGTATATTGTAACCGCTCCGACATGATCTATCTCTCTGCTTTGTTTAGCTAATCTCACTTTGCGATTGGTGAGGCAATTATGGTCATAATTGGGCAAGGACGTTATGGCTGCTTGCCTCCTTGCCAAATATCTTGACCTCTGAATATCAGGAATTTAATCTAACCCACCCTAGTCCCAATCCCTAGAGATATGGGAAGGCAGGCCTTTGACATAGCTATGCTATCCATATCCCTAGTAAATGGCCAATCCATTTGGAAAAAATTCCAAGTACTCATTGATCTTTTTGCTGAAACCAGTCCTGACATAACTATGTATTATAGAGAGGAAGCTTTTCAAGTCTCGCTCTGTCTTTATGGAATCAACTCCACATAGTGGGTGGGTCATAGTTGATGGTAAGGACCATCTTAAGCTGATGCCAATCCCCTTGTGAGGGAGTTACAAGAAACTACCTCAGAATACATTAAGGGGTCAGCTGCAGCTTTCTGGCCTAGTCCTCCTTAAGAACCAGCCCTGCAAAGGATTCTGGGTGAAGGGAGACTCCACTCATCATAACCATAGGGAGTCAGGGCCCAGAAGGGTTAGAGGCGAACAGGCAGGAACCAAGTCTATGCAAAGACCTGCTATAAGAACATAAGAACATGCCATACTGGGTCAGACCAAGGGTCCATCAAGCCCAGCATCCTGTTTCCAACAGTGGCCAATGCAGGCCATAAGAACCTGGCAAGTACCCAAAAACTAAGTGTATTCCATGCTACTGTTACTAGTAATAGCAGTGGCTATTTTCTAAGTCAACTTAATAGCAGGTAATGGACTTCTCCTCCAAGAACTTATCCAATCCTTTTTTATACACAGCTACTTTAACTGCACTAACCACATCCTCTGGCAACAAATTCCAGAGTTTAATTGTGTGTTGAGCGAAAAAGAACTTTCTCCGATTAGTTTTAAATGTGCCATATGCTAACTTTATGGAGTGCCCCCTAGTCTTTCTATTATCTGAAAGAGCAAATAACTGATTCACATTAACCCGTTCTAGACTTCTCATGATTTTCAACACCTCTATCATATCCCCCCTCAACTGTCTCTTCTCCAAGCTGAAATGTTCTAACCTCTTTAGTCTTTCCTCATAGGGGAGCTGTTTATCATTTTGGTCACCCTTCTCTGTACCTTCTCCATCGCAACTATATCTTTTTTGAGATGCAGCGACTAGAATTGTACACAGTATTCAAGGTGCGGTCTCACCATGGAGCGATACAGAGGCATTATGATATTTTCTGTTTTATTCAGCATTCCCTTTCTAATAATTCCCAACATTCTGTTTGCTTTTTTGACTGCCACAGCACACTGATTCGATGATTTCAATGTGTTATCCACGATAATGCCTAGATCTCTTTCTTGGGTGGTAGCTCCTAATATGGAACCTAACATTGTGTAACTATAGCATGGGTTATTTTTCCCTATATGCATCACCTTGCACTTATCCACATTAAATTTCATCTGCCATTTGGATGCCCAATTTTCCAGTCTCAGAAGGTCTTCCTGCAATTTATCACAATCTACTTGTGATTTAACTGCTCTGAACATCTTGTATCATTTGCAAATTTGACTACCTCACTTGTCGTATTTCTTTCCAGATAATTTATAAATATATTGAAAAGTAAGGGTCCCAATACAGATCTCTGAGGCACTCCCTTCCACTGAGAAAATTGTCCATTTATTCCTACTCTCTGTTTCCTGTCTTTTAGCCAGTTTGTAATCCGTGAAAGGACATCACCACCTATCCCATGACTTTTTACTTTTCCTAGAAGCCTCTCATGAGGAACTTTGTCAAATGCCTTCTGAAAATCCAAATATACTACATCTACTGGTTCACCTTTAACGACATGTTTATTAACGCCTTCAAAAAAGTGAAGCAGATTTGTGAGGCAAGACTTGCCTTGGGTAAAGCCATGCTGACTTTGTTCCATTAAACCATGTCTTTCTATATGTTCTGTGATTTTGATATTTAGAACACTTTCCACTATTTTTCCTGGCATTGAAGTCAGGCTTACTAGTCTGTAGTTTCCCGGATCACCCCTTAAGCCCTTTTTAAATTTTGGGATTATATTAGCCACCCTCCAGTCTTCAGGTACAATGGATGATTTTAATGATAGATTACAACTTTTTACTAATAGGTCTGAAATTTCATTTTTTAGTTCCTTCAGAACCCTGGGGTGTATACCATCCAGTGTATACTACTCTTCAGTTTGTCAATCAGGCCTACCACATCTTCTAGGTTCACCGTGATTTCATTCAGTCCATCTGAATCATTACCCATGAAAACCTTCTCTGATACGGGTATCTCCCCAACATCCTCTTCAGTAAACACTGAAGCAAAAAAATAATTTAATCTTTCGCGATGGCCTTATCTTCTCTAAGTGCCCCTTTAACCCCTCGATCATCTAACGGTCCAACTGACTCCCTCACAGGCTTTCTGCTTTGGATATATTTTTAAAAGTTTTTACTGTGAGTTTTTGCCTCTACGGCCAACTTCTTTTCAAATTGTCTCTTAGCCTGTCTTATCAATGTCTTACATTTAACTTGCCAATGCTTATGCATTATCCTATTTTCTTCTGTTGGATCCTTCTTCCAATTTTTGAATGAAGATTTTTTGGCTGTGTTATGTTTAATGTTTGAATACTACCAGGACTGCAAGGAGAGCTGCACCTATTTTCTGTTTTGCTTTTCACTGTAAATAAAATTGCACAGAAGGAAACAGCTGGAGTCTGTCTCTTTATTCCTCCTGGCTGTTTCTCAAACTGCTATCGCCCAAGCTATCACACCACTTTGAAGACATCCCCCATCTGAAACTTTTTATACTACTTTCTTCTGCAGCTAGGGAGTTTGTTTACTCTGTAACCCCCCTGGCTTTCTGAGTATTCATCACTTTTTGCCAGCAGAGTCCTTAGAAAATAAGAACATAAGACTTGCCATATTGGGTCAGACCAAAGGTCCACCAAGCCCAGTATCCTGTTTCCAACAGTAGCCAATCCAGGTCATAAGTACCTGGCAGGATCCCAGGGAAAAACAGTGGATTTTCTCAAATCCATCTTAATAATGGTTTGGAGAATTTTCTTCCAGGAGCTCATCTAAACTTTTTATAAACCCAGGTACACTAACAGCTTTTACCACATCCTTCAGCAATGAATTCCAGACCTTAATTATGCATTGAGTGAAAAAATATTTTTTCCTATTTGTTATAAATGTACTACTTAGTAACTTTATTGCATGTTCCCTAGTCTTTGTATTCTTTGAAAGAGTAAAAAACAGATTTGTGTTTACCCCTCCCATTCTACTGAATATTTTATAGACTTCTATCATACCTGTCTTCAGCCATCTTCTTCTCTAAGACGAAGAGCCCTGACTTCTTTAGCCTTTCCTCATAAGGGAATCGTTCCACCCCTTTTACCATTTTGGCTGCCCTTCTGTGTATTTTTCTAATTCTGCTATATCTTTTTTGAGATACAGGGGCTAGAAATACACATAGTACTCAAGATGTGGTCCCACCAGGCAGCGATACAGAGGCATTAGGATATTCTCCGTTTTATTCTTTATTCCTTTCCTAATAATCCCTAGCATTCTATTTGCTTTCTTGACTGTCACCACACACTGAGCAGAGGATTTCAACGTATTATCCATGATGACACCTCAATCCTTTTCCTGAGTGGTGACTCCTAATGCATTGTTATAATTTAAGATTGCTCTTCCCCAACTACATCACTTTGCACTTGTCCACATTAATTGCCATCTGCCATTTATATGCACAGTCTCTCTGACTTGCAAGATCCTCTTGCAATTTCTCACAAGCCTCTTGTGATTTAGCAATTTTGAATAATTTTATGTCATCTGCAAATCTGATCCCTTCACTCATTATTCCCATTTCCAGGTCATTTATAAATATGTTAAAAAGCAATGGTCCCAGAACAGATCCCTAGGCTACTCCACTATTCACCTTTCCAAATTGAGAAAATTTAACATTTAAACCTACTCTCTGTTTTCTATCTTTTAACCAGTTCCCAATCCACAGTATCCAATGACTTTTTAATTTCCTAAAAAGTCTCTCATAGGGACTTTGACAAATGTTTTCTGGAAATCCAGATACACTATATCAACTGGCTCACCTTTATCCACATTTTTACACCTTCAATAAAAATGTAGCAGATTGGTGAGGCAAAGCTTTCCTTGGCTAAATCCATGCTGGTTTTGTCCCATTAAACTATGTCTTTCCATATGTTCAATAATTTTTATTCTTTATGAAAGTTTCTACCATTTTTCCCAGCACTGATGTCAGCCTCTCCACTCTGTAGTTTCCTGGATCACCCCTGAAATCCTTTTTAAAAATTGGCATTTCATTGGCACCCTTCCAATCTTCAAGTACCTTGGATTATTCTAAAGATAGTTACAAACTACTAATAGTATGCAATTTCATTTTTCAGTTCTTTTACTACTCTGGGATGTATACCATCTGGTCCAAGTGATTTTAGTTTTTCAGTTTGCCTTATTACATCTTCCAGGTTCACTGAGATTTGTTTCAGTTCCTCTGACTCATCACCTTTAAATATCTTTTCTGGTATGACTATCTCTCTTATATCTTCCTCAGTAAAGACTGAAGCAAAGAATGTATTTATTTTCACTGAAAGCAGACATTAAGAACTGTATAATTTTGGCCCACTTAAATCTACATGTTAACGAGGATCCTCTTCCTTTTGCCTGCGAAGGCTTTCTAGATGCCATGTCAGCCATGGCATGGGCTCAGACCATCGAATCCCCTATGTACTGATGAGGTCACATGTTGGACCTAGTATTTCTATGTGAGAACTGGCCAGTACAAGATTATTTCTATTACCAAATCACAGAAAATCTCTACTCAGATCATTTTTTGATCAATTTCAAAGTTGGAATCCTCGTGAGTCCAACTCATGCAGCATGAAGACCCCAGTTACTTCAGAGATGTCCTCAAAATTGAGATTGATCAACTGTGTGATGCTTGGCAACCACAACTTTATGAAGCTCAAGTTATGGATTCTGATGCTGCAGTTGTCTATTGCAACACAACCCTCAGAAATGTCCTGGCCCCATTGAAGACCATGATTAACCAGAGAAGTAACTTTGCCCCTTGGTATACTCCTAGCCTTAGAGAGACCAAGCATGAATTATGAAGTACTGAGTGCTTCTGGTGTAAATCAAAAACAGCAATTGATCTATCTATTTACCATCAAAGTTGGCAGGCTATTAATTAGCTATTGATATTGCTAAGAAGAATTATTTTGCTGCTTGGAACCAGGCTGCAGTTTCACATACACGCAAGCTATTTTACACTGTTAATTCTCTCATGACTAAATCTAAACAAGATCCTGTTAAGGCCTCTTTTGAGTCCTGTGAAAAGTTTACCCACTACTTTTCTGATAAGATTAACTAGATCTTTGCTCAATTTGCGAATATCCAGCTCTTACTGCCAGACACAGAACAGTGCTATCCATCTTGGATGACTTTTAAAACAACATCTGCATCTGAAATTGCTGAGACCATTGTAAAGCTAAGGATAATCTTTGCCCCAAGGATTTTATCTCATCACTCCCTTTAAAAATTTGCAGTCAGACATAAGTGAATTTATCTCTTAGCTGGTCAACTTTTCAAAATTGCTTCAGTTCACCCAATGCTAAAGAAGTCTAATCTTGACTCCGTAAAGCATAGGGGTAGTGGGTGAGGGACTACCCAGACCCCTGGGGGCATATTACACATTGAAGGGGACCCTCTCAGTGTGGATCTGCTTTGCTCTTCTCTCTTCCCTTTCCCCTTTGCTTCTCTGTTGTACACGGGGAGGCAGATTTTATAAATCTGCGCACACGCGTACTTTTGTTCGCGCACCAGGCGCGAACAAGAGTACGCGGGATTTCAATAGATACGCGCGTATCCATTAAAATCCGGGGTCGGCGTGCGCAAGGCTGCCCAAAATCGGCAGCCTGCGTGCGCCGAGCCACGCAGCCTGCCTCCGTTCCCTCCAAGGCCTCTCTGAAATCGGAAGCGGCCTCGGAGGGAACTTTCCTTCGCCCTCCCTTCACCTTCCCCTCCCTTCCCCTACCTAACCCACCCCCCCGGCCCTATCTAAACCTCCCCCCTACCTCTATCCCGAAAGTTACGCCTGCTGGAAGCAGGCGTAACTTTGCGCGCGCCGGGCCGGCTGCCTCGCTTCATGTTCCGGTCCGGGGGCTGGTCCAGGGGCCGCTGTCACACCCCCGGAATGCCCCCCGGGCCGGAACCACGCCCCTGCACACGCCCCCGAAACGCCGCGTCACTCCCGGCACGCCCCGACACACCCTTCCATGCAAGCCCCGGGACTTACGTGCGTCCCGGGGCTTGCGTGCACCGCCGAGCCTATGCAAAATAGGCTCGGCGCGCACAGGGGGGGGTTTGGGGTAGGTTTTCGGGGGGTACGCGCGTATCTTACATGCGTACCCCTTTGAAAATCTACCCCAGTGTGTTTCACATTCTCTTCTCTTTCTCCTTCCTCCCTGTTTTCTGCTTTTTTCTCTCCCTTGTATATCTCTGTTTTTCTCCGTTTATGTTCAGGGCTGCTGCTTGCCCTTTAATTTTCAGGCTCCCACAGAAAGTTGGATTCCTGAGTTGACTCTGACTTGCTAAGAAATAATGCAGCTCTGGCAAGCTGCATTATTTTATTTGCATAGAAATAACTAATGATGAGCTGCTTTGCTTGCACTTAAATTTTTATATATGCAAAGCAGCTCATTTAAATGTGGGGCATGTTTTTGGCTAAAATATTGTGCAATATCAATGTGATAAGGATATACCGGTATATCATGGTAAACAGCATTTTTCATGCATTATGTGATTATCGCAGTTTAGTAAATATACCCTTTAGATTGTAAGCCACTGGGAGCAGGGAAATACCTACAATACCTGCACTGTAATGAACAACATTGAGCTACAAATGAAAAGGTATGAGCTAAATTCTAAAAAATAAATTGGGATCCAGGCCTTTGCATAGTGCTGAAACTCTTATTTCCAGCTTTGATGCATTCTGTCAAGCATTTGATTCTGGTAATGCTTTCTTTCTGGTATTTCTCAGTAATTCATCAGCTTTTGACACATTCTATCCCAATAGATCTGTTTACATTTTCGGCTATTACATCCACCATTCACAAATGGTTCTCCTCCTTTTGTGCAGGCACACCCAGTTCATCTTGCTAGGAAACTTCTGATCTTTACATTATGAGTTACACACTGGCGTATTAGAAGAGGCTGCCCTTTCTGCTACCCTGCTTTTAGCAGTGCAGTAACAATGAGAAATTTTAATTACCCCATTTACCCATTGACTGGGTAAATGTAACATCAGGACATGCTAGAGAGAGATAATTTCTAGATAAATAAATGACTTTTTCATGGAACAATTGGTTCAGAAACCGATGAGAGAGGGAGCTATTTTAGATCTAATTCTTAGTGGAATGTAAGATTTGGCAAGAGAGGTAACAGCGGTGGGCCACTTGGAAATAGTGATCATAACATGATCAGATTTGGATTAATGATTGCAAGAGGGGACAAAAAGTAAATTTACAGTTCTAGCACTAAACTTTAAAAAGAGAAACTTTGATAACCCTCGCCATAATCCACAAAGCCATACACATCCACAATTCCAGTTGGCTTGAAGAACCATTCCAACCTAAACACTCAAAGCGACTCACTAGAGCATCCAAAAATGGGTCTCTTCACGTGCCCACCCTAAAACACGCTCACCTCACTTCCACAAGAGAACGAACTATTTCCATAGCTGGACCCACTTATTGGAACTTCCTACCCTCTAATCTACGGCTCGAAGCTTGTCCTTCTAAATTCTGTGCCAACCTTAAGACCTGGCTATTTAAACAAGCGTACCCCCAATAACTTCTACCCCCCCCCCCTTTTAATCCCTTTCATGCCAATAGTTGATATACTCTGTACATATCTTTGCGATAACTTATATTAGAAACTAGTCTGTGGTGGTGGTTGCTATCACATTCACAACTAGCTTGCTTGCTGTGACAGTGGTTGTATTTACAAGTCAACTACAACTTCTGTTGAATATCTACCTTGTTTTCTATTATTATTTATTATTGATGTTGCTGACTGGTTCACTTATTTCCTTTGCTTATCTTACTGTTCCTAACTTCCTTTTGACACCCCCCCTGTTCATTGTATTTTCATCCTGCTGTTACAATGTAAATCGATATGATGTTGCACGAATATCGGTATAAAAAAGTTTATAAATAAATAATAAAATGATGAAAATAGGAAAAAACTGAAAGGTGCAGCTACAAAAATTAAGAGTGTACAACAGGCATGGACATTGTTTAAAAATACCATCTTAGAAGTGTAGTCCAGATGTATTGCACTTATTAAATAAGGTGGAAGGAAGGCCAAACAATTGCTGGCATGGTTAAAAGGCGAGGTGAACGAGGCTATTTTAGCTAAAAACTTCCTTCAAAAATGGAAGAAGGATCCATCTGAAGAAAATAGGAAAAAGCATAAGCATTGGCAAATGAATTGTAAAACATTAATAAGACAGGCTAAGAGAGAATTTTAAAAGAAGTTGGCTATAGAGGCAAAAGCTCATAATAAAAACTTTAAAAAATATATCTGAACCAGGTAGCCTACAAGGAAGTCAATTGGACTGTTTAGATGATCAAGGGGTCAAAAAGGCATATAGGGAAGATAAGGCCTTTGCGGAAAGATTAAATGATTTCTTTGCTTTGGTGTTTACTGAAGAGGATGTTGGGGAGATACCCGTTCCAGAGATGGTTTCCAAGGGTGATGTTTCAGGTGAACTGAACCAAATCACGGTGAACCTGGAAGATGTAGTAGGCCAGATTGTCAAACTGAAGAGTAGCAAATCACCTGGACTGGATGGCATACAAGCCTGGATTCTGAAAGAACTAAAAAATGAAATTTCAGACTTATTACTAGTAATTTGTAACCTATTATTAAAATTGTCCATTGTACCTGAGGACTGGAGAGTTGCCAATGTAACTCCAATATTTCAATCCCCAAATTTTTTCAGGAATGGGTAAAAAAGCGGTTGTTTCTTTTACAGCATGCTTTGTCTGAGGGGGGGACCATGTTACCTTATCCTGGCATGTGCCGGAAGTTTAATATCTCCTCGGTGCTTAATTTTTTTCTATCTCCAACTAAGACATTAAATGCAATCACTAAATCTTAAGGTATTGGAAGGAGAGCAGTGAGAGATAATGTCATAAATTTTTGGCATGGAAGATCCAGGTCATCACTATTTCTTTCTAAAATTTTACAGAAATTACAACAGGGCCGAGTTTTGAGAAATTAGAAAGGGGTTGGACTAAAGAGTTGAACACAGAGATGTCGGGGCAATCTCTCTTTCAGGCTATGGTGAGAACAAAATCTCTTATGCCCAGTGCTTCCTTGAGGGAAACAATACAAATTTCTTCTTAGAGCATTTTGCTCTCAGACATAAACTCTTAAAAGTAACTTGGTGGTGACTGGTCTATGCATGAAATGTGGGCAGGATACTGGAACATTAGGTCATAATTTTTGGAATCGCTCACTGGTGCATAGGTACAGGAAAACAGTGCAAAGTTTTATTTGGGAGTAACAGGGGTAACACTTGCTCTTGATGCAAGAGTATTGTTATTTGGTGATATGAGAAATTATACATTTCCTTCAGGTTACACAAGGTTATGGTGTAGGAAAATTTTATTGTTAGCAAAGAAATGCATTTTACAAAAATGGACAACGGCGGAGACGTCCAACTTAGGGAAATTAATGAATATGGTCTTTCAGACTTCTCAGCTGGAAAAATATATTGAACAAATGGATATGAGTAAGAGTTACCGGACTTTTCTGAAAACTGGAATTTGTACTTGCAATTTTTACCACTTCGTGGCAGAAGCTTGATAGTGAATGACATCGCTCAATGATGCAACAGCTTGTCTGTAAAAGTTACTTGGGTATTTTGATAAATGAGTAACTCTACATATTCAAGTTGGGTGGGTGCTGGAAGATGGGGAGGGTTTGGGGAAAAATTGGTTTGTTTGTAATGCACATATAGCGGCGCGAACAAAAGTACACCAGATTTTATAAGATACGCACGTAGCCGCGCGTATCTTATAAAATCCGGGGTCAGCGCGCGCAAGGGGGTGCACATTTGTGCAACCTGCGCGCGCCGAGCCCAGCGCGGCCTGCCTGTTCCCTCCGAGGCCGCTCCGATTTCGGAGCGGCCTCGGAGGGAACTTTTCTTCTCCCTCCCCCCATCTTCCCCTCCCTTCCCCTACCTAACCCACCCCCCCGGCCCTATCTAAACCCCCCCCTTACCTTTGCGCGCGTCGCCGGCAGCCCCGCTCCGTCCTCCGGTCCCGGGGGCGTGGTCCGGAGGCCTCGACCACACCCCTGGGCCGGCGCCACGCCCCCGAGCCCACCCCCGAAATGCTGCGGCACACCCCCAAAACGCCACGTTGTTTCGGGAATGCCCCCGGACACGCCCCCTCCCTCCCCGTTTCGAAAGCCCCGGGACTTACACGCGTCCCGGGGCTTTACGCGCGCTGGCGGCCTATGCAAAATAGGCACGCCGGCGCGCGAGGGCCCTGCGTGCGTAAATCCTGCCGGATTTACGTGCGCAGGGGTTTTAAAATCCGTCCCATATTGTATGAAGCCTGGGCTGGGAAGTGTTCACCAGCTCTTGGCTCTCTTGGATTGGATTGTTCTGCAAATGTTTAATAAAAATAATTTTAAACTTAAAGGGGTAGATTTTCAAAGGGTTACACGCGTAATATACGCGCATAACCCCCAAAATCCTACCCCTGCGCACCCCGGGTCTATTTTGAATAGGCTCGGCGGTGCGCGCAAGCCCCGGGACATGCGTATGTTCTGGGGCTTTCAAAAATGGGCAGTCCAGGGGCAGTCCGGGGCGCACCGGAGGTTCGCACGCCATAACTCGGCGAAACAAGGTGGGGGGGGGGTTAGATAGGGGAAGGGAGGGAAAGGTCGGGGGGAGGCGAAAAAAGTTCCCTCCGAGGCCGCTCCGATTTCGGAGCGGCCTCGGAGGGAATGGGGAAAGCCATCAGGGCTCGGCGATGCAAGGTGCACAAGTGTGCACCCCCTTGCGTGCGCCGACCCTGGATTTTATATAAAATTGGGTGTACATTTGTGAGTGCCAGGTAGCACGCACAAATCTACCCCGCACGCGTAACATTAGAAATCTGCCCCAAAAATGGCTCCAGGAGTGACCCGAGAAACCTTAGACGGGTGAGCCTGACTTCAATGCCAGGAAAAATCATGGAAACTATTCTAAAGATTAAAATTATAGAACATATAGATAGACATTCTTTAATGGGATATAGCCAGCATGGAATTACTCAAGGGAAGTCTTGCCTCACAAATCTGCTACAGTTTTTTGAAAGGGTTAATAAATATGTGGATAAATATAATCCTGTAAATGAAGTGTATTTGGATTTTTAGAAGGAGTTTGACAAAGTACCTCATGAGAGGCTTCTGAGAAAACTAAAAAGTCATGGAATATGAAGTGATGTCCTTCTGTGGATTGCAAACTGGTTAAAAGACAGGAAACAGGTGGAGATTCAAGATGGCGTCTTCAGGGGAGGATGCAGGGTTAAGAGCTCCAATTTGTTTGTCATTTTTCTTAAATTTCCTGAGCAATATGCCACATACAAAGAGGAAAGGGAGAGTGAGGGAGGTACCCTTAGCCTCTCCACAACTCATCCTGATTCAGATGCAAATTGAGGACTTCTGCTACTCCAGGTGAGGGTAAACTGACGTTACGGGACGAGATATCTTTAAGCCCTGGAGTGACTGCTAACCCTCTCCCCCTGCACACTCTGACACGGCCGGATCGGGCATGCCGCTAGAATGGATGGCATTCTTGGAAGCAGCTGCCTCTGAGGTGGATTCGGCAGCGAACGTTGAGCGGTGCGGAATAAGAGAGATTATGCCACCTATACGTCTGAAAGCTGTACTAGAAACATCGGGTTTGGAGGAAGGGAAATTAAGTCATCGTATCTCAACTTCTACTCCGGTTGGGAGACATGCTGGGGAACCTTCCCAGGCTGTAAGTACTGATTTTCCTCAGTTATTTGGGATTGGGTCTCACTCCCAAATATTACTAATTAAATCTGCGTTGATAAATTTAGATACTGTCTGGAACACTCTTGTTTCATTGGAATGGTCTATATCAGCACTCACACTTGTTTTGAAAGAGACCCAGAGCCATGTTCATTCTTTGTAGCCAATTATTACAATGCATTCTTTGAAGATTGATGAACTTGATTCAAAAGTAGTTCAAATGTTAGGGATGTGCAGCAGGGATGGATACGTTCGATTCGGTATTCGTATTTGTCAGGACCCAAATCCATTACATGCGTTTTCGGGGGACCCTGATTCGTCCATTAGTTACGTATGGTATTTGTTTCACATTAAAGTTTTAAAAAACCCCATCCCAACCCTTTAAATTTAATTAACTACAACCTCCCTACCCTCCTGACCCCCCCAAGACTTGCCCAAAGTCCCTGGAGGTCCAACAGGGGCCCTGGAGCATTCTCCTGCACTCAGGCCGTTGGCTGTCGGTATTCAAAATGGCGCCGATAGCCTTTGCCCTTACTATGTCACAGGGGCTACCGGTGCCATTGGTCGGCCCCTGTCACATGGTAGGAGCACAAGATGGCACCGGTAGCCCCTGTGACATAGTAAGGGCAAAGGCTATCGGTGCCATTTTGAATACTGGCAGCCGATGGCCTGAGTGCAGGAGAATGCTCCAGGACCCCCGCTGGACCACCAGGGACGTTTGGCAAGTCTTGGGGGGTCAGAAGTATGGGGGTTTTATTCGTTAGTTATACGTTGCATTCATGTGGGTTTGCCATACATTTCGGAACCCCTCGAATGCAACAAATAGGGACCTATACGTTGCAGATTGCGCATTCGTTCAAAACGAATGCACATCCCTATCAAATGCAGTCTATATAGAGTGGCTTAAATCAAGGTGAACATTCTAATTCTAAAAGACTGGAGAATTTAGAAAATTCCTCAAGATACTTGAATTTGAGAGTTTTAAATTTTCCAAAAATTAAATTAATCTCCATAAGAGATCAATTCAAGAATTACATGCAAGAGATATTACATTTACCAGCAGATGCATTGCCACCTATCTCAAAGTTCTACTTTGTGAAATCTGGAAAAAATGAAAATGCTTCTCATCAATCTCCTGCAATAGATATGAATCTGACTGAAATACTAGTATCTTCGGGGCACAATCAAGTAGAAAACCGTGGAACTTTATGATTAACTTTATGATTAACCGTGACACTATTCTAAGACTTTCTCTACATAACCGAGATATCTTATATTTAGGTCAGAAAATCTGGGTTTACCCAGATATTTCAAGGGCGACCCAAAATAGATGGAGGAAATTTTTGGCTCGGTGTCCTAGAGTGAGACAGTTAGATGCTCGAGTTATAGTCCGTTTTCCATGCAAGTGTGTTCTAATCTTAATAATACACAATATGTTTTCTTTGAACCTTCTCACTTAATTTCCTTTTTGAATTCCCATCAACCTCCCGAGAAGGCTAGTTAGACATTAGCAGCATATATATATATATGGTATGTGAATCCAGCTCCCCTGTATTACCTTAACATGATACTGATTTGTAATTGCACTCTCTGATAATCTTGAATCTCCCGTTTACCTGTTAATTAAGGATAGTAGGAAAATAATTTTTTCTCTTTTTTTTATATTTAATGTTTTCTTGTTAAATATTGGACTTCCATCTGTCCTGATTTCACAAGCATGTAATTGTTGTTTCAAATTTATGTGAAAATACAATAAAATATAAATAAATAAATAGATAAATAAATAAAAGACAGGAAGCAGAGAGTAAGATTAAATGGTCAGTTTTCTTAGTTATAAAGAAACAGTGGAGTACCTCAGGGATCTGTACTTGGTCTGGTCCTTTTTAATATATTTATAAATGATCTGGAAAAGAGCATGATGAGTGAGGTAATTAAATTTGTAGATGACACAAAATTATTCAGAGCAGTTAAATCACAAGCAGATTGTGATAAATTGCAGGAGGACCTTGTGAGACTAGAAGATGAAATTTAATGTAGACAAGTGCAAGGTGGTGCATATAGGGAAAAACTGTAGCTACATGATGTTAGGTTCCATGTTAGGAGTTACCATTACCACTCAGGAAAAAGATCTAGGTGTCATTGTGGATAATACATTGAAATTGTTAGCTCAGCATAAAAGTCAAGGCCTTCGTTGTTTGCTGTTTGAATCCAATTCCCCATTATGCTTTGCTGTTGAAGTAGAAAAGAATGATGGAATTGCATCAAAGTATCAGGCTTATTGGTTAAAGGTAATACCCACCACATCATCAACTTATAACCATACTTATTTGTTTCCCCAGACTGTAAAAGTTGGGGCCCTTGTTGGTTGCTATTCAAATCCAATTCCCCTTTTCCCCCTGCTTTTGAAGCACAGAGCCATACTGGAGTTGAATCAAGAGAATGAAGGCTTATTGGTTAAGGGTAGTAACCGACACACCAGCAAGTTACCCCCATGATTCTTTTTTTCATTTCCATCCTCTAACCTTTAGGGATCCACAGGGGCAGATTTTTAAAAAATACGCGAACGCGTACTTTTGTTCACGCCTGGTGCGCGAACAAAAGTACGCTGGATTTTATAAGATACGCGCGTAGGGAACTTTTCTTCGCCCTCCCCCCACCTTCCCCTCCCTTCCCCTACCTAACCCACCCCCCGGGCCCTATCTAAACCCCCCCCCTTACCTTTGTCGGCAAAGTTACGCCTGCTGAAAGCAGGCGTAACTTTGCGCGCGTCGCCGGCAGCCCCGCTCCGTCCTCCGGTCCCGGGGGCTGGTCCGGAGGCCTCGACCACGCCCCCGGGCTGGCACCACGCCCCCAGGCCCGCCCCCGAAATGCCGGGGCACGCCCCCGAAACGCCGCGTCGTTTCGGGAATGCCCCGGACACGCCCCCTCCCTCCCCTTTTCGAAAGCCCCGGGACTTACGCGCGTCTCGGGGCTTTACGCGCGCCGGAGACCTATGCAAAATAGGCGCGCCGGCACGCGCGGGCCTTTTAAAATCCACCCCACAGTGTTTATCCCATGCCCCTTTAGAATCATCATTCAAGCTTTCGTAATAACTCCAGTGGTCTGTTGGAATACTCTATATCTCGGTCTTCCTCAAATTACCCTTAGAACTCTTCCACTCGTTCAAAATGCAGTGGCCCCCTTGCTTTCCAGAACATCCCTTCATGAACATATTACTCCAAAACCTCATAGGTTACCCTGGCTCCCTATTTAATGTCATTTGCTCCGATCCTCCTTCTCAAATTTATTAGATGTATCTTCATTGAAATAGTCAGGCTGGCTGAATCTAAGGAGTGCACGTTGAGTACTGCTGGGGCTTTGCTTTGGAATTCTTTTCTGAATGACTTAAAACTAAAGACCTCATTAACCGGCTTCAAGAAGTGGTTGAAGGCATATCTGTTCACTCAAGCATTTAGTGATTAATGTCAGTGGGAACAATGGTTAGTTCACTGCAGATGCTAGGCCTTCATCAGATCTTTACTGCAGGCACTAGCTTACTATCTAGGCACCACTCAGCTAACAATCTTGATGATATAATATGGTTTGCTGGCTTTAAACTTTATTCCTGTTAGACAGCTACCATCATAAGTTGCTGTTTAATGTTTTGACCTGGTTCTGTTTGTTTTCACTTGAGCATTTTATATGTATGTACTGGTGTTACTCGCCAAGAACTCTGGATAGAGCAGGATATAAATCTTTTAAATCAAAGATTCCTTCCCCTGACCTGACCCCTCCCCCGGCCCTGCCTACTTTTTAGGCATCTTAATATAGATGCTCAGATAGGGAAATATTTCAGTTTGGCAGATCTAGGTATCTACCTCCTTAAGTTATTGGCCATAGGGTGTGTAATTTTCAGAGGGACATCTACGGGTAAAGTAGTACTTTACTTGCAGAAATGGCTCTTTAGAAAATTGCACTATTAATATGCGCATAAAATTACGTTCATATGCATTGTATAAGCATACTTTTACTTGCACAGGGCAGATGCATTCCAGAGGGTGGAGTCTGAGAGGGTTTGGGACTTACATGCATATTTTTTTATTTTAAAACATATTCACATACATTCTCTCGGCAAAACTACATGAATCAAATAGTAGATGAAACTGTGTGCACATAGTTCTGCTGGAATAATTATCAAAGTGGGCTTGTGCAAATAAGTCCACATTAAAATTGGTATAATTTATGCAAATATTTTCTGGTTAACTTAGGCAAGATGTTACAGACTTACCCCCTAAATGTCAGGGCAAACAGGAAGTAGACATGCTACCCTACAAGTTGGGTAGATCCATAATGCAGACTGAAAATGCCTGAAGACTCAGGAAGTTCTGAAGTTTTGCAGGGCAGGGGTTTTTTTTTTAATTTTTGTCATAGCTTTTATTGTTTCATTTTCAACCTTTGAGATGCCATTCCCTGCTTAAAAGCATTGATATATGCAAAACATTACAGATGTAGAACTACCCTGGGACTGCAAGGGCTTTGCTGGAGGGCTTCTGGTTAAATGCAGCTATTCACTGTG
The DNA here is from genome assembly GCF_901001135.1 of Rhinatrema bivittatum. Taxonomy (NCBI): domain Eukaryota; kingdom Metazoa; phylum Chordata; class Amphibia; order Gymnophiona; family Rhinatrematidae; genus Rhinatrema; species Rhinatrema bivittatum. Next base: position 40,526,485 of record NC_042620.1, read on the forward strand.
TTATAAGCTTATCATTCAAATATTGGTAGCAGTTTGTTGCTCATCTGCTGTTATGACTCGGGCGGTGGACCCTTGGTCCGACGTAGTACTTCAAGACAATCACGTCGGAAGGCGAGGCTAACTCGGAAGATCTTGTGCGGTTTGCAGAGGAAAATCTGGATGCAGGCGCCTCCTGCCGGTCGTGTGGTCCAGATAGCTGGCGCCTCCAGCAGGTCGTAACTGCTCTGACTCATGCACACAGGTAGTCGGGAAAAGTCCAGGGGTGAAGAACCAAAGGGTAATCCGTAGCCAGTCCAAGGATCAAGACCCAAAGGATACTCCGCAGCCAGTCCAGGGATCAAGAACCAAATGATACTCCACAGCCAGTCCAGGGATCAGAAACAAAACGAGGTCAGCAGCCAGTCCAGGAATCGAGCACGGGAGGTCAATCAGCGGATCAGGAACGGAACACAAGAACAAACAAACCACAGGAGCCAAGAAGCCAAGGCAAGGTCTGAGGTGCAGGCCTTGCCTTAAATACTCTCTCACAGATGGAGCTTGCAGGAAGGAGCCAATCCCATTTCCTGTAGTGGCTCCTTTAAAAGATTAGCTTCTGCCGCGATCTAGGGAGATCCAGCGGGGGGCGGAGCCAGACACGAGCAGGAGGATGGCCGACGCCGCGGCCATGTTGGTTGAGCAGCAGGAACCGCTGAGGGACGAACCTGCCGATGCCGAGTGTGGTCACCGCGAGCGGGGCGGTCTGCCGCGCCGGTGAGTGGCTGGCTCCGGTTGCAGCTTGCCGCCAGCGGTGGCCATAACATTTGCAAAACATTGAATAAAACAAGACCCGCCCTTGATGGATGAATGGTTTGCAAGAGTATGAAAGATACTAATAATGGACAAATTAACTTATGAAACAAAGAGGAGGAAATTTGGAAGCCCTTCCTGGAGTTTATAAATAAAGAATGAGTGTAACTGTATAGGCTGATCTAACTAGGATATGGGGAAATTTGCCCTATATATTATTATTATTATTATTATTATTTTAATAATTTGAAATTCAGCATATGGGAACAGAATATTTCTAATCAAGGGCAGGCGGCCTGTTTAGTCACAAATGGAAAAGCTGTGGAACTGTTTAAACTTGAGAAATTATTTTAACATGTTAAAACATGTTGAAAGATTTTATCTAATTAAAGAAAAAATAGTGAGGCAGTCAAAAAGAGATTTGCTTCAGAATCCAGACAGTGAGCAAATGGTAGAGCAGAGTTTTCGTGTTCAAATATCCAAAAAGGTCTTTATTATATCCTCAGGCAAACAGAGCTGAAAGGGAATGTTAATACAGCTGAATGTCCCGACACGTACTTGTTTCGTGAACAGGCTGCATCAGGAGGGACAAAATACTGCGTCTGTCAATAGCAAATCATACTGTAAAGGTCTGTATACATTTTCTTTTGCATATGGTTGTGTGGGGATGGCTTTCTCCACCTGTGACTTTGAAAGGTTTTATCTATACATGCAGTTTTATTGTGATACCTGGGGTGCAGGCCATAGATATAGACCTTGTTGATGATAACTGGATGCCCATAAAAACAAAGAGGTCAATATTCAAAGGCATTTGTCCAGATAACTTTTGAGCTAGTAAGATAAATGCCTAGTTTTGAGAATGCCGGGTTTCAAATATCATCAGCACTTTTCTGGATACATTTTATCCAGGAAGACGTTTGTCAGGGACATTCCGAGGCAGAGCTAAGTTGACTGAATAAGTTATTCGGCAAACTCAAGATGTGGCTAACAGCAGGGCTAATGTTTTCTGAGAACATGTTACCAGATAATTTTAAACTTATTCAGCAATATTCAAAGAAAATAGAGGTCAATTAAAAACAAAACAAAACATAAAATGTATTCAGTGGGATAGATGCCCTGTTGAATATCCTTGAATAAAGTCATCGTGGTGTAGCTACCTGGATAACTCTGAAACCTTACTGGCTATTAGGGATGTGAATCGTTTTTCAACGATTAAAATTATCGTCCGATAATGTTTATATCGTCTTAAATCGTTATAGAACACGATACAATAGAAATTCTAACGATTTATCGTTAAAAATCGTTAAATCGTGTTAGTGCGCACTAACTCGAGTTAGTGCGCACTAACTCCCCGTTAGTGCGCACTAACTCGATTTAGTGCACACTAACTGAAAATGATACAAATAAACACTTTCCAGGTCACTGAAGGTCAGTTAGGAATGAATATGTGTTCCTATTGGCTGGCTGCCCTCTTATCTATTGATATTACCAAGGTTACCACTGAGGTGATGGTTGGGGGGATGGGAAATGGAACTGGAAACTAACGAACACCAACAGAAAATGAAACAAAGTGTTCACACTTCCCAGGTCAGTAAAGGTCACTTAGGAATGAATATGTATGTATGTATTCCTATTGGCTGGCTGTGCTCTTATCTATTGATGTTACCAATATGGTTGGGGGGATGTGAAATGGAAACAGTTGGAAGCTTGACAAAAAAAGTAATGTAATGATCAGCACTCACGTGACTAGAACTTGTTTGTTTATTATTTTTGTTAGCAGGCACCTGAAATGCTAGTGCATGTTGAATTTGCCAATCACTGTGCATTTTAGAAAGGTGGTCCTGGCTGGAACTGTACACAGTTCAAATATATGTAATTGATTGTTGGTAAGTGTATTTTTTAAGTAGCCACACTGGCACCAGTATGTTTACTTTTCCTCCTACTTAACTCACTAGCTCAGCTTTGTAAGAAGGGCTTCTCTGCTTGTGTGTTGTTTTTGTTTGGTGTGAGGAGAGCAGAAACATCAGATCTTTATTCAATCTACTACAGTCATCTCTTACAGTGCCCTATCCCTATTAATACCAGGAGTGTTGTGATCTTCCTGCACACAGTGCCCTAACCCTGATACCAGTCTGAGACAGCTCCCTCCCTGCATTACTAGTGAGAGGCTGGCTTCACAGACAGGGGGGAGCTGCCTGACCCTCACTCCTGACTTCCCCCATGTCCCAGCTAGTGAATGGTGTGTGGGTGAGGGGGGGGGGGGGAGGATGGTGAAGTCTGAGACAGCTCCCTCCCTGCATTACTAGTGAGAGGCTGGCTTCACAGACAGGGGGGAGCTGCCTGACCCTCACTCCTGACTTCCCCCATGTCCCAGCTAGTGAATGGTGTGTGGGTGAGGGGGGGGGGAGGATGGTGAAGTCTGAGACAGCTCCCTCCCTGCATTACTAGTGAGAGGCTGGCTTCGCAGACAGGGGGGAGCTGCCTGACCCTCACTCCTGACTTCCCCCATGTCCCAGCTAGTGAATGGTGTGTGGGTGAGGGGGGGGGGGAGGATGGTGAAGTCTGAGACAGCTCCCTCCCTGCATTACTAGTGAGAGGCTGGCTTCACAGACAGGGGGGAGCTGCCTGACCCTCACTCCTGACTTCCCCCATGTCCCAGCTAGTGAATGGTGTGTGGGTGAGGGGGGGGGGGGGAGGATGGTGAAGTCTGAGACAGCTCCCTCCCTGCATTACTAGTGAGAGGCTGGCTTCACAGACAGGGGGGAGCTGCCTGACCCTCACTCCTGACTTCCCCCATGTCCCAGCTAGTGAATGGTGTGTGGGTGAGGGGGGGGGGGGAGGATGGTGAAGTCTGAGACAGCTCCCTCCCTGCATTACTAGTGAGAGGCTGGCTTCACAGACAGGGGGGAGCTGCCTGTCCCTCACTCCTGACTTCCCCCATGTCCCAGCTAGTGAATGGTGTGTGGGTGAGGGGGGGGGTGGATGGTGAAGTCTGAGACAGCTCCCTCCCTGCATTACTAGTGAGAGGCTGGCTTCACAGACAGGGGGGAGCTGCCTGACCCTCACTCCTGACTTCCCCCATGTCCCAGCTAGTGAATGGTGTGTGGGTAAGGGGGGGGGGAGGATGGTGAAGTCTGAGACAGCTCCCTCCCTGCATTACTAGTGAGAGGCTGGCTTCACAGACAGGGGGGAGCTGCCTGACCCTCACTCCTCTGGGGTATTGTGATCTTCCTGCACACAGTGCCCTATCCCTGATACCAGGGGTGTTGTGATCTTCCTGCATGCAGTGCCCTATCCCTATTAATACCAGGAGTGTTGTGATCTTCCTGCATGCAGTGCCCTATCCCTATTAATACCAGGAGTGTTGTGATCTTCCTGCACGCAGTGCCCTATCCCTGATATCGGGATGTGTGCAAGAAGATCACAACACCCCCGGTATCAGGAATAGGGCACTGTGTGCAGGAAGATCACAACACCCCCAGTATCAGGAATAGGGCACTGTGTGCAGGAAGATCACAACACCCCTGGTATTAGGGATAGGGCACTGTGTGCAGGAAGATCACAACACTCCTGGTATTAGTAGGGATAGGGCACTGTGTGCAGGAAGATCACAATACCCCTGGTATCAGGGTTAGGGCACAAGTTCTAGTCACATTGACTGATCACATTACTTGTTTTGTCAAGCTACCAACTGTTTCCATTTCCCATCCCCCATATACTGTCAGTAGGAAACTTGGTAACATGAATAAATAAGAGGGCAGCCAATAGGAATACATATTCATTCCTAAACTGACCTTAACTGACCTGAAAAGTGTCAAATTGTATCATTTTCAGTTAGTGCGCACTAACTCCCAGTTAGTGCGCACTAACTCCCGTTAGTGCGCACTAACTCGAGTTAGTGCGCACTAATCGGAAAAAACGATTTTTAACGATTTTTTAACTAAAAAATCGTGCCTAAGACGATTTTCTTGCCCTGCCACACGATTTCTATCATTAAGACGATATGGAAAACGATTCACATCCCTACTGGCTATGTCTGAATATCACTGGTAAGGTTTCAAAGACATCCAGGTACATCTACCTGGATAACTTTCATCTTAACAGGCTAAAGTAGTGATTGCAAATTAAAAAAAAAACATTGAGCAGGCCTGCCAACTCAATCCCCTACTCCAGTGAAACAAATGTGGTACTTTTGAGGTCGATTCCCCCACCACCCCCGACCCTCCCAAAACAGTAACAAAATGTTACAAGTCTTTAGACTCCAAAAGTCTCCTTTCCACCTTGAATTGGCCAAATAAAATAATAAGGCAGACCCCCCCCCCACCCCCCTCCCTCAGCCGGATCCCAGCAGACCCCTTACTGTGGCCGGGAGCTTGGAACAATCATCCAGCTTCTGGCATGTCTAGCATTGCTCTGACAGCCATACTAGTAGCATAAGGAGACTTATCCAGGTAAGAAAGTTAAGTGCATAACTTTACCTGGAAAACTTACTTGCTCACTGGCTCTGTAAGTATCGACCATATCTTTTCTGACGTTTTGCTAAACTACTGGTATAAGATTCAGCTTCCTTTTTACCGAAAGCACTGGTGGGGCAGCAGCTGCAAGAGTCCATTAGCATAATCTGTACAGGGCCAAAGGTTACAGTGCCTCCTTCTCCCACTCTTCAAGCTCCGGAGGAAGTAGCTGAGGTGGATTTCTCCTGGCCCCCCCCTCCCCCTCCCCCCTTCTTGGGTCATCCTTGCTGACAGGACACAGTCCTTGATCTGGAATTAAAGTGGCATAAGATTATGTAAGAATTTTTGTGAATAAAATGTTCTTGGTCTCAATACCTGGGAATTTTCAATGTTAGGAAGTCATTTATAAGGCGGAAGTCCAGTGATGTTGTGTGAGTTGAGAAACTGTTGGGTATAAAGGTTGGTGATTCTGTTTTATTTTTTTCTGTTCTTTTTTTTTTTTTTTTTTAAATGTTAGACTAAATCCATAAGTTTTATGGGAAGACATTATTTTGGTTTCTAGTTTTTATATAGATGTACCTAGCCTGAAAATGTGGTTGCTGTAGGTTGAATGGTTTCAGGGGTAATATATATACAGAAAGACAAAATGTTGGGTATCTAGTTTATCTCCCTCAGACCTCCCTTCTTCCCTCTTCATCAGAAACAGGCTCAATGGCTCTCCAGTGTACATGTAACAATTCAAGAGTGCGGGCTTTACGGGACTTTCTAAGCTGGTGTAACACAAAACGTGGAATGCAGTGAAATATGCTGAAACCTTATTGAGATATTGCAGTCATGTGAAGCATGGATGTCACAACAGAACTGACAGCTAGCAATTCACATGCTCCAGGCTTCACACCATCAAGCCTTGGCTAATGTGCTGAAGAATGTAAGCTGCAACAGTATTTGCTCCTGCTCATGCAAAATAAATAAAGAGGCAATATACAAACACCAAGACAGCAGAGAGCATTTTCTTGAGTATTTAATGACTCTTGGCATGGTGAGCAGACTGTCAGTGTTTACTGCACTTTTATTTCCTAATACAACGCTTGCCTTGTCTGAGCACATGCTGTACTTTTAGGCTGTGAATGTCAGAGGTTGAAACAGAATCGAAAGCAACACTCGGATCCAAGTCCAAACGCCCAGGAAAATTTGTACTGCAGGGGGTGGATGTTTCTCAGTGGTTTTTGCCGGATAATTCTTTCAAGGCAAGAATGGAACATACTCAGCCGCGAACAGAGTAAGTCAGCACGGAGCAGGGCAGGATTCTGTTGTGTCGGAGTCAAATGCCCTTTCTTCATCTGACTCATAAAATGAGAAAAGAAAGTCTGCTCAGTGGATGCACAGGATTTCAACATTTCAGCTAGCATCATATAAAAAGAACTTGGCAAGACAGAAAGGACTGCAAACGATAGAATTATATAACTTGTTTGGAGTGATGTGGCCAAGAGTCACAAATAGCACTGTAGAATGTAGACTGCCAATTGCCTAAAAACGAATCCATGGTTCCTTTCTTGGCACGTATCTGGTCATAGGGATTCTTGCATGTGAGTACAGAAAGATCTGAAATATTTTAAAGAATAAGAAGCGCAGGGAGAGTGAGAATGAGGCCTGTATCGGCCCTGCAATGAAAGAAAAAAATGGTTTCCTTCCTGCTCCTTCACTAATAGCGAATGTCTGCTCTCGGCTCACCAGCCAGCCTGAAGCACAGGATACGGACTGAGAGGGGATACCACAGAGATTCATAAAATCACGAGTGGTGTGGAACAGATAAATAGGGAACAGTTATTTATGCCTTCAAATAGGACTAGGGACTACATGAAATTAACTGATAGCAAATTCAAAACAAATTGGAATTAGTATTTTTTTTTCACTCTGTGCACAATCAAGTGCCCAGGAAAGTGTGCATTTCCGTCAGTGGCTGACGTGATCCTGCAGCTGGGACCTGCTCTCCAGGAGATGTGTTATCCTCTCATACCCACCATGCATCTTCACTGCTGTTTGTTCAGTAAGGTAGGGATAGGACTGCTGTTACTATTGGTGATTTGATCGTTAGGAATATAGATAGCTGGGCGGCTGGTGGCTATGAGGATGCTTGGTAACTTGCCTGCTTGTTGAAAAGGCAGTGGAATTAATGCACTACCAGGCCTGGCGCCACTGGGTGTGCAAACCATGCAATTACACGGGGCTGTACACCCGGTGGGGCAGCGTCGGGAACAGGGAGAAGCCCGTTTTGCCACTGATGGACCCGATCCTACCGGCGGTGGAAAAAGCAGAAAGCAGTTTCGTTCTGAGGGGAGGCATGGGGCATGTCACTTTGATGCTGTGTGCCAGCCAGGAACAGCAGGAAGATTGGCGAGGCCGTGGTGCAGCTCATCCCACCACAGCCCGAAGAAACATTCATGTCCAGATGCTCCTCATCCTTCCGGCCTGCTTGGCCCCAGAAGAAAAACGTTGCTGGACCTGCATGGGGAGGAAGGAGAGGGAGCATCGGCTGCATGCAGAGGAGCAGTAGCATTTGTAGCAGGGCTGCCGAGGATCCCACCTCGCAGCAGCCCAAGAAGAGGAGGCCCGTAGCAGGGCCATTGTGGATCCCACATTGCAGAGGCCCGAGAAGATCAGAGCCGCCATGGAGCCCATCCCACGGCGACCCGCAAAGACGAGGCCAAAAGGTGAAAGAGAATCTGAGACCTTTTAGAGTGTGTGTGGGTATGAGACTGAGTTGAGAGATTGTGTGTGTGAGGGAATGAATTGAGAGACCGTGTGTGGGAGTGAGAGGCTGTATGATTGGAGAGACAGCATGCACGTGTGTGTGTGTGTGAGACAGCATGTGAGAGTGAGAGCCTGTGTGTGTATAAGATAGCATGTGAGAGTGAAAACCTGTGTTTTGTGTGAGACAGCATGTGAGAGAGCCTGTTTGTGTGAGACATGTGAGAGTGAGAGAGCCTGTGTGTGTATGTGAGAGACAGCATGTGAAAGAGAGTGTGTATTTATGTATGAGAGAGAGCATTTGAGAGTGAGAGCTGTGTGTGAGACAACATGTGAGTATGAGAGCCTGTGCCTGTGTGAGTATGTGTGAGAGAGGGAGAGTGTGTGAGAATGAGAGCCTGAGGGTATGTTTGAGGGAAGAAAAGAAGAAGACAGGTAGATAGAGAAGAAACAGAAAAAAAGGAATTGGCAAAAGACCAAGAAAGGGAAGATGGGGGGAAAAAAGCCTGTGACTAACCAATTAGAAAACTAAGATCAGACAGAAAAGCTAAAAAATCATTTTTTAATTTTTAGTGATTGGCATATGTTATCTTTGGGAATGTTCAAGAGTAGCACATTCTCTATGCCAATTTTGCGATGTACGAGATCAGCATGGAGGAACTGGAAACCCTGCAAATTATTTATACTATGGGGCCTTCACAAAATGAAGATGAGGGCCTGACACTGCTGGTAGATCCCAACCAAATAAAAGCTGGAGACGCCTGTGAGTTTGTCTGAGAGAGAGCATATGTGTGTATGAGCTTGTATGTGTGTGTGTGTATATAAGAAAGAGAGGAGAAAGTTTGTGCTTCCCTCTCCCACTAATACATAACAATCTTGGGATAACTTGAAATCAAAGTTCCCAGGTACAGAGAGCATGAAATTTTAAAATCCTTTCTAGTTTTATTTTTCAGGTATTATTTACTGTGGGGTAGATTTTAAAAAAGGGCGCCCTCACGTACTTTTGTAGGCGCATCAGGCGCAAACAAAAGTACGCTGGATTTTAGTAGATACGCGCGTAGCCGCGCGTATCTGCTAAAATCCCGGATCGGCGCGCGCAAGGCTGCCGATTTCGTGTAGCCGGCGCGCGCCGAGCCGCGCAGCCTACTTCCGTTCCCTCCGAGGCCGCTCCGAAATCGGAGCAGCCTCGGAAGGAATTCGCTTTCGCCCTCCCCTCACCTTCCCCTCCCTTCCTCTACCTAACCCACCCCCCCGGCCCTGTCTAAAACCCCCCCCTACCTTTGTTGGTGGATTTACGCCTCCCAGAGGGAGAAGTAAATCCCCGCGCGCCAGCAGGCTGCTGGCGCGCCTAGACGCAACCCAGGCGCGGTTCCAGAGGGCGCGGCCACGCCCCCGGACCACCCCGGGCCGAAACCACGCCCCCGGGCCCGCCCCCAAAACGCCGTGTCCCGCCCCCGAAACGCCGCGCCGATCGGCCCCGCCCCCGCCACGCCCCCGACATGCCCCCCTCGAGAAACCCCGGGACTTACGCAAGTCCCGGGGCTCTGCGCGAGCTGGCAGGCCTATGTAAAATAGGCGCACCGGCGCGCAAGGCCCTGCTCGCGTAAATCCAGGCGGAATTACGCGAGCAGGGCTCTTAAAATCCACCCCTGTGTCTGCTGTTTTGAAATATTTATTGGTATTTGGGACATTTAAAAAAACTTGTGTATGAGTTTTTAATTATTTGATCTTTTATTTAGCAGCTTTTTTTGAAATATTATTAGTATGTTTTTAGTATTATGATTATGTATTTATTTTATTTCTTGATTTTATTGTTTAATGTTTGAGGAATGGTAATGGTTCTGTTTTTTCATTGTTGCACTGGATAGAGTGTCTGGCTTCTTGCGGTTTCCAGTTCAGTTTTTGTCTGCACATTTGTATTTCTACTTTATGGTTGCTCTATTCTGTATTTGGTGAGGGTCAGTTTATGTTCTACATGTGTGACTGAGGTGAGGCATTCTCCTAATAGGAGAATAGGCTTTCGGAGGGTCAAGTACACACCCAACATACATCACAATAGGCCTAATAGCATAAGGGTTCAAGTGTCTTTTTAGCAGGGATTTCTAGTTGGCATCGCAGCAATGCATGTAAATATAATATAAGTGATATTTTTACCTCAGAATACTGTTCTTTGATATTTTTCATGTAAAATATAAATGCATAACTCTTTAACTGTATCTGTGTGGAATGGAGCAGGGGGCATTGCGCAAGGCTATAAGGTTCATCTAGGGCATCTAATACCCTTGCACCAGCCATGGGTTCGTGTGTGTGTGTGGGGGGAATGTGTCCATTTTTAAAGTCTGTATCACCTGAAGGGAGCTGGGCATTTTTTGGTGGGACAGAGAATGAATGAACAGGGGCCGGGGAGGGTGGGGGAGGCAACACAGTAATTGATCGCACAGGGTAACAAAACAGCTAGCACCGGCCCTGTGCACCACCTAGGTAGGATCATAGAGAGTGCTGGGGGAGGAGCTGGCCGTCATGGTCCATGCGCATACCAATGACATAGGAAAGTGCAGGAAGGAGGTACTGGAGACTAAATTTAGGATGTTAAGTAGAAAACTAAAATCCAGAAGCTCCAGGGTAGCATTCTTAAAAATGCTTCCGGATCCAAATGCAGGACCCCCAAAGGCGAATTGAGCTCTCCATTCTCAATGTGTGAAACGAGACAACGGTGCAGGAAGGAGGGCTTCAGGGTCATTAAAAGCTGGAGGACGTTTGGGGGAAAGGCAGAGCCAGGGGCGGATTGTCGGAAAATATCAGCTTGTGGGATTTTTTTTTCAAAACCAGGGAATGGGGTACTTTCTGTGCAGCACATGCTTCGACAGCTCCCGAAAGCAGATCAGGCTGGGCATGGAAAGGAACATCCGGGGACCTGCAGCCTGGGAGAACTGAGCCCAAAGACCTCCAATATAAATTTCACATTTTCCCTAAATTACTAAGTAGAGCACATCCTAGCCTGGGGTAAGCAAACTGATCTGCTGCCCCCTTAAATCCATTTACATCTGAGAGATTTAACCAAACTCGGGAGGGGACCAAGCAATTACATGGATTTAAGGGGGCAGCAGCTCAGTTTGCTCACCCCAGGGCTAGGGGGGGCTCTACTTAGTAATTTAGGGAAAATGTGAAATTTAGGTTGGAGCTATATATATATGTATATATCTATATCTCCTGAATGTCTGGAGAGGTGATAAAGTCTCTTGCCAACCAATCAGCTCTTGAACCAGTTGCCAAGCAACGAGGCAACCCCACTGCCAGCCGGTGGCTCTGACAGACCTGCACATGCCCTCATTCCGTGAGCGCCCTCCCTCCCCGGCACTGCCATCTCAATGGGACAAGTTCTTGTTCGCTGCCAGACCCTTCCCTGGTACTGCAGCGGCATGGCCGGCCCTTTCCCCTTGCCACTTCCCACTGCTTCCACCGCCAGCTGCCCCTCTCGGAGCTCGGCCCAGCCAGCTCAGACGGAAGCCTCGCTAATGCCCCGCGCTGGCATTTTCCTCCTGGCTCGCCCCCCCTTCCTTTCTGCGATGGTAGCTTGCCTCCACTCCTCCAGCCTCTCCTCACTGCCCACTGCAGGGCATTCCCATTGACTGGGTGCCAATATGCGGGGCTGATTTAAAATGATCTATCCCCACCCCCACCCCACATCCTGTAATCTCGTTCTTTAGCCTGTTCTTTAAATCCCTTAGCCCTTCTCTAAGCTAAGGAAGATACGCCCTTGAACTCTACAGTGTGTGGCAAGAAAATGCAGGTAAGGCAGATGAAATGAATCCAGTGTCCTGCAGGCTTTGATGCTCCCCCAGGCTCTGCTGTGCCTATTTGCAGCAGGGGAAGGGGGGACCCGAAGTGATCCATGCGATTGGCTTCTTCGCGAAGCCCTCGCCGAGGAGAGTCACTGAGCCAAGGCAGCACCGCTCCAGATGGACTCCTGCTCTCTCTCACTTGGAGCCAATGTAGCTCTTGCTCCTTCTTTCCACCTGCACAGGCTCATGTGTTGCGACTTCCTTTTCTGGGCCCTCTCTGGAGGGACGAACAAGGAGGCACAATCGTTCCAGTCCTGCATTGCTGTGCAACCCCCACTACCGTGGCGCTCCAGGTGGCCACCTAGTCCTTCCACGAGCCCTGCACTCTCTCCCACTCACAACCCCATACACTGTTCTCCCTCTCTACTTCTCACCCTTTTTCCCATTTTTTCCACCTCACTAATACCACTTTCCCTCTCTCTCACCTCCGTCCCTTCTATCACTCACTCACTCACCTGCCTTCTTTCCCCATTTACTCCTTCTCATTCATCCTTCTTTTTCTACTCATTCACCCCACTCCCTTACTTTCCCCTCCCCCTTTTTCACTCATTCACTCCTTTCATCCCTTCTGATTCACCACTTCCCTTCTATCCCAACCTTTCTGACTTCCCCTTCTCTTCCCTTCCTTTGACTTACCCCACCCTTCCATCCCTTCTCACTCCCCCTCCTCTTCCCTTCCCTTTTCCCTCCCTTCTCCTCCCCCTTTCTCTTCCCTCACAGAATCACTTCCTCCCTCCCCCTCCTTCTGACTCACGGGGTATGGGAACCCATTCAGCAGTTCATTTGCCTGCACCAGCGCACCAGCAATGGGATCCTCTCTCTCCCCCACGGGGCCTGGAGTCCCCAAGGGCAGTTCATCTTGCCATGTTGGCCGTGGGATCCTCTACCTGCCATTGGGACTTGGGATCCCCTCGTGCACATCTTCCCATGCCATCGTGGGACATCATTATTTAGCAGTGCACCACTGATAGTCTTCCTGCCCGCAAGGTCTGAGAATCCCATGGGATTTCATCATTTAGTGGCAGCACTGCTGCTGAGGTCTTCTTTCTGCCCGCAGGGTGTAGGAACCCTGCAGCCACAACGTCATCCCGTGCTGCCAGTGTCTTAGATTTGAATGCAGGGTGTTCTGAGGGGCACTTGCTGCCGCCCCAAAATTTTGCTGCCCAAGGCGGCTGCCTCACTCTGCCTAATTATAGAGCTGCTCCTGGGTGGAACAGACACATAGGAAATGGTTATTTACTCTTTAGGATACTACAGGGACTAAGGAACATTACATGAAACTAGCAAGAAGCAGATTTAAAACACATTGGAGAAACTATGTTTTTCACTCAATGTACACTTAAGCTATGTAATTCATTGCCAGAGGATGTGGTTATGGCAGTTAGTGTAACTGGGTTTAAAAAAGGTTTGGATAAATTCCTAGAGGAAAAATCCATAAACTGCTATTAATCAATAAAGAATAGTAGCTTGAGATCTATTTAATGTTTGGGTACTTGCCAGGTACTTGTGACTTGGATTGGCCACTGTTTGAAACAGGATGCAGGGCTTGATGGACCGTTGGTTTGACCCAGTATGGCATGTCTTATGTTCTTATGCTACTGGAAGATGTAGTCAAGGCAAATAGCAGAGCCAAGTTTATCAGGAGTTTGGACAAATTTCTGGAAGAAAAGCCATAAACAACTATTAGCCAGGTAGAACTGGGAAAACAACCACTTATCAGACTGGGCAATAAGAAACAGATCTGCTCATTGGGATTTGTTGGGTTCTTCCTATAGAACTAGAGACAGGAAGTAGTGAGTGCTGGATGGACCCTTGTTCTTACCCAGAAGGTAGCTCGTACGTTCTTGTGCTATCAGCTCTCAGGGATGCTCAATCTAATCCTTGGGAGCCCTTCCCTGACTAGTATCAAGAATAGCATGTAGCTTTTATCGCTGGGAAAGCTGGCCTATGTACAATGTGTCTGCAGGTCCTTAAATGCTCTTTATTATTCTCTACAAGAAAAAAATGCAGCTTATTATATTATTCCATTTCTCTGGGATTCCTTTTCCCTCTCATTTACTGTTAGGAGCCCTGTTTTTCACGCTGCTGTTACTAGATACCTTTCGCCTTCCTGATGACAGTTGGGATATTGTCTTCCTTAAGGACTTTTTTTTCCTCCATGTCTTCACTCAGATACTGCTCGTGCTACTTCGCTTTTTCTTAAGCAAAGAATGTCTTGATCAAGCCTTTTATTTTCCAGTCTTTGATGTCACGGAAGCTGATGCGTGTCATGTTTGTCAAAATGTTTTCTCACAAAGCTAGTGAAATACTTTAATCCAGTACAGGATGTCATCGCTGTCTGCAAGCAACAGTTAACAAATCTATTCTTTCACTATCAACACATCTCCAGATGTCTTCCTGGCACTTTGTACCATATACAATATCTACCCCAATAAAATATCTGGATAAATGGCAAATTATCTAGAAGAGAGAGAGAGCTGAAGTAACATAATTAACTGAGTTGCTAAAGGTTTTTTCTTAATCCATTACAGGGAAAATTTCTCAAACTGTCCATTTTTGAAGAAAGTTATCCAGGGATATTGGCCCCAGGTTTAATAGCAAAAGCATGCGGATATATTTGCTTTGAAGCTTGCTGCATATACAAAATACCTACAAGGAGAATTTTGCTGGAAAAGCACGTGTAAATCTGAAAACCCTATCTCTGAGCGTACATTTTCCCCCTGACCTAAACATTCCCCTGGGAAATCCATGGCTGAAAGCAAGCATTTTGTGGAAGAAAGAGGGCGAACTTGTAGCCGCACTGAAGGAATGCAGTTTTCAGACTGCCCATTTATGTTGGCAGATTGTTTTTTATCCACATAAATGGCTTAGAACATTGTCCTACTCATTATCAAATTATTTTGAAAAATATGTATGAAAATGTAGCTAGCTTTATTATTTATTATACCATAAATCCCAAAAAGTATCAAAGTGGTGTACAATAAAATCATGAAAAACAATCATTTACAGCATTAACAAAATTAGCTAGCATTAACAATACATAATAAATAACTAGAATTCGTAATAAATATACACAACACAAAGTACAAAACAAATGGAAATAAAAATATTATCAAACATATCTAATTAAAAATAATTACTAAAATCTTACAACAGTAAAATAAAAAAAAATATTTATAAAATAAAAGCTAAAAATAAGTAATTAAAAAGTTTTATCACAGCTGGCAGCCACAACACTGGTAGCTTGAAATACAAGCAGTAATCGAAAACATCATGAGGTCAATATTCAAAGCCATTTATTTTATTTATTTATTTAAATAATTTATATACCGGAGGTTCCTGTATAATATACATATCACCCCGGTTCACAAAGAACAGTAACTATCGCTACAAATAGCGGTTTACATAGAACAGAATAAAAAAGAAGTTTTACATTGAACAAGAACTAAGTAAACAAGATTTTACATTGAAGTCAGCATGTGTAAATTTCTGATTGAAAAAAGGAAGAAAATAATAGATCTGAATAACTCGTTGTGGGCTTGAAAAAGACTTTTATTCGAGTTCTTGGCTCTAGGGGAAAGCTTGTTTGAAAAGCCAAGTCTTAAGTTTCCCTTTAAATGTAGAGTGGCATGGTTCCAAACGAAGGTCTGGAGGGAGCGAGTTCCAAAGTGAAGGGCCCGCTGTGGATAATGCACGTTTCCTCAGAACGGATTTCGCCGGTTGTGTGATTAGTCTGTTCTGATAGGCGCTTCTGGTTGGTTTCACAGATGTGTGTAATTGAATTTGAAATGTTAGGTTGAGAGGTGCGATGTTGTGTAAGGCCTTATGTATCATCATTAAAGACTTGAACTGGATCCTGTATTTAATCGGAAGCCAGTGGAGATGGTGGAGAATTGGGGTGATATGATCTCTCTTTTTGGCATTTGATAGAATTCTTGCAGAGGCGTTCAGGACCATCTGAAGTGGTTTGATGGTGCATGCTGGTAGGCCTAGGAGGAGAGAGTTACAGTAATCTAGCTTTGGGAGTATGATGGCTTGTAAAACCATGCGGAAGTCTCTGTATAGGAGGAGAGGTTTGAGTTTCTTTAATGTTTGAAGTTTAAAGAAACATTCTTTTGTTGTGTTGTTGACGAATTTGTTGAGACTGAGTCTGTTGTCTATGATGACTCCCAGGTCTCTAACTTGTTGCGTGGTGGAGAGCCCTGTGGTGTCCGGATGTTGATTAGTGTTAGAATGTGAGGAGGGGGTATAGTTATCCGGTGTTATAATGAGGATTTCAGTTTTGTTTTTGTTTAGAACCAAGTTGAGGCTGGTGAGTAGATTGTTGATAGCTGACAGACATTTATTCCAGAATGATATGGCTTTGTGAATGGAATCTTCTATAGGGATGAGGATTTGAATATCATCCGCGTATAGGTAATGTCTTAGCTTAAGGTTAGTGAGAAGTTGACAGAGTGGGAGTAGATAAATATTGAAGAGAGTCGGGGAGAGGGATGATCCTTGTGGTACCCCCCTTTTGGATTCGATGGTGTGGGACTCTTTGTTATTTATCTTGACCTTGTATGTTCTGTTCTCCAAAAACGATTTGAACCAGTTAAAAGCTGCTCCTGTAATGCCGATGTCTATTAGGCGTTGCAGAAGGCATGAGTGGTTAACGGTATCAAACGCTGATGAAAGATCCAGGAGAGCGAGGAGGCAAGGTTGGCCCTTTTCTAGGTTGAAAATGATAGTGTCTGATAGTGATGTTAATAATGATTCGGTATTCATAGACTTACGAAAGCCAAATTGGTTTGAGGTGAGGATGTTGTTTTCGTCAAGATATTCTGTAAGTTGTTTGTTTACAACTTTCTCCATAACTTTGGCAATCAATGGGAGGTTTGCTATGGGTCTAAAGTTAGCTGGGTCTGAGGTGGCTAAGTTGGGTTTTTTGAGGAGCGGCTTGAGCATGGCTAACTTGAGTTGGTTCGGGACATGACCTTGGGTGAAGGAGCAGTTAATAATGTCTGCTAAAGGTTTGGCTATGGTGTTGGTGATCAGACTCAGTTTGTTGGATGGAATATGGTCTGATGGATGGGAGGATGGTTTTATCTTCTTGAGAATATTCTCAATTTCTAGAGTGGATGTGAGTTCAAAAGTGTTGAGCACTGTTAGTGAAGTGTTGGGTTGTTTGACATTTGGGTGCGATGGTTGTTGATCTGTTGGGAGTGGTGATTGTTGAGCGGTTGAGTGAGGTGTTTGTTGAGTGGGTGAACGCGAAGATTTGGGGGTGAGGTTGATTACGTGTTTTGGATGTGTAGATGGTCCCTTGAGGGGGGCTAGGAGTGAAGTGATTTTGTTGTCGAAGAAGTCTGCCAGTTCGTTCGCTTTATTGAGTGCTTGATCGTCTGGAATGGTAGGTGCCGGGGGTTTTGTGAGGGTTGATACATAGGAGAAAAGAGCTCTTGAATCGAAAATGAGGTGGTGGATTTTTTTGGAGAAGAATATTCTCTTTGTTGTGTTAATGTTGTTTCTGTATGAGTTAAGGCATGATTTGTAGATGAGGAGGGTGGTTGATGATGGGTTTTTTCGCCAATTTTGTTCCTTGCATCTCAACTCGTGTTTATGATTTTTTAGCTCCGGTGTGAACCAGGGTCTCCTGTTGTCTTTGTTTGGATTGATAGAGTTAGTTGTCATGGGGCAAATTTGATCTGCAACCTTTTTAGTGATGTTGGTCCATGATGAAGTTGCTGAGTTTACGTCGGATAGGTCTAGGTGCTCGAGTTCCTTGGCTAGGAGTTCATCGAGTTGGTCTCCTGAGCACTGTTTCCTAAGTGATATAGTTATTGGTTGTGTGGATTGTGGTGGAAGTTCTTTTATTTTTAAAACCGATGATATAATTCTATGGTCTGACCAAGGTATTGGAGTGCAAGTTGGAGTGGTGTGGGTTGTGATACCTTCATTTATGAAGATAAGGTCCAGCGTATGGCCTGCTTTGTGGGTTGGTTCAGTCACTATTTGTCTGAAACCCATATTGTTGAGAGAGGAGAGAATAGTTTTACAGTTGGTAGAATGAGGTTGGATATCTACGTGCAGATTAAAATCTCCCATGATGATGGTAGGTTTTCTGGAATTTAGGTGTTTTGCTGTAAGTTCTATGATGGAGGATGGGTCAGCTTCCAGTATTCCGGGGGGAGCATAGATTAGGCCGATCGTCAGATGTTTTGAGTTGAATAGGGCAAATTCAATCTTTGATATGTTATTGGAAGTCTGCAAAGTCAGACCCAGTGTTTTTTTGGCTGCGAGGAGAAGTCCACCTCCTCTTTTTTTGGGTCTGGGAATAGAGAGAACATCGTAATCCTGTATGGGTAGCTGATTTATTAGCGCAGTGTCGGAGGGTTTTAACCAGGTTTCTGTGATAGCACAGATGTCAGGTTTTGTATTGGATAGGTAGTCATTGAATATATGACTTTTCTTAGCGATCGATTGCGCATTAATCAATGTGAGTGAGAAGAGAGTTAGTCCAAGGAATTGAGTGACTGGTGTCAGCAAGATGGGCCTGAGCCTCTGTTGACGATTGTGATGGGGGGGGGGAAGGGGGCTTTGGTGTTCTCCATTTGGGATTGTGGATGATGGGAATTGTGAGGGGGTGCATGTTGGGATGTAAGTGGCTGCAGTGGACGACTGTAGGAATCGTTACGGTCAAAAGGAGTGTTAGGCGAATGCTGTCTGAAGAGTGCTGGACGAATGTGGTTTGAAGAGTGCTGGGCGGATAATGTTAGAAGAGTGCTGTATGTATGATGGGCGAATGATGGGCGAATGCAGTCCGGAGAATGATGGGCGAGTGCAGTCCGGAGAATGATGGGCGAGTGCAGTCCGGAGAGTGATGGGCGAGTGCAGTCCGGAGAGTGATGGGCGAGTGCAGTCCAGAGAGTGATGGGCAAGAGCAGTCCGGAGAAAGATGAGTGACTGTTAAGCGGAAGCTTAAGGAAGACCTGGTGGTATTGGGTGGACGTATAATGAGATGTTTACAGTTCCTCTGAGGAGTCTGCTGGCAAATCTGGTAATTCTGCGAGCTTTCTTTGTGAAGTTGGCTTGGATTGTGCAGATCTGGGGCTTGGAGTCTCTGGTGCCACTACCTGTATGTGGTTTGGTTTGCCAGTTCTTTTGTAGATAGCTGGGGTTTATTTATTTTATTTATTTATTTAAGTTTTTTATATACCAACATTCAAGACGGTGGTCCCATCATGCTGGTTCACAAGAAACAAGGGTGAAACTTTACCATTTAACAAAAGTGCAGAAAAGCAGTTACATATAACAAGGAAAACAATAACTTGGAATGAGAAGGGAAATGAAGATTAGATAGTAAAATATATGTATAAATAACATTGTGAGAGGTGGCTATTAACGCTAATACTAGCGGAGCTTGTTGCATGAAGGGGGATTAGATGGGGTTGGAGTTAGGAAAGGCCTGCGTGAACAGCCACGTTTTGAGTCTTATCTTGAATGTTGAGATGTTGGGTTCCATTCTAAGATCCGGGGGAATGGAGTTCCATAATGTTGGACCGGCTGTGGAGAATGCCCGATCTCTAAGCGTGATGTGTCTGGTAGTCTTGGCTGGAGGTACTTGAAGTGATCCTTTGTAAGCATCTCTTGTCGGTCTTGTGGAATGGTGTAATCGGAGGGGAATATGGAGATCGATTGGGGCTAATTGATGGATGTTTTTGAAAATGGTGAGAATGGCCTTGTAGATTATTCTGAAGTGGATGGGCAGCCAATGGAGGTCCATCAAGATAGGTGTTATGTGTTCTCTTCTCCTGGTGTTGGTGAGTATACGGGCGGAGGCATTTTGTACCATTTGTAATGGTTTGGTGTGTGATGAAGGGAGACCAAGCATGATGGTGTTGCAATAGTCCAGCTTTGCGAAAATGATTGATTGTAGGATCGTTCTGAAGTCATGTGTGTGGAAGAGAGGTCGTATTCTTTTCAGCACTTGGAGCTTGTAAAAACAGTCTCTGGTGGTTTTGTTGATGTTAGCTTTCAGGTTTAGGTGATTGTCAATTTGAACTCCTAGATCTCTCACTTGTGTAGTGCTTGGTACGGTAGGATGAGTGTATGTGATGGAGCTGTTTTCTGGAGTGATGAGTAGAAGTTCCGTTTTTGATGAATTTAGTATCAGGTTGAGACTTGTAAGAAGTTGTTTGATATTTTGGAGGCAGGATTCCCAGTGCAACATTGTTTTTGCGAGCGATTCTTCGATGGGGATCAGGACCTGAATATCGTCAGCGTAGAGAAAATGTTTGAGATTGAGGTCAGTGAGAAGTTTACATAAGGGTAACAGATAAATGTTAAACAAGGTAGGAGACAGGGATGAGCCCTGAGGGACTCCTACGGCTGCGGGGTGTAGAGAGGATTCTTTATTATGAATCTTGACCTTATAACCTCTGTTGCTGAGGAAGGTTCTGAACCATGATAGGGCAGTGCCTGAAATACCTATGGCTGATAATTGGTTGATGAGAAGGGAGTGATTGACCGTATCAAATGCAGACGAGAGGTCGAGTAGTATCAGAAGGAAGGCTTGTCCTTTGTCTAAGCCTAGGATGATGTGGTCAGTCATAGAGATGAGGAGGGCTTCCGTGCTTAAGGTTTTACGGAATCCGTATTGTGATGGAAATAGAAGGTTGTTGTCTTCAATGTGGTTTGAGAGTCGTGAATTTACCAATTTTTCCATTATCTTGGCTATGAATGGG
Organism: Rhinatrema bivittatum; assembly: GCF_901001135.1. Taxonomy (NCBI): domain Eukaryota; kingdom Metazoa; phylum Chordata; class Amphibia; order Gymnophiona; family Rhinatrematidae; genus Rhinatrema; species Rhinatrema bivittatum. The sequence continues at coordinate 40,547,041 of NC_042620.1, forward strand.
AGGTTAGCTATCGGTCTGAAATTGTTAGGATCGTTTGGGTCGAGATTTGGTTTTTTGAGAAGGGGTTTGAGTGAGGCAAGTTTGAGGTTGTCCGGGTAGAGTCCTTGTGTGAGGGAGCAATTTATGATGTCTGCCAGGGATTTGGAGATAGATTCTGGGATTGCTAGTAGTAGTTTGGTTGGGATGTGATCCGAGGGATGAGAGGATGGTTTCATTTTCCTAAGAATTCCTTGGATCTCAGCGGATGAAGTTGTGTCAAGTTCTTCTAACCGAGTGTAGTTGATTGAGGGTTGAGGAGTAGTTAGTGGAACAGTGGGGTTCGTGGGGAGCTGCGATAGGAGAGTATTGATTTTGTTGTTGAAGAAAAGAGCTAGTTCTTCTGCTTTTGATTGAGCTTGGTCATGTGTAATCTCTGGTTGGTTTACTTGTGTAAGGTTGGCTACATAGCTGAAGAGGGCTTTGGCATCGAAAATAAGGTCGTGTATCTTCGAGGCGTAGTAGTCCCTCTTGGATCTTAGGGTGTTTGATTTGTATTGATGCAGAGATGATTTGTAGATTGAAAGGGTGATGGTTCCTGGGTTTTTGCGCCATTTAGCCTCATTTTGTCTTAGTTGGAGTTTGAGCTTTCTTAATTCTGCTGAGAACCATGGCTGTCTTTTGGAGGAATTCTGGTGTGGTTTTTTTGTAATAAGAGGGCATAGCTTGTTGGCTATAGTTTCGGTGATTGTGTTCCATGATCGAAGTGCTGCGTTCGGATCTGTAAGGTCCAGTTGGTGGAGTAGTGGAGATAGGTGATTATTAAGGTCTTCATGGGAGCAAGTTTTCCTGTATTTGAAGGAGGGCAAAGGAATGCAAGCCGGGTTGGTATCTTTTATAGAGAATGAAGTAGTTATGAGATAGTGATCTGACCACGGGACCTTTGTGCAATTAGGTGTAGAAACTGGCTTGATTGCCGTGTTAACGAAGATCAGGTCTAACGTGTGGCCGGCTTTGTGGGTAGGTTTATTAACTATTTGAGTGAAGCCTAGCGCTGTGAGAGCAGTGAGGAGAGTTTCACAGTTAGGTGATGGGGTAGGGTTATCAACGTGCATGTTGAAATCCCCTAGAATGATGGCTGGCGAGTCAAAGTTGATGAGGGAAGAGGTTAATTCAACCAGTGGTGAGGCATCTGATTCCAAGAGTCCTGGGGGTGCATATACGAGAAGGATTTGTAGTTTGTCTGAGGTGAAGAAGCCGAATTCAAGTTTTGAGTTGGAATTGGATTGCTGTAGCGAGAATCTGAGGTCCTTTTTAGTTGCTAGAAGAATGCCTCCTCCCTTTTTTTTATGACGAGGTAGCGAGAAGAAGTCGTACGCCTCTGTAGGTAGTTGATTAATTATTGCTGTGTCTGCTGGTTTTAACCATGTTTCCGTAATTGCACATATCTCCGGTTTTACATCGATGAGGTAGTCATTCAATATTACAGACTTTTTCGTAAGGGATTGAGCATTGAAGAGGCTTAAAGAGAAAAGGGTGAGGCCTAGAAGTTGTGTGGAAGGAGAGACTAAAATTGAAGAGAGGGATTTGAGGTTGTGTTGTTGGGCATGTCGGACAGAAATTCTTTTAGGTTTGAAAGTTAAAGCCGTTCTTTAGTGATGTTTGTGCTTTGATTTGTTGGTGCTGATGTTATGTTGTATGAGATGGTAGGAGGGCAGACAAAGATGGTATGGAATTATAGAATCAGACCAGAGACCAAGATGTAGATTCGGGGCTTCCTCGGGGCTGCGCCGAAGGGGCGAGACAAAGGGGCAGGCCCCTTTGTCGCGCTCCTTCGGCGCGCGACGCTCGGCGCGCGGCGCTGTAAGTGTGTCTAAATTTAAAACCCCACAGGGCTGGTACCTGATTGGAGGCGCTGGAATAGTAGGCGGGGCTCAGCGTTTTCGGCGCGATTCGCTTTTCTGTTTAGGCAGATTTTTATTTTGCAATGTCTGCCGCGTTATCGGCGTTGAGGCCGGCCGGGAGGGGAGAGATTCACAGTGACCTTTAGATGGACAACTCACAAATTATCCATCTAAAATGGCAAGTTATCCATCTAACTTATGTTATTCATTTAAATGTTTAGTTTTGAATATTGAACTCCATCCATCTCATTAATAAGCTTCAGAAGGCATCCACGTTTTTATTCCTTTTCAAAATTTCAAATAATTATTTCCCTTCCACAACTCAACAGGAAGAGAATTCCAAAATGTGAGGTCCAAGTAACTAAAAGATGAATGTTGGGTTTCTTCAAGCCTGATTTTTGCTGATGGAAAAAGAGTTAATAAATCCGGTTGAAAGGAATGTAAGGTTGATTTGCAATTAATAACTCTGATAGGTAATCTGAAAGACCCCTATGTAAGCATTTATAAGTGACAGGCATATTTTTAAAGCTTAAATTTAGATCTGATTCGCTCAAATCAAAGACTTAGAAAAAGTACTTGCTGAGTTTGTCAAATAAATAATCTCATCCTATATTTTAAATTATGCGGCAAGAGCAAAAACACAGAGGCCTGTGACCACAAATACAACAAAACCATAGGAGTTGCACATTTCAAGGACCAATAAAAAGAAAAGAACTAGGAACAATAATAAAAGGAAAGTAAATAGATAAAATACAGATTTTTGTATCTCTAATGATTATTAATTGTTGTATTATTATTATTTTGTGTTTTTTATTTTATTACATTTATTTAAATGTATTCATTTAGTTGTGGATGGTTATTTTTATCTATTTGCTTTCCTTTTATTATTATTCTTAGTCCCTTTTCTTCTTATTGGTCCTTGAAGTATGCCACTCCTCTGTTCAAATTATGTGGCACCAAAACCCTGTAAGCAGAGATGCATAAACACTTTGAGATACAACTCAAAGCAAGAGAACTTTGCCTTGATTTGAAGTTGACTACATTTTTTAATTTTTCACCAGCTCATTGGGGCAAACCTGTCAAATTTGATTCAATACATCTCATACAGATTCTTCAAATTTAGCTAAAATAAAAATATACCCTGAATCACAAGTTCAACATTGGACAAATTTGTTTTTACCTTTTGCTATTGATCATTGGTCAGTGAGAATTCACCACATGATTATTTGCCTGCCTGGTGTTAGGAAGAGGGGTGAGATTTTCCACAGTTAGTAAGCATGGACCCCAGGTTTCCATTAAGCCAGCATCCCTGTACTGTCTCTGGTAATTTGGTCCCTGGTCAGTGATCACAGTCCTATAGAGAGCCATTTTTAAAAGGGATCTAACTAACAAATGAAGGAGTTAGCCTGCTGGAAGTGAATAATCACCTTGCACAGAGTGGCTAAATATTGCTGATTAGTCATACTACACTTAGCTGTGCTAAATATGAGTGCTTCTGGAGATATATCTTGGTTAAGGGAGAAAACTAGGCAATGTGTATATGGGTATAGGTAATTCCCCCTTCCTAGCCCCCTTCCTTGTCCCATCCACAGATATAACAAGGGCAATGTAAAATGGTACTTTTGTTTCACTGAATTTTCAATGAGAAACTACCTGGGTAATTTATCTTTGGAAATTTGTAACACTTAGGCCTGGATTTTCTAAGTTTGCAGAACTTAGAAAATCCGGCAGTAACAGGGGGCGGGCCTGCGAAAGCTGGCAGCGATCGCTGCCGGCTTTCGCATCTATTAGTGCCACCGTGAAAGGTGATGCTATTGGGCGTGATACGGATTCTTACCTTTCGCCATCAGCGAAGTCATTGCAGCGTCCACCCTGACTCCTCTCCTTTCGGAAAATGACCCCCTTACGCCTGGATTTATCAAAATGCACTAAATAGCCAGCTCTGAGAAAGAAAGAAAGAGAGAGAGAGAGAGAGAGAGAGAGAGAGAGTAGCCATAATATGCTCACCCTAGGTAAGAATTTATATCCCTATAGGATGCCCACCTAGTAACTTGAGGTGAGGTTTAGGTATTAGTGTAGGGGTTAGGGGCCACTTTGACATTCAAAGTGAGACATACGAACAGAACAGTGGTCTCTTGTGAAGATTTGATGACCTTCGGAGTGAGGAAACTCAGCCAAAGATGAGATTTGTGCAATGTTCTCTCCACCTAGCTTGATGGACTCTCTACCTGGGTAACAACAAGCTAGGTGGAGAGAACATTGCACAAATCTCATCTTTAGCTGAGTTTCCTCACTCCGAAGGTCATCAAATCTTCACAAGAGAGCACTGTTCTGTTCGTACGTCTCACTTTGAATGTCAAAGTGGCCCCTAACCCCAAACCTAATACCTAAACCTCACCTCAAGTTACTAGGTGGGCCTCCTATAGGGATATAAATTCCTACCTAGGATGAGCATATTATGGCTAGTCAGTCTCTCCCTCTCTCTCTCTCTTGTTGTAGAAGGGCCCTAACATACACAAATGAAAAATGTACAGTTAAAATTCACATTAAAGCCATGCAATATGGCTTCATAAAACTATGAGCTCACTCCTCCTATTTTTCTCTTTTGCATCGCACCATGCATTAAAGGTGCTTAACGCATGCGAAAACACCATATAGCACTTTGATAAATGACCCCCTTAGATAGAAAAACATTTGTATACTTTGCCCTTTCTATAACTGTGGACACTGTGATGCCCTAGCATTTGCATTGGCCTATTTGCATCCCGAAAACAGGCTGTGCTTCCTTGGCCAAGTTCTCTCTCTGTGGAAAACAGGATATATAACTGTAAACCGTTCCTTGGGCTCCACCCACTGTGGTCCACCGTTTACAGTGAAAACTCAACATTTCCCCAAGCGATGCAGTCTTTGCTGGGCCCTGCCCATTGTGGCTCCGCTTGCAGTTTTTTAACCCCACCCTGGAGTGCCTGTCCTGCATGGCTGAGGCCATAAAAGTATTTGTTTGACTCTTCAGGGCTGGAGCCTTCCTAGGCTCACTTTTCATGGCCTCTTCCTTTCAGGGCCTGGTTTCCTTGTCGTGTGTGTGTGGGGGGGGGGGGGGAGGGAGGGGATTACTCTCAAGGTCCTGAGTGCTAAGGGTGACCCTTCGTGTCCTTGTTCTTGTCCCTGAGAGAAGGGTACTTGTATGTCTCAGTGTGTCCTGGATGTGCCAGGTAAAGTCATTGGAGCCACTGTGTTAGCGTCCACATAAAATCTTTACTGTTGAAAAGGTATGAAGGGTGGCACAGCAAATTAATGCACAGCACCACAAAGTCTTTTACTGTTACAAGTCTTTTCCTCAATCTGACTCCAGAGCCAGGGGAACTTCTACCCTCCAGGGCTTAGAAAAAATAAAGTTCCCAGGTGGGCAGGGCGTCCTTTGGCTGGGCAGATCACCCCTTTCCAGCTGGCAAACATACAAAGTTACTGTCTCTGCACAGAGAGATCACCTCTCTCTCTCTCTCTCTCCTCCGGGGTTTTGAAAGCACTGGATGGGTCCTTCAGGGGTGTTAGGCTCCGCCTTTACTCACAGTTAGGTGACTTCCCGGACTTCTATGTTTCTGATACAGTTTTTTTTTTCTCTTCTGTTTTGATCCCTGAAGCAGGCAACTCCCTGTGCTTCAGTCAGGAAGGAAGGGCAGCCAGAAGCCAAATCTTTCCCAATAACTGAAGATAACACCAGGTCACTGGCACCCTCTTTCCTCGTGCAGGGCATGGAAGGCAGGTCTTCCCTAAGCTGCACAGCCCCAGGCTTAGGCCTCCCCGTTCCCTGGGTCCAGGGGGTGTACAGGCTCTCGCACGGTTCCCACCACGTAAAATAGTAAATCCAAAAAAATGTACCCACAGGGAAAATCCAAACCAGGCAGAAAGTGGTCTGGAAAGGAAAGCCCCTCCCAGCCCTGGTCAGGACCACCAAGCAGGGCTTGCCTGGCTCCTCTGACTGGGCCTGAAAAGCAACAAAAGCTAAGCTCCTTACTCCCTCTCAACTTTGTGCAAACCAAGAGGGACCGCCTCCCAAGCTCTAGACAGAGCGCTGCTATATATCCTCACCAGGGGGACGGCCATTGCAGACCCCTCAAAGGGAGGGATTGCATTTGAATGGAAACCTCCCCTTTCATTCCATCCTGCACTAATTTGGATGATATCTGAGGACCCAGGATATACACGCAGCGCGACTGTAGTGTCCGCTACACAGTGAAGTCATTCACCATGCAATTCAGTCTTTTCTGGGCCTCTCGCTCACTGTGGCTCTCTGCTCTCAATGAAAGCAAAACAGCTTTCTGAAAAATACAGTTCAGTCAGTCAGTTATAGGCCTTAGGTCCTACTTTCCATACTCCTGCAACTCAGTCCGTATCGATTTGCTCATTGCTCAGATCTGTCCCACTGGCTGTGTCCCATGGCTTGTCTTCCTGCCCTGGTTCTCCTTCCTCCTCCTCCTCTCTCAATTGGTTCTGTCCCTCTCTATAGATGACACCTGTTTCATTTTGAGGCTGGAGTTTCCACACTCCCTCACAGAATCCATCCCCGGAGCACAGTTGGATATTCCAGTAGTCCTGTCTCCTGAAAATTATAGTCCTGACTCTTGGTCTGCTTACCCTGGGATTAGATGGCGTTGTTAAACCTTTCTGAGTTTACCTGGTATGCACATTCTGAAACCTTCAGCTTATGGTAGTAACCAGATATTGGGGCAAGAGTTCTACTCATCACAGTATAGATCAATAGCACATTTGTCTAATGCTGAACTTCAAAACCAGGTTATAAAACAAGGATATCACAGCCTCTCTCCTGCTGCTCCATGTCCTCCCATGGCCCCAAACAGGCTGCTGCTGCCACCCCCTCCTCTTATGATCTGCATGGGTTGCTGCCGCCTCCTTTTCTCACAGCCCCACGCCAGCTGCTGTTGCCTCCTCTCTTGCCCTCACGTGGACCACTGCCTCCTCCTCATGGCCCCATTCGGACTATTCTAGGCTCCTTCTTGGTCCCAATCGGGCTGCTACTGCCTCCTCCCTGACTCTGCACTGAATGCTGTTGCCTCTTCCTCCCTCACCCTTTGTCTTAAAAGAAGAGGTTGATTTTTTGAACTGCAGTTAAGAAAAAAAAAAAAAGTCCTAGACTTTTAAACAGGCCAATAGAATCAGCAGAACAGTATGGTAGCAAGACCTGCAGTAGAAACTGTAAGCGTATGGGCCAAGGAAATGTTTCTGTAGTGCAGGTAAAAGAAAAACAGACAAGCACATTCCTGGTTGACGCTCCAGTTATAAATCTGTCATGAGAGCTTCCAAAAGATGTTTTGGCTGGGAATAATGAAGTGAGGAAGTGGTAGGTGCCATCAGTGTGGGTAACTTGGGAAACTAGCAGCGTGTGAGCAGAAAGTTAGCATGTGCAGCCTTGTCCCTTTGGGTTGTCAGGAACGGCCGCTGGGTTCACTTATTTGGTTGGTTAAGCAGTGGGTGACAGGGAATGCAGGTGGTAAATCTAGGATTTTAAACGGTTCTCAGGGGCTCAATATGTCTTCCATCTGCTATTACCTCAGCACACTACATTTGGATTTGTTCCCATCCTTGCTGAGCTTATTTAACAATAGAGATAGGAGCAACCAAACAGCTTTTAAACATATTTTCATCTTCAGGACAGTAGCCTGCATATTTTCTTTATGACTGCTTGGCATCTCTGAGGTCTAGAGTTTACTTGTACATTCTTCAAGCAACTTTAAAAGTGGATTTCTACTTCACTTTCAACCATTGGCTTTATTTGTCCAGAAATGTTATTCTAGTTTCAGGCTATCATTGTGGACAGACTTGGAAACATTATTCTAGAATTCATTCTTTCATTTTTCTTTCAGTGAATCTTGCTGCCCCATACAACTTGCAAATAAGAAAAAGAGGGCGGAAGTCATGGGAGAGGTACAAAGGGAGATCCCCACCACTGCACCTAAGGGGTTCCCCTCTGCCATCTCTCCCTTCCCCCAATGACCACCTGAGCAAGCTGCAGGGAACTCAGGACTGTCCACCTTCAAGCCCGACCCCACTAATGTCATCATCTTGGTTGGGCACTTTAAACCCAGCTGCTACACATGTGGCAGCGGGAAAAAAATGGGCAGCAGCAATGAGAGAGGTACAGAGGGAAACCCCACCTTTGTACCTGAGAACTCCCCTCCTTCCACCCCCCCCCCCCCCCCATGACCACCTGAGCAAGCTGAGGGGAGGGGAGGGACTCTGGTGCTTTCCTCTTTCAAACCCAACTCCCATTGATGTCATCAGCTTTACTGGACCCTTTGTGCGCTATTTTGTGTGCAACTTTGGAGCAACTTCAGAACTTCTACTAATTGTTTATTGCCTCAACTATCCTTCCACCAACAACAATTCATCAACAGTAAGTAGACTTCAAATCCTTACCATCTAAGAACTTTAGAACATCTCTGATGGGCAACCTCTAAAATATATAAATGTCTCTTTGCACTCCAACCAGGTTCCTTCTTTATGTCTAGCCTTTCATCCCATCAGTTCTGATAAACCTCTTGAAGATCATGTTTCTCCCTGACCAGGGGAGCCATCTCATTATCATCTACTTGGCAATTCCCTTCTCATGGTTACTATGTCATTAGCTTGAACATAAACAAAATCCCTACTGCCGAGTGTGGGGAGGTGGGGGGGGGGGGGGGGGAGAGAAAAAAATCCCTTTCCACTATCTCTAGGTGTATAACCCTTCATCAAAGAGGGGTAAAGACCACAACTATACTACCAATATGTGCTTCAGATTAGTTGGGGGAGAAGATATCCTCAACCACCCAAACAAACTCATAAAAGGCTTCTACATTCTATCCTACTACAACCCATGATCTCTACCAAACCAAACAAATTAACTCTCCTTCTCCTAAACTTGGCTTTCTCAATTCATGCTCCACAAACAACAAATTCCACCACATCCTGGATCTCATTGATGAGTTCAAGCTCAATATTCTATGCCTTATTGAGACATGGAAAGGAGAGGATGACATTGTCTCTTTCTGACTCAACAATACCTATCTGTGTACCTAATTCACCACATACCTTGACACATGGGCCTTGGAAGAGGAGTTGCTATCGTTTTCAAAGACATACTGATCCTTGATTTAGTTACTACTAAATAAATAGACTTCCTAGTAATTCAATTTCAAAGCAACAAGAGCTCAAATTTTTGTCCTCCTCTATTGCTATCCAGAGAATCACTGAGTCCTTCCTCAAATATCTGAATTCCTATGTGACATTGCTTCAATCATCCAAAACTTATTGGTCCTAGGAGACTTCAGAGGCCCCTTGTAAAGGCTATGCTGCTACTTTCTAGTGTATGTGGATGACCTTGGTCTCACTTATCTAATCAATGTTTACACACACGAGCATGGGTTGGGCACTCTCTTGACCTAATTTTCCATTCTTTAAATATTAAGCTTGATCCCAGTATAATTTCAGTGGCCCCTGTCTCCTAGTCAGACCACAAACTAATATGGGCCACCTTTACAATTCCCAGACCAATCTCTCTTATTTACACTCCCAAACCTCCCTTTAGGAACTTTTCCGCAGTTACTAGCAAAAACTTAAGTGACCTTCTCAACATACTAGTGACTATTAGCACTACAGATCAAATCAAACTCCTAGATCAGCAATGGAATGATGAATTCTCCTCAGCCATCGAGGCCTTGGCCACTCACAAACAGCAACAATTATACATTCTGTTACTCACAATATTCATTCTCCCTGGATAACATCCATTCTCAAAATTCATACTCCTGTTAGCAATTAAGATCCTCCTCTCAACAATTCCTTGATGTGCCCTCTCCCAGAGCTATCTGATTAGAAGAGATCAGAATACGCACATTTTCATCTTTTATGGAACTTGCTCCCATTTGAATTAAGAAATCTTACTGAAAAAGAAATTTTTTTAAGAAAGCATTAAAAACATATTTATTTTAAAAAGCCTTCTCGAGTCAAACACGATATAGACTCCTGTGCTGTTCCGGAATTATACACCTGGCCGGACTTCTGTCTTTTTAAGTTTCTTTACAGTGTTTTTATTTTAGTTTTTATCTGTATTTTATTTTCTTGTATTTGATTATTAGTTTTGAGTTTGATGATTTGGTCTGTATATGTTTTTATTCATGCATTTTATTGTTATTTTAAGTTTTATTTAAATTTTATTTTTTACAATTTCCAATTATGCATTCATAAACCAAATGCATTTACAGAAAAGGAGTGTCACAAAACATAACATATAATTATGTATCGCTTATTCTAGCAAACATTTAAAGTTTTTAAAGTTTACTCCTACCAAGTCAACACCCTTGAGAGAGGGGAGGAATACAGAACCTCAGTAGTATAACCAAATACATTGAAGAAAGACTTACTTAGACTGATGTACAGAGAGTTTTTATCTTATTTACGTATATAACAACAAGCCAATATACGGTGTTCCCCAAGACATATTGGAGCTACCACCCTGGGTGTTTTATTTGCCAGGAAATCCAATACCTGTTCTGGGATATAAAATATATAAATATTTCCCTGGTACTTCAAAATACATTTATAAGGAAATTTTAACAGGTAATATGCTCCAATTTCTAGCACTCTATTTTTTAAATTTAGGAATTCTTTCCTTTTCATCTGCGTAGCTCTTGATACGTCAGGGAACATACTTATTTTAAATCCCATAAACAATTCTTGACGATGGCGAAAATGGAGTCTCATAACCCATTTTTTGTCTGATTGCATTAGAAAAGTAACAACCATTGTAGATGGAACTAACAGCTCCTCATTTGTAGATTCCAGAATACCGGATATATTCATCAGTGGAGAAGTAGGTGAGAGTACTTGCAGACCCTCTTGATTTAAGGGGCCTTTTTTAAATGATGGAACAAAAAAAGCTTTCGAAATTATTGGTAAAGCTTGTTCTGAGATTTTTAGAATTTGAATCATATATTTCTTTATTGTGTCCTTGGCAAATATTAAAGGTTCTTTTAGAAAGTTCAGTATCCATAGATTTTTTTTCCCCTTATTAAATTTTCTAATGTTTCTACTTTATTCGTTAAGTCCCTGTTTTCTTTAATTATCTCAGTTTTTTCACAATTCTCAACCATAATCTTTTCTATTTTCTCTGTTCGCTGTTCCAAACTTCTCTGAGCCTCTAAGATCGGATTTGTTTTCATCTGTAAATTAACATTCAAGGTCTGGATTGCCTGCCATATTTCTTCTAATGTTATATGTTCAGGTCTTGCCAGAGGAGGCAGTTCCACATTCCTTAGCGAAATTTCTCCGTTGCTTGTTGCCGCTCCCAGGCCAGCTGGTATGCTGGACAATGTCGCTTCTTTTCCGGGTAAGGCCTCTGAGTCATGACTACCGCGATCCGCGGGATCACTTCCTGGACCTTGTTCTTCCTCCCGGAGCTGCTCTACCAGCCTTGCCTTAGCTGGATTTTTGGGAGCCATGCGTAATATCGGGGATAATATTGTCTGTAGTTCTTGCAGGGCCCCGGGTTCTTCTTCCTCCCGGGAGTCCTGCCGCGAACCTCCTCCACCCGAATCTCCTTCTCTCCGGATCAGGTGAGCGTCCATCGGGCCAAAGGTAACGGCTTGGGGCGCGACCGCTATTTCGCACTCCTTAGCCCGGTACTTTCGCGCAGAATGTGGCATAATTCGCCGCAGAGGAAAAAACGCCAAGGAACAATTCTCACCGACTCTCAGGCTAGTCGGCTATCTTAACTCCTTGTGATTTTAAGTTTTGATTACTTTCTGATGTATGCTTTCTTTATGTATTAATAATTGTGTTTGTATCCATTGTACACCACTCTGAACATAGGAAGGGTGGGTAACAAATGTTTTAAATAAATAAATAAACTCCACCAGACCCCCCCCCCCCCCTTCGTCTTCAGGGGTTTGCGGGGCTCCTCCGTCAAGGCCCCGTTTGTTTGGAGGATGCGGATCACTTTTGTCTTGCGGCATGGCTTTTGAGAGGCAGCGCCTGAAGAGAAAGGGTTATTTGGCACTCCAGGAAAGGTGGCAACGAGGAACCAGGGGGTTCAGGATGTCTGGACTGGAGCATGGACATCAGGAACAGAAGGCGGACATCGGGACTGGAACACGGACGTGGACATCAGGAGTGGAAGACGGACATCTGGACTGGATCGCGGAACATCAGGAACTGGAGGACAGACATTAAGACTGACCTTAGAAATCAGGAATGGATCATGGACTTCAGGACAAGACATGGACATCAGGAACGGATCATGGAGCTCCAACAGGAAACAAGGAACACAGGACCTTGAAGAAGAGTTGGAACAGAGAAGACTCTTGAAGCGAAGCACAGGGACATCCAGGAGCATCTAACTCCTTGCGAAGGCAAAGCTTGAATGAATACTGGCCGTTTTGTAGAGCTGAAGAGGACTACGCCCAGGGAGGAGCTCGCAGGGTCCACTCCTGATTGGCCCTTCAAAAGGCAAGAAGAGGCGCGCGCCCTGACCTAGGGGAAGCTGGAGAAGAGAGGACACGCTGGTGGCTTCCTAGCCATGTGGAGGGCCCAGGATGGAATAAGGCAGGCTGCAGAAGCGGCTCCAGCCATGAAGAAAGAAGAAGAGCAGGCAGGCTGCAGGCACCGGCAGGGATGGCTCCCTGCCATCTGAAGACCCCGGCAGCAGCAAGGACGGCTTCCTTGCCACTCGAGGACCCCGGCAGCGGCGAGGATGGCTCCCTTGCTGTCCAAGGACCCCAGGAGGAAGCATGAGTGCCTGCGGTGGACCCAGCCACGTGGGAAGGCTCCCGGTGCTGACTCAGCCCTGCCATGCAGGGCAGAAGACTGCCGCGACCTCCGGACAGCAGAGCAGGATATCGGCGGCAGACTGCCATGATCAGCTGGGAAGAGGTAGGGGACCTGCCCGCGTGACTCATAGGCAAGTTCATAACATCTCCACTGTTTAACTTTTTCCATTGTGAAAACAGACCATTTAATTCTACTCTCTGTTTCCTGTCTTTTATCCAGTTTGCCACTGTGATTCATGTGTTTAATTATCAGCAGAATCGACTAATGGAACTCTCTATTCAACGGCATCTCATAACATCGTTTGAAGCACCTCCAGTTCCTACAGGGTACAGCAGTGAGAATTCTGATAGGGGCCAAAGCAACAGATCATATAAAACCAATACTACATCAATTACACTGGCTCCCAGTGGAAAGCAGGATAAAATTCAAAACCCTCTACTTTGACTTCAAGTGCATGATTAAACAGGCCCCAGAGTACCTATCTCAACTTCTGCTCTTATATACCTCCACAAGAGAGCTCCAATCCTCCCAATCAGAGGTGTACTAAAGGGGGGGGGGGGGAGGCAAGGGGATGGTCTGCCTCGGGTGGCAACAGGGGGAGGGGTGCCATTGCCGGCAGCAGGAAGATCCTGCTGAAATGCCGAACAGTGACATGGCATGGAAAATCCCACCAGCAAAAGCAAGGACTTGCAGCAGTGGCAGAGGCCAATGGTGCTGCCGGCATTTCCTGGAGCCGGCGGCAAAGAACAGGCCCAGCATTGCTGCCGGTGCTCCTGGAGCCGGCGGCTGAAGACGAGGCCCTGAGGTGCCACCACTGGCCAAAGAAGGGAGAGACTGGTCCTCTGAGTAGGCCCGGTGCCACCAGGTGTACAAACCATGCAATTGCACAGGGCAGCACACCCAGTGTGGTGGCATAGGGACAGGGAGAAGCACGCGAGGCTGCCGGTGGATTTTGTCTCACAGGAGGCCCGGAAGAGGAATTGGCCCCTGAGTCTGCTGGTGGACCCCATCGCACTAGCAACCCGGAAGAGGAAGAGGCTCATGAGGCTGCTGGTGGACGCCATCTCACTGGCGGCCCGGGAGAGAAATCAGTCTGTGAGGCCGCCAGTGGACCCCATTTCATCTGTGACCAGGAAGAGGAATCGGTCATTGAAGCCACCAGTGGCCCCATCTCACCGGCGGCCGAAGAAAGAAGACGGAGCCCATTCCTCTACTCCTTCTCGGTATCGGCGTTCACTTTCCAAAACACATGCAGCTAGCTCGTTTTCTATGCTGATCTCGCGATGCATGAGATCAGCAGAGAGGAAGTGCTAGACTCGCGTACTTTGATTAGCACATGGGCTGGCACATGAGAAGCAGCAGCAGAATGGCTCCCAGTGGTATGTGTATGTGTGTGTGTGTGTGTGTGTGTGTGTGTGTGTGTGAATGGGAACCTGTGTGTGTGTGTGTGTGTGTAAGTGTATGGGAACTTTTCTGGTGTGTGTGTGTGTGTGTGTATGGGAACGTTTCTAGGAGGTGTATATGTGTGTGTGTATGGGAATCTGTCTGGTGTTTGTGTGTGTGTGTGTATGGGAACCTTTCTGGGAGGTGTGTGTGTGTATGTGAGTATGGGAACCTGTCTGGTGTGTGTGTGTGTGTATGGGAACCTTTCTGGGAGATATATGTGTGTGTGTAAGGGAACCTGTCTGGAATGTATGTGTGTGTGTATGGGAACCTTTCTGGGAGGTGTGTGTATATGTGAGTATGGGAATCTGTCTGGGGTGTCTTTGTGAATGGGATCCTGCGTGTGTGTGTGTGTGTGTGTGTGTATGGGAAACTATCTGGGGTGTGTACATGTGTGTCTATGGGAGCCTTTCTGGAATGTATGTGTGTGTGTATGGGAACCTTTCTGGTGTGTGTGTGTGTATGGGAACGTTTCTGGGAGGTGTATGTGTGTGTGTATGGGAATCTGTCTGGTGTGTGTGTGTGTGTGTGTGTGTGTGTATGGGAACCTTTCTGGGAGGTGTGTGTGTGTATGTGAGTATGGGAACCTGTCTGGTGTGTGTGTGTGTATGGGAACCTTTGTGGGAGGTGTATGTGTGTGTGTATGGGAACCTTTCTGGAATGTATGTGTGTGTATGGGAACCTTTGTGGGAGGGGGGTGTGTGTGTGTGTATGTGAGTATGGGAACCTGTCTGTGGTGTGTTTGTGAATGGGATCCTGCCTGTGTGTGTGTGTGTGTGAATGAGAACCTGTCTGATGTGTGTGTGTGTGTGTGTGTGCATGGGAACCTGTCTGGTGTGTGTGTGTGTGTGTATGGGAATCTTTCTGGGAGGTGTATGTATGTGTGTATGGGAACCTGTCTGGAATGTATGTGTGTGTGTATAGGAACCTTTCTGGGAGGTGTGTGTGTGTATGTGAGTATGGGAATCTGTATAGGGTGTGTTTGTGAATGGGATCCTGACTGTGTGTGTGTGTGTGTGTGTGTGTGTGTGTGTGAATGGGAACCTGTCTGGTGTGTGTGTGTGTGTGTGTGTGTGTGTATGGGAACCTTTCTGGTGTGTGTGTGTGTGTGTGTATGGGAACATTTCTGGGAGGTGTATGTGTGTGTGTATGGGAATCTGTCTGGTGTGTGTGTGTGTGTGTGTGTATGGGAACCTTTCTGGGAGGGGTGTGTGTGTATTTGAGTACAGGAACCTGTCTGGTGTGTGTGTGTGTGTTTATGGGAACATTTCTGGGAGATAAATGTGTGTGTGTAAGGGAACCTGTCTGGAATGTATGTGTGTGTGTATGGGAACCTTTCTGGGAGCTGTATGTGTGTATGTGAGTATGGGAATCTGTCTGGGGTGTGTTTGTGAATGGGATCCTGCCTGTGTGTGTGTGTGTGTGTGTGTGTATGGGAAACTATCTTGGGTGTGTACGTGTGTGTCTATGGGAGCCTTTCTGGAATGTATGTGTATGTGTATGGGAACCTGTCTGGTGTGTGTGTGTGTGGGGGGGGGGAACCTTTGTGGGAGGTGTATGTGTGTGTGTGTATGGGAACCTGTCTGGTGTGTGTGTGTGTGTATGGGAACCTTTGTGGGAGGTGTATGTGTGTGTGTATGGGAACCTGTCTGGGAGGTGTGGTTGTGAATGGGATCCTGCCTGTGTGTGTTTGTGTATGTGTGAGTGTGAGTGTGAAGAAAATTTGTGCCGCCTCGCTAATCCATGCCTTACTCAGGATGACTGGAAATAAAAACGTTTTCAGGTATGGAGAGCAGTGAATTTTCCATCCTTACTAGTTTAACTTACTGGATGTCTGTGTTTGCCATTTTTAAATAATTTATTGTTGTTTGGGAAATTTTTAAAATTTTGTATGAGCTCTTAATTATTGGATGTTATTCTATCCCTTAGATCATTATAAAAAGAATATTTCCAAGTATGGTTTTACTAATATGATTGATTTATATTCCTTGATTTTATTGTTTGATGAATGATTTATGAGGACTGGTGATGTTTCTGTTTCTCCATTGCTGCATTGCATACAGAGTCTGGCTTGAGCAGTTTGCGGTTTCTGGTTCAGTTTCTGTTTATAGTTTATAGTCTTTTTATTCTGAATTTTGTGAGAGTGAGTCTGTGTTCTGCATGTTTAATTGAGGTGGGGTATTCTGTATTTAAAAAAAAAACAAGAAGGGGGAGCAGCACAGTAATTATTCACACAGGACAGCAAAAATGCTAGCATAGACCCTGCTGTGAGAGTAAGTGCCAGTGTGTGTGTGTGTATGTGCGCATGGGGGGTGTATAAGAGTGTGCATGTGTGTGTGTATGAGGGTGTGTGTGTGTGTGTATGGGTGTGTGTGTGTATGAGGGGTGTGGGGGTGTGGGGTATGTGGGGTGTGGGGGAGTATTAGGGTATATGTGTGTGTGTGTGTGTGTGTGTGTGTGTAGAGTGTGAGTGTGTATGAGGGAGTGTATACATGTTGGTATGAGAGGATGCTTCTGTGTGTATGAGATGCTGAGTGTATAGAAGAGTGAGTGTGAGTGTGCCTGTGTAACTGTATATTATATATATGAGAGGGTGCCTGAGTGTGCGTATGTGTGAGAGGGTGCCTGTGTGCAGGGTGGGGGTAGAGGTGAGAGAGAGGAAGCAAGTGTCTGTGTGTGTGTGAGATAGGAATCATTTGTGAGAGATATAGAGGAAGCGTGTATGTGGGTGAGGTTGGGGTGAGACAGAGGAAGCATGTGTGCATGGGTGAGATAGGAATCGTGTGTGAGAGATACAGAGGAAGTGTGTATGTGTGAGAGAGAGACAGAGAAAACGTGTGTGTCTGTCTCTTTCACACACACACACTCAAGCTTCCTTTGTCTCTCACCAAGTGTGTTTGTGTGTGAGAGACAGAGGGAGCATATTTTGTTTGTGATTCTGGGTGTATGTGTACACCAGTTCACGACAATCTCAGGGTGACAGCAGAGTGGAAGATTTTTAAAATCCTTATTAGTTTTAATTACTGGGTGTTATTTGATGTCTGCTGTTTTGAAATATTTTATCAATGTTTAAAATTGTTTTTTAAATTTGTACAAGAGCTTCTAATTATTGAATATTCTATTCATCAGCTGTTTTGAAATGTATATTTTTACTATGGTTTTACTATTCTGATTGATTTATATTTCTTTATTGTATTATTTTGAGGAATAGTGATTTTACGCTTTTACATTGTTGCATTGCATACAGAATCTGACTTATGTTTTCCAGTTTAGTTTTTGTCTGCATGTGTGTGTGTGTGTGTGTGTGAGAGAGAGAGAGAGAGAGAGTGTGTGTGTGTGTGTGTGTGTGTGTGAGAGAGAGAGAGAGAGAGAGAGGAAGCTTGTGTGTGTTATAGCATGTGAGAGAGACACAGAGGAAGTGTGTGTGTGTGTGTGTGTGTGTGAGAGAGAGAGAGAGAGATACAATCCAAAGATTGTTGTATACTGGGGGCACGCATGCATGCACACACACACATACACACACATACACACACACACACAAAATATGCTCGCTGTCTCTCATACACACACGTACGTGCTTGGTGAGAGACAGAGGGAGCATCTGTATGTGTGAGAGACAAACACACGCACACACTTTCTCTATACCTGTCTCACACACACACCCTTCCTCTGTGTCTTTCTCACACACAAACATGCTTCTTTCATCTCTCTCTCTCACATACAAGTATGCTTCCTCTGTGTCTCTCTCACATGCTAACACACACACACACATATGCTTCCTCTATCTCTCTCTCTCTTACTCCCTCTCTCTCACTCACATACATGCAGACAAAAACTGAACTAGAAACCACAAGCCAGATTCTGTATGCAGTGCAACAATGGAAAAGCAGAAAATCACTATTCCTCAAAATAATAGAGAGGGAGATTTTTAAAATCCATATTAGTTTTAATTATTGGGAGTTGTTTGATGTGTCTGTTGTTTTGAAATATTTTTTCGATGTTTAGGAAATTTTAAAATTATATATTGGAGGGGCAGTGCCAAAGTATCAGCCCCAGGTGCCAAATACTCTAGGGACGCCTCTACTCTCAACTGACCCTTCTTTCCTCCCCTCCTCTGACCTCTGCCAGATTGTCCTGTATTAGACTCTGGGCCTTTAGCTGCTAAGTACTAAAATTTGGAAGACGGTACCACTGATTTTATGCCTTGAGCCCTTCTACCCTTCCTTTCAGAAAAAAAGATGGCTCATTGCTGAAATCTGCCCAGCAGAAACCTTCAGTCTGCTGACCGAGCCACCTAACTACCTTTCTTGTACAAAACCTCACACACACACACATCATTGGATTTTTACTGCTTTGCAACTATGAAGTTATTTCAAATCATATTGTCTGTTTTTAAATGTGTTGTAATCCGCCTTGAGGCTATTATTAGTAAAAAGCAGAATATCAAATGTCTATGAATAAGTAAAGAAATAATTTGGCAGCCAGCAGTCCTGATTATTATTCTCTCAGTTTCAATAAAGAGTTATCTTTCAGGGAGACGAGTGAGCCATGTTCACCACACTCGGAATACTTCATACCTTGGTACTGATATCTGGTGACAAAAAACATGGTTTTCAGGAGCTTCTGCCTTATTGATCCCTCTGTTTCCCTGGCTTCCTTCAAAACACATCACTGGCTCATTTTCCCCTCCTGGACTGGGCCACTACGATCCCAGCTCACAGGGGTGTTTGGGAACTACCATTCTTCGGTAACTCACAGGGATGTACCGTGCTCCGAGAGTGTGATGTGGCTGGTGTGCAACATATCCTCTAAGTTGTGTGGGCAACCACCCACAACTTATTCCCTCACCAGCAGGCGCATGCAATATTATCGTTTGCTGTGATTAGGGCGTGGCTTAACGTGCGATTGGACGCGCATTTTGGACAGGCGTCCATAACCCCCAATGCAGTACGGGGATTAGCACGTCCAAAACGCGTGTCCAAACCACCGGTTAGCTAATAGCGCTCATCACATGTAAATTCCATGTAGATGGGGCTATTAGATAATACCCGTGATTCAAAAAATTTCCCGCACAGCCAACGTGCCCATTGCAACGCGGCAAATTATATGCCAGCCCGGGGCTGGCGTAAAGGTACGCCGCACTCAAGGGCTCATTGATAAAACCAAAAAATTCTGCCTCAACAATGAGCGCCCGTTTTCGACGCACAAATATTGCATCGGCCTGCAGATGTGCTCCAGCTGTTCTGCCATTTGATCTTTATAGGGCCAGTAGCTCCCAAATACTACAGAGCCCCGCACAGGTCAAACTGTGAAATGGCTAGAGGATGCCTGGTGGAGAGAAAGGCATCTCTGGTCCCCCTGCATATCATACAGAGAATAATGGTGGTGTGTGTTATAGGGAGAGATGAACATCTGGGTAAAGATTGATTGCACCAGATGTACAGCTGTTTTAAAGCTAGCTTTAGGAATAGACAATTAACAATGTTTGAGCTATTCAAGGTTAAAATACAAATTAGTAACATTAGTAAATGACTCAGAATAGTAAAACAGTAAGGGGGTCCATTTTCAGCCACTGTGCGGCTCGGCTAGTTAGCTGGATAAATATATCCGGCTATCTTAAAGTTTAGCCGGTTATGTCTAACCGGCTAACTTTAGGACAGTCCTATGGCCTGATCAGAGTTAGCTGGTTAGGTTAGCCGACTGTCTTCAAATATCAGAGTTAGCCAATTAACTTAACCAGCTCCTCCCTGGAGCGCCTACTGCCTGCCCACAGGACATCCCATGTTATCCGGAAAGCCATTCAGACGGATAACTATTACATTATCCATCTAAATGGCTTTTGAATACGGACCTCCAAATGACTAAAAGGGGCCACTGTTTTGTTAGGTGGCAGAGGGGTGGGCGGAGATCTCGGTAGACCCCTGGTGTATAATTTTGGGGGAAGGGGTATTTTTTGGCCTCGGGGTCCGTGCGAAGAGGGCTGCCATCAAACCTTTTTGGGCCCTGCCGGGCTATTTTTTCTCTTGGAGTTTTTCCACGAGAAAAAATACCGCCATGATACCGCTGCAAACCTTTCTGAGGGAGGGGCAACATATTGTGGGATTGCCCCCCCCCCCCTTCCACACTATTCCACCCCCTCCTGCGCTAAAATATCATTGTTTGATAAACCTGCACCTAAGTTTGTACCTAAAGCAATGGGAAGTGAAGTGACTTACCCAAGATCAACTATTTTAAGTACATTAAAGGTGCTTTAAATGCATATAAATGAGCTTGCAAGATCATTGAAACTAAAAATCTATATTAATGAGGTAATGAGATGCAAAGCAGTTCATTGCTGTGATAAGATAGCCCCTCATCATTGCGCAGCACCCCAACAGTCAGGGCAAGATAGAAAATAAGAAGCAAGGATTGCTGATTTCAGGGCTAGATCCCCCAGGAGTGTTTGGGGGTGGGGGTTGGACCAATGGGGCTCTGAGGTTGGAATTCCTGAGTATAGGGTGGGAGGGAACTCTGACCCCACTAGTAACACAGGAGAGGGAAGGTGGGAAAGCCACGAAGAAGCAGGCAGAGGTTTATCTAGGGTGGAGGAGGGCCAATGCTGGCCAGAGCAGAAATGAGAAGAGCTAGTGCAAATGGGGGTGGAAACCCCAGAGGAGCTGGAGACCATCGACGTGGAGACAGATTGAGGGCAGTGTGACACACGGCACGGATTTAAATTGAAAAAAAAACCAGTTTAAGCTTGAAGGACTGTGTTGGAAGGTTTGGTGAAGCTTTTCTCTGCTTTGTTTCACTTAAAGCTGGAGTGACTGCAGGGGCGGGCAGCAGGGTGGGGTGAAGCGGAGAAAGCCAAGGACTGTTCGGATTGTGTTTTTCCTTTTTTTTTGGCTTCTAAGAAGCAAGGGCAGCGGCAGAAGTTTGACAGCAGGGCAAAATGGGGCTCTGGAACTGGAGACTTCAGGGTAAAGGAAGGGTGAAGACTCCCAACACACTGGAGAGTTACTAGTGTGTGGATCCAGGGCCAGAGAGAGGCCTGAGTAAAGCAGCAGGCCCGATTGAAATGAGAACCATTGAAGGGTTTTTTCAGTTACAATGGTTCTCATCCTATCTATCACAAAGGACCTACCAAGTGTCAATCAACGACACCCTCTCAAAAAAAATAAACCTTGACACTGTTGTTCCCCAAGGCTCCGCACTATCGGCGACACTCTTCAACATCTATCTTCTATGTTAACTTTTGCAAATTTTAACATGCATTCATTTTCTAACGCTAATAGGTCATCATCATAATCCATTCTTTGGAAAGCTGGTCAATTGCCTTTCTTTTCCCGGTAGTATTCTCTGCAGTACCTGACTTCCAATGTTTCTCCACTCTTCCTCATGCCTACCTGCTCTATGGCTGGGAATCTTTCTGTAAGTCAGAGGTACTATACTAGCCAATGAATAAAACACCAGTGCTGTGCAAAATACAAAACCATTTTTAAGTGCTTGAGCCATGCCCGTGGCTTCTGGTTCAACCAGAAACAAGAAAAGAAAAAACCCCAAACACTTGCAAACATACAGTTCTTTGCAAGGAAAAGGAGGTACAGTTTTCAAAGGCGCCTGCTCAGAGCTGCCAAGTTACCCAGTTGCAGGAAGAGATTTTACCTGAGTCCTGAATTTCTGACAACCATGTTCTGGTGCATTATGGGAATTGCAGTACCGATTTCTATGGGGTGAATTGGGGACTACGATTTCAACAAGTCTCCCTCCTGGAACTGGGTAATTTGGTAGCTCTGTCCATTGCCCATTTGATTGAGCAAGAAAAAAACACAAACACTTACAAAGTTTTACTGCAACTCCCTGCTATTCCACTTACCTCTCACCACCATCCGACATCTCCAAATTCTTCAAAATACAGCTTCCAGAATACTCACAGGAACAAAAAAATACGATCACATTACCCCAACTCTCATTTCACTACACTGGCTCCCAATAAAATACATGATAGACTACAAAATACTATCCATAATACACAAAATAATATATGAAAAACAAACAAACTGGCTAAGTGCATCCATAAAACTCCACTCACCCAACTGAAATCTACGTTCAGCTAACAAAGGTTTATTAAAAATTCCACCTGCTCGCCGCAAACAACTTACCTCAACTCGGAAGAGAGCCATTTCCCTAGGAAGCCCCGAACTCTGGAAAACATTCCCAACCGAACTGAGAACATAGCAAAATTTAAAAACCTTCAAAAAAGAACTAAAAACTTGGATGTTCACCAAAGCCTACCAAAACACCATATGACTCTACGCTACAACTTCCATCCCTACCGGCCCATATAAACATGCAGAACCAATCCAATACACATAATTTAACCTGTGCAGTTTAACAACTGAACTATGCTTATAACAACTATGATAACAATGTTAACTAGCACATGAACGTCTGAACACTCTATTATACATCGATATTTTGTAAACCGTTGTGACGGCGAAACCAAACGACAGTATATATACAACTCGATAAATAAATAAATAAATAAATAAATAAATAAATAAATGATGAAAAAAACGTAACTATACCTTAGAAGGATGTAGTTAAGTTTTTGCAGTAATGCCTCTGCTAACATATTACATATTCTCACTTATACGTTATAATTTTTATGCTCAATAAGACCTGTCAACTTAATTGTTTAAGTCTTTTTTTTTTTTTTTTCTCCTTTATCTTTTGGTCATCAATGTTACAACGTTATCATTAAATTTTGAACTTATGTACACTGTTCCAAGTTTCATAACCTTGTTCTATGTAATGCCTTTTGGCAATTTTCATGTTCTGTTTCAATGTAAACCGATGTGATCTTTATTTCATATAGGAACACCGGTATATAAAAATCTAAAAATAATATTAACTTTAATTTTTATAAGGGATAATGTTCAAAGCCATTTTTTGCATATAAAATCCTGTTTTAAATGCATGAATGGCAGTTCGAAAGTTAACCCGAGCTCAGTGCATGTAATAATAATATGTGCTAACCAAGTTCATGCATACGTTTACGTGGACCAAGGAGAAGTGTTCCAGTAGGTGGAGCTGAGGAGAATTCAGATTTCATGTGCATACGTTTTGGTTTTTAAAGTCTGTCCGTAAGTGCATGCACATAAGTTATGCCCATCAAAGAGGAGATGTAAGTTTTCACGAGTGGATGTGTGCATGCACGTAGCCAATTACCCAAGCAGTTTCAAAAGTTTGCTTTGACAATGCTCATGGAGTGAAATTTCAAAAGGATTTTTGCATGTAAAATGAGGTTTTATGTATATCAATGGGCTTTTTCAAGACTGCCCTGAGGGTGGCTGCTTAAAAGTATGCACAGAAGCAATTTTGCAGGATTTTACACGTACTGCAAAGAAGGGTTCTGTGGGGGTGGAGATGATTTTCAAAAGCATGCACGTATGCCTTTGTGTTGACATTTACACTTGCTCTGTAGCGGGCGTAAATGTGCGTGCCTATGCTGCATGAAGCTGCGCGCTGTCCTGCTGATTTTCAAAGCAGACATATGCATATAAATTTGCTTTGGAAATTAGGACTGAAGTCCATGTGTACAAAGTTCACGTAGACTTCAGTCCTAAGCAGGCTGTTTTTAAATTGGGCTGATAAAGTAATGCAAAACTCATTTGCATGCCATTAACATGAGACCAATAAGAAGAGGAAGGACATAAAATGTTCAATGAATGTCCAAACAGTTCAAAGTTTAAATTATATCTTAAGCAGGCAGAACGTTTAAGTTGTCAGCATCCAGCCAAAAAATATTCATAGCAATAATTCCATGGTCCCCCGACACGGGCTGTGTTTTGAAAAGACTGCGTTGGGAGGGAGCCTACGAGAAGTAGAATGCTCAAAGCATGAAATCCCCCCAAAAACAGGTGTTCTAAGGTAGGTTAAAGAGAAAGGTTTAGTTCTTGTAGAGAGGTATAAATGCAATCGGGCAGGAGTATTAAAGCCAGCTTACAATGATGCAGAAAATGGGAGAAAGTTTCTTGCTGAATTTAGGGGTTAAATAAATCTAAAGCAGAGGACCGGTGCTCCTGCATCATTGTAAGCTGGTTTTACTATTCCTGCCCAATTGCATTTATACCTCTCTACAAGAACTAAACCTTTCTCTTTAACCTACCTTAGAACACCTGTTTTTTGGGGGGGATTTCATGCTCAGCGCTGGACTTTTGGGAAGTCTTGTGGGGGTCGGGGGGGGGGGTCCCCCAAGACTTGCCAAAAGTCCCTGGTGGTCCAGCGGGGGTCCAGGAGCGATCTCCTGCACTCGGGCTGTCGGCTGCCAGTAATCAAAATGGCGCTGATAGCCTTTGCCCTTACTATGTCACAGGGGCTACTGCTGCCATTGGTCGTGCCCTGTCACATGGTAGGAGCACAAGATGGACCCAAGATGGCCGCCGCGATGTGAGCACGAACGCGACCGAGCTCCTCGTTTGATCAACAAAATTTCCTAATATTTCCTAAGACTGCTTTTCTTTTGGAAATAATTTCCATGCCACATACTAAACGAAAAGCAAGGATCCGAGAGGTCCTTGCTTCTACGCCAGAGACTTCTTATCGACAAACGCGGATCGAAGAAGCGTTTCAAGCAGGGCAGTTTACGCCGGAAAGCGGGGCCGCTGGTGAAGTAAGCAGAGAGCGGCTGCCCTTCACCTTGGCTGAGGAAATATCGTTAACCCCCGGCGAGCCAACAACTCCTTTGAGGCCCAGCAGACCCCCGGAGGAAGGGGAGATTGAACAACAGATGCAGGAAACATCGATACTGCCTACAGGAAAATCAGAGGACTCCCAGAGAAGAGGTATGGACTCCAGGCCTACTTCGGTGAGTGCTGTTCATTCAGACTCCAGGGAGGGAATAGCAGAATCGGGGTCTCCAGCATTGGGCACTAAAGGTCTTCTGGACATTGGAGATAGAGGGTAAAGTGTGCAAGTAATGTTGAACTATCCCTTAAAAGTGCCTGAAAAAATAACGATTGAAGAAATTTGGAAGGCCCTGACCACAATAAATATGGCTATAATCGACCTGACCAATGTGGTCAAAGAAAATATGGGAAAGACTAACGTTTTGGAGGACAAAATAATTAATATGGAAAAATCACTGGTAGAAAATGAAAAAGAAATCAAACAGATTAAAGAAGTACAAACTAATCTCATAAAATCAGAATCATTTGTTGAAAAAAAGATGGATGCCATGGAAAATTTAATGAGAAGAAATAATCTTAGAATATTAAATTTTCCAAGAACAAAATGGATGCCACTGAAAGAATTGATAAAAAGTTACTTTATTAACATATTGGCCTATTCAGAACAAATGGTACCTGTTTTTTCTAAACTATACTATCTGCCAGCAAGACAAGAAAAAGGGAAAGAAAAAGAAGAAATGCAGCAACGTGATGAATCCATGGAAAATATTACCCCTAAAGATAATTTAACAGACTTTCTAGAGAAGTCCTATGAAGCAAAAATAGAAGAAAGAGCAACGGTTTTTATCTCTTTTCTTCAAACATCTGAAAGAGATGAAATGCTTAGAAGAGCTTTTAAAAAGCAAGCAGAACTTTTCTATGGTTTCCAAATACGTGTCTTCCCAGATATAACAAGGAAAGTTCAAGAGAAAAGAAAAGAATTTCTAAAAATGAGGAATGAGATAGGAGCACAAGATGGCGCCGGCAGCCGACAGAGGGAGGGCAGTAGGCACTCCAGGACCCCCGCTGGACCACCGGGGAATTTAGGCAAGTCTTGGGGGGGAGGGGTAGGAGAGTGGGGGGGTTGTTTAAAATTGCCATTTCGACGGCCGAATGATTCGGCCGCGATTCGTTGTATTCATGGGAACTCGCGATATGTTTCGCGACGCAACGAATACAACGAATCCGGCCATATATGTTGCGGATTCGCGATACATGGCAAACGAATGCACACCCCTATTATCCAGGTCTTTTCATAATAGTCATCAAATTACATTTATCTATGTATATCTATCTATATAAAAGGCTTGTATTGGTTGGTTGATCAGTCTGTCATGTCTGTCTGTGGCCACTGGGGGCACTCTGAACTGTGAAAAGTACACTGCGCAAAGAGAATATGATCTGTCTGCAAAACCCTGTGGAACTGGAAGACAAGTTGCAGCAGGGGCAGTGAAACACCTTTTTGATTGTTGGAGGTGGGGGAAGCATACAAACTGCCCACAACTCTGCCCCCCAACTGTCATTCTCTTATATGCATTCTTAATTTAAACTATATAAAGCTAATTTCAAAATCATGTTAACACTGTGTTGCAACTCCCTTCACTATCCCTCATTCACTTTCCCCATCCCCTTACTCAACCGCACCCCCCACCCTCCCAGGTTTATTACACTGCCCCCAAATCTTCTCACTCACCCTAACTCACTACCTCCTTCCACACACTCTTTTATTCCCTCACTCCCACCCTCCATAATCCTTCAGGTACCAGCAGCCAATGAGGAGGAAGCAAGCCAAGGCTCTGCAAGGCTGTGATCCTACTCCTCTTTCAGAACAAGGAGGGTGAGTGAAAGGGTCGGAGCAGTAACTCCCAGTTCCATCCCCTTTATCATTTTGGTTGTCCTTTTCTGTACCTTTTCTAATTTGACTATGTCTTTTTTGAGATGCAGTGACCAGAACTACACACAATACTTAAGGTATGGTCACACCATGGAGTGATGCAGAGGCATTATGATATTCTCCGCTTTATTCTCCATTCCTTTCTTAATAATTCCCAGCATTCTATTTTCTTTTTTGGCTGCTACCACACACTGAGCAGAAGATTTCCTTTTCTTGGGTGGTGACTCTCAAAGTGGAACCTTGCATTGGGTAGCTACAATTTAGATTGCACTTCCCTACACGCATCATTTTGCACTTGGTCACATTAAATGTCATCTGCAATTTGGAGGCCCAGACTCCCAGTCTTTAGGGCCGGTAGAAGCACTAGGCGAACTAGGCCTGGGCCTTAGGCGCCGAGTATTAGGGGGCGCCGCAAGCAGTGGTATCCCGAGGGGAGCCAATGCCCCCGGGCACAGGGAGGCCTATGCGGTTGCCGGTGGACCTCATCCCACTGGCAGCTGAGCAGTGACACATAGCAAGCAGATCGGCAGGGCCGTGGTGAAGCTCATGTCATCACGGCCCGAAGAAAAAGGTCGCGTTCAAGCCTGCAGCTGCTCCTCCTCCTTCCTGCCTGCGCGGCCCCAGAAGAAAACATTGCCGGAGCCGCATGGGCAGGAAGGAGGAGGAGCATCAGCGCGTGCAGAAGATGAGCAGTGCTTACGGCTGCTGCGAATCCCAAGTTGCAGCGGCCTGAGAAGAGGAAGAGACCCGGTAGCAGGGCCGCTGTGAATCCCACATTGTGGGCGGCCCGAGAAGATCAGGGCCACTGCAGAGCCCATCCTGCGGCAACCCGTGAAGACGAGGCCCAGAGGTGAGAGAGAGGCTGAGGGCCTGTAGAGTGTGTATGTGTGCATGTATGAGAAGAGTTGAGAGATTGTGTGTGAGAGTGAGTTGAGAGACTGTGTGTGGGAGTGAGGACCTGAATGTTTGCAGAGACAGCATGTGAGAACCTGTGTGTGTGTAAGAGAGAGACAGCATGTGACAGTGAGAGCCTGTGCTTGAGCAAGACAGCATGTGGGAGTGAGAGACTGTGTGTATGAATGATTGTATGAGAGAGAGCATGTGACAGTAAGATCCTGTGCTTGAGCAAGACACCATGTGGGAGTGAGAGAGAGCCTGTATGTGTGAGACTCAGACAGCATGTGCCAGTGAGAGACTGTGTGTATGAATGATTGAATGAGAGACAGCATGTGACAGTGAGAGCCTGTGTGTGTGAGAGAGAGAAAGCATGTGAGAATGAGAACCTGACTATGTTTGAGGGAAGAAGATGGAGAAAAAAGAAATACGGTAGAAAAAAAGACAATATAAAAGGAATTGGCAAAAAAATAAGAAGGGAAGGTGGAAAAAAATAAGAAAGGGAAGGTGGGGAAAAAAAGCCTGTGACCAACCGATTACAAAACTAAGATCAGATAGCAAAGGTAAAAAAAAAAAAAAAATTACTTTTTAGCAATTGGCACATGTAATCTTTGGAATGTGCAAGAGTAGCACTTTCTCTATGCGTATCTCACAATGTACGAAATCAGCATGGAGGAAGTGGAAGCCCACGGGGCCTGCAGAGAGGAGGCAGCAGAATGGGCTTCAGTGTCAGTAGCAGCAATCGGCACCTCCCCAATAGCCATGCGGCAGCAGTGACAGTGGCAGCAGAGGAATGAGAGAGGCTCCGAGGTTGGTGGCAAAAGAAAGAGAGGGGGTCTGCCTTTAGTGTGTGCATGTGTATGAATGGGAGTCTGCCTGGGGGTGTATGTGTGTGAATGCATGGGTGCCTGCCTGAGGGTGTGTCTGTGTATGAGAATGAATGGATGTCTTCCTGGGGTTTGTATGTGTGAGAATAGGTGCCTGCCTGTGTGTGGTGTATGTGTGTGTGTGTGTGTGAATGAATTGGTGCCTGCCTTGGGGTCTATGTGTGTGAGAATGATTGTGTGCATGTTTGGGGGATGGGGAGGGAGTGGTGTGAAAATGAATGGGAACCTGCCTGGGGGTCAGTGTGTGTGTGTGTGTGAGAATGACTGGGAGCTTGCCTGGGTGTGTGTGTTTGTGTATATGTGAGGGAGCCAGTGAGTGTGAGAGCATGAGTGTGTATGGGAAAATCCAGGGGAGTAAGAGTTGGTGTGTGGAGGGGGAGAGAGTGTCTTGGAGCCTGAGAGTGTGTCAGTGTCTGTGAGAGCAAGAGGTTATGGTGGGTATAAGAGCATGAATGTGTATATATGTGACAGTGTATGTGTGAGAGAGAATGGACATGTGAGTATGTGTGAGAGAGAGAGAGAGGTTAACCTCCTAATCCTCAACAATATCAGGGTGACTGGAAATCAAGAGCTCCCTCGTATGGACAGCAGGGGCTTTTTAAAATCCTTATTAGTTTTAGTTATTGGGTGTTATTTGATATATGTGCTGTTTTGAAATATTTTATTGATGTTTGGGAAATTGTAAAAAATGCATATGATTTTAATTAATAGAAATTCTATTTATTAGTAGTTTTAAAATATTTTTTTATTATGGTTTTACTATTATAACTGATGCTTTATGTTTCTTGATTTTATTTGTTTTATGAGGAATGGTGGTTCTGTTTTTCCATTGTTAATACACAGAGTCTGGCTTCTTGGAGTTTCCATTTCAGTTTTTATCTAATTTGTGCTCCTTTATTTTGTATTCTGTATTTGCTGAGAGTCTGTCTTTGCTCTGTGTGTGTGACTGAAATGAGAGATTCTGCTAGCATGTAATGTCTGTATAGGGATCTATAGCAATCGGGTTTGTTTTTTTCCTCAGTAGGTGGTGTATTGGTATTCTAGGACCCAGTGTAATATTTACCCTTGCTTTTTCAAAGGTAGGGTTATTGTTGTTTGAGTCCTTGGTGTTATTACTGTTATGTTACGATGGGATTGCAGTATAGATTTTGAGTGTCTTTTTTGCGGGGTTTTGTGTTAGTTCACAATGTGCCTGGCAGTGGAAGGTGTTTATGCTGCTGTTACTGTGAGGTGACACCAGAATCTGAAAATATCTTTTAGTATGATGAGCTGTAAGGGAAACATCCAAGCTCCATTGTTTGGGGGAATTTCAGTGGATGCACAGAGTTACAGAACTGGAGGTGCAGGATTTATATTCAGTTCTGTCCCTTCCTATATATTCCAGCCTTCACTCTCACAGCCATATAGAATTAGTTGAATGAGACTATCAAATAATTTTATAGTAGTTTTACTAGAAGTGTGAAACTGGCCAGCTTTTTAAAATTACGCAGAAGACCCTTTGGACGTTTTTATTAACACTTTTTTTTTAAACCAATTTTAAAGCAGGATCCATACTATAGAGGTGGGTGTGATGAAGAAATGTCATTTTGACTCCCTCCCCCCCCCAAAATTTCTTCTGTCTAGAGATGCCACTGATTTTCTGTGACCTTAAGCATTAGTACAAGAAGGATTAAGGGGGCGATGCTGGAGAGGCACACAAATGCATTGGCCCCCGGGCGCCGGAGATCCTTGGTGCGCCACTGGGTGCAAGTCATATGGGGCCACAAGCGACGGCAAAGAGGAGTGGAGATTTGGCGGGCCGCGAGCAGTGCCCAACCTGCTCGCGACCTAGAAAACCACACAGTCGGTGGGCGTGATCGAGAACGATGTAGGAGTCGGGGCCGAGACGGGGGGGGGAGGGGGGAGGCGCAAGGGAGAAGGCTCGCCTAGGGCGCCTAATCTCCTTGCACCAGCCCTGCCAGACTTGCAAGATCCTCTTGCAAATTTCTCACAATATTCATGTGATTTAACACCTTTGAATACTTTGGTGTCATCAGCAAATCTGATCACCTAACTTGTAGTTTCAATCTCTAGGTCATTTATGAATATGTTAAAAAACAGAAGTCCTAGTACAGATCCCTGGGGCCCTCCACTATTCACCTTGCTACATTGAGATAATTGACCATTTAGCCTTACTCTCTGTTTTCTGTCTTTTAACCAGTTCTCAATCCACAACAGAACATTATGTCCTAGCCCATGACTTTTTAATTTCCTCAAGAATGTCCCAAATGCTTTCTGAAAATCCAAATACACTATATCAACTGGCTCATCTTTATCCACATGTTTATTGACACCTTCAAAGAAATGTATCATCGGTGAAGCAAGACTTCCCTTGGCTAAATCCATGTTCACTTTATCCCCTTAAAATATGTTTATCTAAATGTTCATTAATTTTGTTCTTTAGAATACTTTCAACCATTTTTCTTGGCACTGATATCAGGCTCACTGGTCTGTAATTTCCTAGATCATCCCTGGAACCCATTTTAAAAACTGGTATTACATTGGCCATTCTTCAATCTTCAGATACCTTAGCTGATTTCAATGATAGTTTACAGTTTACTAATAGAAGGTGTGCAATTTTATTTTTCAGTTCTTTCAGCACCTTGGGATGTATGCTATCTGGTTCAGGTGATTTGCTTCTCTTTAGTTTGTCAATTTGCCCTATTACATCTCCCAGATTCACTGATATTTGTTTCATTTCCTCTGAATCATGACATTTAAATATCACTTCTGGCATGGATATCTGCCTTACATCTTCCTCAGTAAACACCGAAGCAAATAATTCATTCAATCTCTCTGCTATGGGCTTGTTTTCCCTTAGTGCCCGTTTAACTCTTGATCATCTAATGCTCCAACTGATTCCCTCACAAGCTTTTTGCTTCAAATGTATCTGGCATAGATATATATATACACACACATACACACACACACACATACCTGCACCAATCCCTTCTCGCTCACAAACACTGTGTTTCTCCCTACCATTCCACCTTCTCTTTTACACCTGGACACGCCCCCCCCCCAGCTGATCTTTTCACCCCCAATGATCCCCCACTCAGCCCCTCCTAATCTCTCCAAAATGATCCCCTTTTACTCTGTCTATTCCAGGGTCATCCCTCCCTTCTTGGGAGTGGAGGGCCTAGATCAGGAAGCAGAGGACTGTTCTCTGAGTGACATTCAGCACAGCTGGAAGGCAGTAAATCTTCTGCCAGCCTGCTGCCCCCAGATTTTTGCCGCCCTAGTGTGCCTATTGTCAAATGCAGGCCTCAGTCTACCTTGTTAGTGTACTGCTAAACTCTCACCAGGTCCTTTCTTTTAGACAAGGAAACAAATGAAACACTCCACATATATTTCCATAGTTGATTCTATCCAGCTCAATATGTTTCTTTGATAAATTTCATGTTTGTTCCTTTCTCAGAATTGCAAGTTTGCTGTAACAGACATCAAATGAAATGGAAACAGGTAGCATTCTAGGGGCAGGTTTCCATGAAATGGGAAACATTGAATGTCAATGAAACATTCAATGCATTTAGAAGCTAAAACAGTGTTTTACACATAGGAATGGCTTTTTTACAAAATTGCTGCCTGTCCTGATATGTGGTTAAAGTTATACATGTATGTCCCGTTCATGCATTAAGTTTACCTGGACTGGAGAGGAATTGTGGAGGGGTTTGGACTTAGACACCTACTTTTGGATTTTTGAAAGTATGCACATATATTTTTCCCCCAAATTTTCTGCTGACATAATAGCAGATAAAATTGTATGTGGGTATATCTGGGGGGATAATTTTGAAAGTGGCTTATCTGTACAAGTCCATTTTGAAAACTCGTGCACCTCATGTGCATTGTTGCCATCAAATTTAGGCAGGTTGTTTAAAATTACCTCTAAAATGCATTTGGAAAAAGTGAATGGAGGCCAATGTCTGTGCTCTGAAACTGGTATATGTAAATAGTATTTTTTTTTTACCAAGTCTTTTCACTTCCTTATTAATAGTTAATGAAGCAACTATCTCTGGAATTATAATGTAGTCATCCTATCTTCATTGCGATGCAGAGAGCAAGTCTGAATAGTAACATCATATAATACTGTATCCTTGCCTCAGTAAATTACTAAAATAAATTATTAATCTCAAATGTATACAAAGGAAATTCTTCAACATTTCTGTCAAACTGGAGACCAATTTCAATTACCTTTAGCTTATTTCAATATGTAGTTGCAAAAAAAGATACACCACAAAGCTGGGAAAATGCAAAAATCTTTCACAGTCCTAGACCAGGAGCCATCCTTTGAACTTTCTTCTAGAGTGATTCTCAAATCAGTTCTCGAAACCTGTCCCATCAGTCTGGTTTTCAGGCTACCCCTACTGAATATTAATGAGATTATAGCTGCATAATCAACCTGGTTTTTTAGACCCATTTGTGCCAGTGTTGTTGGTGCCCTTTGCTCCGTTATTGGGAGTATTATGGCTTCTATTGCTGCTGCTTTGCTCCTCTCATGGAGCCTTGGAGATCTCCTGCCACTTTTGGTACCGATTTGCCTCATTACGGTTCCTTGGGCTAGTCATGCCCTTCATCCTTCTGATGATGTCTACCCACAAGTTTCATAAAAAGTCATTATAAAAATCACAATTTTGGAACCTAAAATAGGCTGTACTGCTTCCCCCAGGCTTCACTGGGCAATAGATGAATGAATAAAATGAATAAATTATTTTTTTTTTTTAGCTGAAACAAATCAAATAAATGATTGCTGCTTACAAAATGAATAAATGAACCAAAATGAAATGTTTACCTCTGCACATCCCTATCCTTCATCAAGTCAGTACCAAGTGAGTTAAGGAGGATGATGATATCTGAATGTTCCAGTAAATTCAAGGCTTTTTACTACATTACTGCAAGAACATCACCTCTCCCCTAGCATGTTATTTTAGAACTCTTTACAGCTTTGAAAACAAATATTAATATTGTAAAGCCAACCTCAGATTTACTTTTACATTCAGACAACAGCATTCCTAGCTCATTTTGCACTAACCTGATAAAGGGAGCAAACCTCTTGTATGCTAGTCACAAAAACACAGGAAGGGTATATTTTATAACTCCCCACATAGCAGTAAAGTCTGCAGGCTTAAGCAATAATTTTCAAAGTGAACCAATGATCTTAAGTTCACTTTGAAAATCCTTCCTGAATTAGACAAGTAGGAGCAGAATTTTGCATAGACAAAGTTACATCTGCTCCAAGCAGCTTACTTGCTCATAAGCTGTATCCCTACCCCATCTCCACTCTCTGCAAAGCCTACGCCCAGTGCATGTAAATAAATGTCCTCATGAAAAAGGGTTGCACACGTACTTTATTTGCATTGGCTCCCTGGATTATTTTCAAAGCGCCACTTAAGAGCATAAAAACAGGGGTTTCTGTAAGTCGCTCTGGAAATGGAGCCCTGAAAGGACAATTATCAAAGTCATTTGCATGTGTGAACAGCGACATCCCCTCTGTAAACTGGCTGCCTGAAATTTGCCCTTCCTCGGTATGGCTGAAGGTATCCATGTTGTTCTACAACGCGCGTACATTTAGCTGCATTTAGGGGGAAAAAACGCATTCTTGGGGGCTTGTTTTGGGAAGAATTGGAAAATGAACCCGCAGAAATCACATTTTCACATCTTGCACACATTATTGTCTTCGCAAAACGGACCTGCACAGAAAGCGGGTACAAAAAAATGCAGACGCAGTTTCTCTTCCGAACTTGCCCTTTAAGTTACTCAAATAAACTTAGAACTTGTTGAAGTTTTACTTCTATGGATATTAGTCTTGATATTCTGTAAGATAAAAGAAATCTGGTGATGTTAAAGGTATTCACCTCAAAGCAAAACCATATTTGTCTATATATTATTATTTTATGATACCTTCAGTTCAAGTCTTACAAAACTGAAATGTGAAAGTATTTTTATAGAGACCTGTTTCTGTTCAGCACCTTGATATTTAGGAAGCAGAGGAGGTTTTTTTTCTGTACAACATTCTAAGGATGAAGTAATAATGTAAGAATCAACGTTGCCATGGTATGTGGACAGAATGGATATTTCAGAAGCAGCATCCAAATGTTTTTCCAATTATTTAACAGAGCATTTGTCTTCGGCTTTTTTATGAGCAAAATAATCAGGCAAGTCATTCCCTTTGCTTTTATCTCAGCAGATCAGATATCGCATAGGACAGTTATCTGGTGCCAAGAAAATGACCAGGTTTTATTGCCCCTGTGTTAGAATTTAGGTTTTATGCCCAGTAACCACTAGAAACGTCTGGTCAGAAGCATTTTCTGAAGGGCATCAGCTCTGACTTTTGAACTTCTTTTGATTACAGATATTCTAAGGGCCGTCATCTGTGTGTTTTAACTCTTCCTCTCCCCAGGGTCCTAGCCAAGGTTGTACATATACATAGGGCCTATGCATGAGATGCTTCCTCCCAATCTGTGTCTATGAAAAAAAATGCTTAGTACATACATAGTTCCCATGGTCAAGTACTTTCATAGCTTGGAAGTTTTAACGCCTGTGCTATTAAAAGTAGTGTTGATGGCTATGTGGATTATTACAAAGTCTCAAGGTAACACTTAAGAAGAGATAGGGTGCTGGATTAACTATGCTACTTGCAAGAACCAAAGAGGAAGACAGCAAGGCCTGGAATGGCCTACCAGCAGAAGTTGTGGTGGTGTTCAGCACTATAATGCAATCTACA
Source organism: Rhinatrema bivittatum (assembly GCF_901001135.1). Taxonomy (NCBI): domain Eukaryota; kingdom Metazoa; phylum Chordata; class Amphibia; order Gymnophiona; family Rhinatrematidae; genus Rhinatrema; species Rhinatrema bivittatum. The sequence goes on from NC_042620.1 coordinate 40,582,332, forward strand.
CATGCTTGGAAAAAAATAGCACAGTGGAAAGAGCAAACCAGATACATGAAACACATGAATGGTGTCAACAGTGTCTGGCAACAAGATTAGAGAAGAGATATGCATGGTTTTTTCACACTAAGTTATTTTATTTGCAATGAAAAATCTTTAAAAATAATGCATTCATGGATGACCAGTGATTATACAAAAGACACAGTCTTATCTAGGCTTTGCCAACTCTATTAATGAATGAATATATCCGGCATCTCTATATAATGTCATATTTCTTTAGAGTCTATTCAATGTTTATCTTATCATCTTGACAAGGTGGATTGTTTTCAGGATTGACATTTTTTCACCTTTCCAGGTTCTTAGGATATAGTACTGGAACAAATATCAAGCACTTTGGTACCAATAGGGTTGAGAGGTCAGGCAAAAGACCCAGGAGGGGTTCTGATGTTAGTTTAATAATTGGAAATTTATGTGCTTATCTACTGAAAGTGGTAGAGAATCAGAGGGGAAATAATTGAGAAGACTAGAGGGGCCAATTCATTTTTATCTGTTGTCATTCACTGTGTTACAAAGTTACTAAGTCAGTTTATGAAAATGAGCTACTTGGGTTTTTGAATTATGTCTTACTGTATGCTTTGTTTTCCAGATAGAGACACTATTTGTCCTTCATATTGACTACAAAACTGCTCATTATTAGAGCACTGGCAACAGTGGGAACAAGCATCCTTTATTGTTCATCTGCTGGTCAACTTTTACTAAAGAAACCTGCATACACAGCTGGTTAGATTGAAAAAAGACCAAAAGTCCACAGAATCCATCTTCTAATTGTCTAACAGCCCTCTCACTATAGTAAGTGCATAAGAAAATAACATGAGAACATAAGTAGTGCCATGCTGGGTCAGACCAAGGTCCATCGAGCCCAGAATTCTGTCTCCAACAGTGGCCAGTCCGGGTCACAAGCACCCGGCAGATCCCCAGTAGTGGATCTGCTTCTTGTATCTCACTCCCAGAGATAAGCGTTGGCTTTCCCAAGTCTATCTGGCTAATAACTGTTTATGGATTTTTCCTTCAGAAACTTGTCCAATCCTCTTTTGAGCCCCACTATGTTAGATTCTTTGACCACATTCTCCAACAACAGATTCCATAGCTTGATTGTGCGCTGAGTGAAAAAACACATCCTATGATTTGTTTTACATCTTACGGGTGCTAGTTTCATGGAGCATCCCCTAGTCCTAGTGTCCCCATTTACCCGTTCCACCCTACCCATGGTTTTATAAATTTCAATCATGTCCCCTCTCAGTCATTTCTTTTCCGAGCTAAAGATTCATAATCGGTTTAGTCTTTCTCCATAAGGGAGCTTTTCCATTCCTGTATCATTTTTTGTCACCCTTCTCTTTATCTTTTCTATATCCGCTATGTCTATGAGTTGGGGCAACCAGAACTGCACATAATACTCAAGGCATGGTCGCACTATGGATCTGAACAAGGGCATTATGATATTCTCAGCTTTGTTCCCCATTCCTTTCTAAATAATTTTTAATATTCTATTTGCTTTTTAGACTGCCATTGCACACTGAGCCAAAGCTTTCAAAGTATTGTCCACAAGGACTCTGAGGTATTTTCCTGGGTGGTGACTCCTAACATGGAGCCCAGCATTGGGTACTTGTAGTTGGGATTATTTTTCCCTATATGCATTACTTTGCACCTATCCAAATTAAATTGCATCTGACATTTAGACGCCCAGTCTCTTAATATCACAAAGTCCTTCTGTAGTTCTTCACACTCTGCTGCAGTTTTAACAGCTCAAAATAATTCTGTATCATCTGCAAATTTGGTCAGCTCACTTGTTGTTCCTTTCTCCAGATCATTTATGAATATATTAAATTGCCCAGGTCCTAATATAGGCCACTGGGTCACTCCGCTAATGACTTTTCACCATTCAGAAAACTGATCATTTAGTCCTACCCTCTGTTTTTTGTCTTTTATCGAGTTACCAATCCACAACAGGATCCCACGACCTCAAATTTTCTGCGGAGTCTCTCATGAGGTACTTTGTCAAATGCCTTCTGAAAATTCAAATACACATTATATCAATTGGCTCACCTTTATGCTCGTGTTTATTTACACCTTCAAAACAATCTAGTAAATTGGTAAGGCTAGACTTCCTTTTGCAAAAACCACATTGTCTCTCTCCCCCATTAAACCATGTCTATATATGTGGTCAATTTTGTTTTTAAGAATAGTTTCAACCATTTTGCCCAGGGAAAGGCAAACAACTAACTGTGCATCTGTAACTAATTGTGAAGAACAGTGAAAAACATATCCTCCTTAACTCTAAACATGGCAATTGGCTTAAATCCCTAGATCAGCCCTTTTCCCTAGAGTCTAACTACATCATCCTACCCATGAATACCTTTTTGCTCTTAATAACTTGTCTAAGTTGCTTTCACATTGTTTTTACCAACAGATTCATCCATGACAGAGATGAAGCACTTCCTCCACGGGTGAGAACCACTTTACTATCTGATTACTACAAAGCTGGACTTTTTATGACCAAAGACTGGTAATAATGTCAAATACATATCAGCTTTGTATTGAATAAACTACTGCCAGAGACTAAGAATGTATGGGATGGCTTTGTATAAAGAAAGGCTAAACTGGATAGAGCTTTTCAGCTTGAAGAAGATGGAGAGAGGATATGATAGAGATGTATAAAATCATGAGTGTTGTGGAACAAGTTAATAGAAAACAGCTATTTATTCATTCAAATAGTATGAGGACTACAAGGCACACCATAAAACTAACTGGTAACAGATTTAAAATAAATTTAAGAAAGTATTTTTTCAGTCAATGCACAATTAAGATGTAGAAGTTTATTTGTTGCCGGGGATGCTGTCTAGGCTGATAGTATAGATGGGTTTTATAGATTTGGAAACGTGTCGGGAGAACAGGTCCATTAATAATTATTAGCCAGGTAGTCGTGGTGATTGCTACCTCTTACTTCTGGAAGGAGGAAACAGTGAATGGATCTCCCCATTAGGATCTGTTTCTAAGGGATCTAAATTGACCACTGTTGGATACAGGATATTGGGTATGATAGACCATTGCTCTGATCCAGCATGGCATTGTTTATGTTCTTATGTACAAAATCTCAATTTCTTAACTTACAGGTGTAAACTTCTCTCAGTTTTAGAGTCTCTAATCCAGAGGTTACAGCAGTGTCCAGGACCTTCACCATCCTGGTCTTCTAATTCTTCACTCATGTGTCAAACGTCTGACCCTGGGTGCCAAGATTACCCTGGTGGGGAGGAGAATCTAAGCCTCCAGGGCCCACAGTTTTGCAGGAGAGTATCTTACACAATCTTTCACTCCTCACTCTCCATGTTCACAAGAGAACTCAGATGGGAAGTAAAAAAAACAAAAACATGTGATAGACTATGAGTGGTGTTCAAAGAAAAAAGATTTGCTGCAACTTAAGAAAGCAATATCCACACCAGGATGGCAAAAATCATCGCCAGGAACAAAAAAATAATGAATCCTAATATCACTGTCTCCAAACTCAAATCAGTGTGCTTTCCCAAGTGGTTGGAAAGAGAAAAGTGGTGCTTCAAAAGATTGGGATAGGAAGGTGAAGGCCAAAACAAATTCCATCCTTAAAAATAGTTAAAACTCAACTAGACTGCTCTTCAGCCCAATAACTCTCCTTCTGAGCACTGCAAGCCCACTCAACTGTTAAGACAAACAGGCAGTCTCAATTCTGCTCCTTCTTAGAAGGAAGGTCTTCCCTTCAAGGCTGGTCAGATCTCAAAATAACAGCTTTTATTGTCCATGAGGGTACAACAAATAGGATCTCTTCCTGATATTCCCCTTTTGTAGGCTGGAGGCCAGCTGGGATCACCAGCAAACAAAACTCCAAGCTCTCAAAACTCAAACTACAGCCATATTTTGAGCGTACTCAACTCAGCTTGTACACGGGGAGCTTGATCAATCCCAAAACAAGGGGGAATGGGAAACACATGGGGGGGGGGGGGGGAAGGATCTAGAAATGTAAACTCTCCCAGCAGATGAAAATGTTTGGTAAGGGTTAGGGTGCAAAACCACTGTTACACAGACATAAGAACATAAGATGTACCATACTAGGTCAGACCAAAGGTCCATCAAGCCCAGTGTCCTGTCTCTGACGGTGGCTATTCCAGGTCTCTAGGAAGTATCTAGCAGATCCCCAAAGAGTAGATCTAGTCCCTGTTGCTCACTCCTTTACCAAATCTAACTGGCTACTAACTGTTTATGAACTTTTCCTCCAGGATCTTGTTCAAACCCCTTGACCAAGAATACTTTCACTCAACTGGACTTTGTGGCTAGAGCATGTGTTCTCGGCATGTAGCGTAGTGGGGTTCTGAAGGGATTTGGACAAGTTCCTGGAGGAAAAATCTGTAAACAATTAATAACCAGGTAGACTTCAATTTGTTTGAAATCTGCTACTATTTAGTTTCCTGGAATGTCCCCTAATCTTAGTGCTATTTTAAAGGGTAAATAACCATTCCTTATTTATCTGTTCCTCTCCACTCCTGATTTTATAAACGTCTGCAAGCTGAAGAGCCCTAACCCATTTAGTCTTTCTTTATAAGGGAGCCATGCCTTCCACTTTATCATTTTGCTTGCTCTCCTCTGCATCTTTCCCCTTTCTGCTACATCTTTTCTGAGATTTTGCAACAAGAACTACACACACATGGCTCAAGGTGTGCTCACTAGGTACATCTTTGTAAGAAATCCTAAATATTTGTGTGCTGATTGCTACGCAATGAGTCCATAAAAGAACTTGTTTAACTCTTTGGGGGCAGGAACCTTCCTGCCTAATTTTTCAAGGTCTCTTGGGTTCAGGGCCAGGATCCTTTGTCGAGTTGAGGGGGGGGAGGGGGGGTTATATCCCAAGGCCCCAATTGCTAAGGATGGCTCCTGGTGTCTGCCCCAATGTGTGTAGGCTGTTTAAGTTGTTAAAATGTAAACCGGAGTGAAGGCAGCTTGCTATACCTCGGTATATTAAAGACTTCAAATAAAATTAAAAATAAATAAATAAATAACCGCCTGGAGTCACTGTGCTATGTCCAAAACAATTCTTTACTGCTGAAGAATATGGAGTAGCTTTTATAATGTGCACGGGCGCGTCCATGTGTGCGTGCCCTTCCCGGCACGCACACATGGACGCCCCGATTTTATAACATGCGCGGGCTGGCACGCACGTGTTATAAAATGCAAAAGGGAGGGGGGATTTTTGCAATTTCCACGCGGCGACGCATTCCGGCCTTCCCCAGTTCCCTCCCAGTCCGCTCCAATTAAGGAGCGGACTGGGAGGGATGAAAATGGCACAGCACTTGATCCACAGGAGCACGAGGTACTGGTTTGTTACAAAATCCTCCTCGATCTGTGCAGGAATGTGTAAGGTCAGCCAAGGGAATTCCTACTCTCCAGGGCTTGGAAAAATACGGTCCCAGGTGGTCAAGTGACTTTTTGATGGCCAGAACCAACCTTTCTAACTGGCAAACACAAAGTTACTGTCTCTGCACAGAGGAATAAACTTTCTCTCTTGTCCCCAGGAGAAGAAGAATCACCGGATGAGTGTCCTTTTGGATGGTAGTCTTCTCCTTTACTCACTGTCTGATGATTCAACCTTCTTAGTTCTAATGCAGTCCTCTGATCTTTTCTTTGAATCTTTGATGGGAGGGATCCCCTAGAGCAGGACTTTCGGTGCTTCAGTCAAGCAGGAAGGGCAATCAAAACTTCCTCCTGGGGGTTGAAATTAAACTTCTAGAAACTGAAGATAACACCGGGGTTCTCCTTACAGCAGGTCACCACCACTTCTGGGGTAGGTCTTCCCTAACCTGCACAGCCCCAGAACCAGGGTTCCCCCAATCCCTGGACCCAGGCGGTATACAGGCCTACTACTTAAAAGTCAAAGTCCCAAAAAAAATGTGCCCAGAGGTTGAATTCCCACCAGACAACCCTGCCCAAGACCACTAAACAGGGTTTGATTGGCTCCTCTGACTGGGCCTGAAAAATAACAAAAGCCCTGCTCCTCTCTACCTCTGAATGCTGTTCAAAACTCAAAGAACTGCCTCCCTAGCAATAGCCAGAGCCCTGCTTTTTAAAAGCTCACTAGAGGGATGGTCATTCCAAACCCCGCAGAGGATGGGGCTGCATTTGAATGAATCCTTCCCCACTATCATCCTGTACTAGATCTATCGGACACTTGATGCCCAGGGCTTATTGGTGACAGAACCGAGTGTCTGTTACATTTGCTTTAATGTGAAAATGTTTGCCATTGCTTTCCATTACAATTACTTTCACACAAACAGTGAACATTATGCAAAAAAACAAAACAAAAAAAACCCAACCTGGAGTTTTCATGCAGATGAGTCTGAATCTGTTATGAAGTTTTCTTGCTGCTGGACTGAACCCAGTGCAGGATCCGACACATCCAGCAGTGACATGTGATAGCGCACAAGCGTGCTATTGCATTTCGTGAGTGACAGTTGAAAAAGAAAGACGGGCAAACGGAAGTATTTTTTCACCTTACTTGAAAGTGGGAAATACTCAATTTCTTGTACATTTTACTTTTGAGGTGACAGTTCCCTCACATCTTTATCAGAGACCACAGCAGCGACTTCAGGTCTAATTTGATGCCTAATTGCAGAAGTGAAATGTCAGGTAGTCGTGGCAGTCTAACAAAGCCACACAAGCTTGTCTTTTTTTTCCTGCTAGAGGAAGTGTGAGGAAGGAGGGATTTTATTTATTTATACTTTTAATATTGCAGAAAAAGAAAATTAATCTCATTTTTTTTCTGCCTTCAGTGCAAAAAATGGCAGAATAAAATTGGAATTACACTAATGTGCTTTCACTGAAAAAAAAACCTCTGAAAGTGGAGAAGCAAATTACATTAACAATCTGGATATATATGTGGAGGAAACCTTTTTCCATACTACAGGCTAGCTTGCTCTAGTATGGAGTAATTACATTCCCTAGTATAGAAAATGTCCCTGTATGGTGAGGTGAAGTAGTGGGTATTGCTTATAGAAAACATTGCAGAGACCCTCGAAGAAAGGTTTCAGACTGACGGGCTGATGCAGTAAAAGCGTGCGGTAAAACGGACGCTTGTGTTCAGCACACTTTTCCCTAATGTGTGCACATTCACAGCCCCTGGGCGCCCGAAGCAATATTTAGATGAGCTGCCGTGCTAAAAAGGACATGCTAGGGAAATTGTGGGTCCCTAACTCAGGCGCCCAGAGGAGCTGTGGCAGTGGACCCGTTAGGAAAATGGGCACCCAATACGAGCGTCCATTTTCTCGCCCTGCAATAAGCAATCAGATCTGGAGCTCTGCTTTCACGCCGTCCCCTTCCAGTCCCCTTCCTCTCTCATTTCTCCAAGTGGCGATCACATCATCTCGACAAAGAAAAATGTGGGCGAGCCACGAACATTGCTGCACCAGACTGAGAATATGCAGAAGCATTTAGACTGAGCCAGACAATTGGCCAACGCAACAAGGCTGGCCAGAAAAAAAAAAACCCAACTAAAAATAATGCATCCTTGACTCATGGTAAGACTTCACACCAGCTCCAGGGCTGGCATTAAATCTGCCACGTTAAAAAGGGTATGTTAGCCAAGCAGAGACTCAATGCATCAGGGGTAATATAGTTAATAGGCTCAACTACATGGCATTTACATTTGATGAGCAATATCAGCTATGCGCTTGTCTGGATGTGCGTTTTGGACGTGCTAATCCCATTATTGCATCGGGAATTATTCTAGTGCGCCCAAATGCACGTTGAGCTGTGCGCTAGGCTGAGTGCACTGAATACCATCGGCCCCTGTTCGTGGAAGGGCCCAGTTTAGAAGTTCTCTTGCAGCAAGCAGTGAGAAGAGTTGAGCTTGGGTTTCTAATGAGGAGGAAGTCTTAAGACTCCTCCTAAAGCCAGGTAGGAGCTTCCCACTCTTCTGGTACGCTCTGAAGTGGGACTCAAAAAACTTACAATGCAGTATTTCAGAGGTACATATTCAGCATGTTTGTCTGGCTAAGTTTGGCATTTATATAATAATTCTGCCAGTCTGACCAGTCCAGACTTAGCTAATGTTTTATCTGGCTTAAAAATTAGCTGGATAAGTCAGGGCAGGGAGTGGGCGTTCCAGAGCAAGGCGTGTTATCCGGCTAACGTAGCCTGATAACATTATGACAGCGGAGGAGAGGTCTTAAAGTTAGGCAGATAAACATATTGGCTAACTCCTAAGATAGCCAGTTTAAATAGTCATGGTTCTGGCTTCTGGCCACCGGTTCACAAAACAAACCCCTCCCAAGCCATCCTAACATAAACAGTTCAAATCAGAAAGAGAAAAAAACCTTCACATGGCTCATACTCTTTGTGTGGAGTTTCCTTAGTCCTTGATTCAACAGAGCTGTTCTTCTGGAGTTATTAGGCTCTCTCCAATATGCACAGGCCATGATATCGGCGCGAAGAAAGGGCAAGAAGTAAAAAATGATCACAATTCCTCATTTCCATACTTTCAAACACTGATTTATCTGTACCCATAGAAATGGACCGGGAAAACCCCAGCTTCCATACACCTGGAAAATAATGTTTTTTTTCAGATAGAAAAAAGATTCCAGTGCCATATAAGCCATACAAAGCTGTAGTGCAAGAAGAACTGCTGGTATGCAAATCCAGCGTGTGCCCAAATATGAACCCCTCCCAACGTTTTCCCATCTACACAGTCTTTATTCTTCAACCTTCACTCACCGCTTTCTTTTCCATATATTTTCCTTACATACAACATGCAGTCCTGAAACCCTGTATTGTCATTGCCTCACAATCTTACAAACCCCTTCCACTTATCAACACAAATCTGCAAGGCTAGAGCTACTGGCAAGTGAAGCCTTATCTGTTACGCCAGGGTGCATCACCTACCCTGTGTCCTCAGCAGTCATAGAGAGGGTTCTGTATTCATGCAAGTACCCTGAGAACGTCTACACCACCTCTATCTTTGTATGATAGTGCCTTCTAGGCTAAGATGCTTTAAATATCTCCTTCCGTCTCTGCTCTAAACAGGGATGCATGGCAGTGTTCAAGGAGGCAACTATGCCATGTACAAACAAATGAACACATCTGGAAGCCAACAGATGGCCACTTACTCTTGACCAATTTTCTCTTTGCACTTAGGAGCCAGTGACTGAAAGCTTTAATCAACCTTCCTGCCGTCTCCATTGCAGCTGGAACCAGGGGGAAGGAGAGGTTGAGAGAGTGCTGTTGCTGGTTCCTAAATTTTGGAGGTTTCCAGTTTGAGGTCTGCCACAGCTTCTTTAGGCCCTGATTTATTAAGGCTGTTTTTCCATTCTATATCCATCGGGCAAAATTGCTTAGTAAAACAGGCTCCCCTGCCCTGTGTGCTGTCCCTACTCCCCTCCCCACTGCAAGCATGCTGCTAGGACTGTGCTGACTCTGCCATAATAGCTGTTCTTGAGACAATTGCTTCTGTGCTTCTAGCAACATAGCCCAGGCCCCCACAAACTTTCCCTCTCCCTTAGTTCCCCTATTCTATCCCTACAGTCTCCACTAGGCATGTGCCTTAGTTTTAAACAAATTGGGAAAAAAGAAACGAATAGGAGCCATTTCATTTCTATCAGGGGGGGGGGGGGCCCTGAAACAAATTGAGAGAGTCCCTCAAATTAAACAAATCCTATTTGTTTCATTGGTTTTGAATTGAATGATTTCAATAAGCCATTATAATCAATGGACTCATAGAAATAAAGAGAAGAGCGAGAGATGTAAAGTTAGAAATGGATACAAAGTACAGAGCAGGCAGCCAGCAGAGATGTATAGGATGGACATTTCAAGAAGACAACAGGGATGACAAATCAGAGCGAAGCAATTTTCCAATCCGACCTACCGCTGTGCATGGGTACAGTGACACTGATCTTGAAGACTGTGTATGTCAGAGATTTGCTGTGCATTCTTTCTGAAGGAATTATCTGTGAAGGAGTGCACTATTTTTGAGCTCTCTCTGAGTTCTAGATTAACTTTTCTAAACAACTTTTTCACTGCTTTCCCTTTTGTGACTGTCATTGTGCCAGTCACACAATATAGGAAAGCAGCGAGGCAGCAGCACTGTATCAGAAGAGCTCTGTGTGAGAGCAGATCAGTGTTGCATGCTGATATTTTTTTTTTTTACCTAAGAGGTGACTGGAGAGATGCTTGCAGAGCTGGTACTGTTTCCGTCTCTGCCTGGCAGTGGGAAGTATGGGAACTGGGTACAAGGTGAGCACTGAGGGTAGAGCAGAGACTGAAGCATACCAGGCTGTGTTGTATAGTAGGGATGTGCAATCGTTTTTCCCGAATTAGGCAATGTCAACAATATTGCCTAATTTGGAATGGTTCGGGAGAACAGAAAAACGATTTAATTTTTTCCAAAATTTCGGAAAAAAAATCATTTTTGAGTTAGTGCGTACTAACCTGAAAATCAGGGGCCCCGAAAAAAAAACCCTGAACAGCGGAAAAAACGAAATTCCCGTGGGGGGGGGGGGCCCAAAATGAAGCCCAACATGAAATTTTTACCCGAAGCACATCTCTATTGTATAGTCTGTCAGTATGAGTGAACTAGTGCACAGGCACATAGTGTGACACTTAGTACAGCAGTGTCTCTGTATTCCCCCCACACACACATTAGCATGGAACAGTCAGCAGGCATACAGCTCCTCCAAATTCTCAGCCAGGTTTTCCCACCCTGTTGAGAAAGATTGATTACACTAAGGTGGTTTTTTGTCCAAAAAAACTCTCAATCTGAGGGACAAAATACTGGCACAAGACAAAAGGTTCTCAAGAAAACCATTTCAAAGTTCTGAATGTGATAACAGAATTGTGCCGGAAGTTTCATGCAAAATCAGGAAATGGAACAGGCTTGGGCAGCTCATTGTTTGAGTTTCCTCACTCTGAAGGACATCAAATCTTCACAAGAGTGTACTGTTCTGTTCGTACATCTCACTCTGCATGTCAAAGTGGCCCCTAACCCCTATACCACTACCTAAACCTCACCTTGAGTTACTAGGTGGGCCTCCTATAGTAGCATAAATAGCTAACTAAATACAAGGACCTCTCTTTCTCTCTCTCTCTCTCTCTCTCTCTCTCTCTCTCTCTCTCATAATTGTGTAAAGCATTAAGATAACACACACTGTGTTAAATAGGCTATTACCATAAAACACACCCCTCTTCTTATCACATGCAATATTTTGATGAATCTAGCCCTTAGCCACATAAGTTAGACCTGCTATCGAGCAGGTCTAAAGTTAGCCAGAAAAACTTATCCGGCTAACTTTAAACTTATTGGGGTAAATTCAGTAGTGTGACTGCACCACTGAATATCCTGGCTATGTTAGAAAGATAAATTTATACAACTAATTTAGGGCCTGATTTATTATGTCTTTTCTCCCAAGCTGAGTCAATGGGAAAAATGCTTAGAAAATGAGGTCCTTAGTTAGCTGATGGGCTTTTAAATATCAACCCCCAGAATGATTAAAACAGAAAAGGGAAGAAAAGAAAAGAAAACCAATTACAAAATAATAACATTAAAGTAAAGCTACAGGTGATGGAGAATCCAACAATAAGGACAAGTATCATGTTTTATTGCTGGTCCATATTGTCCATGCTCAGATTATATTTCTGACTTGGTGGCAGGATATCACATATTTTGCTGCTATAGCTGCTTTTCTCCTCTTTCCCCTAGGATTATAGTAAGTTTCGCTTGCTCATTCTTTTGTGGGAAGTCTTTGATTTTCTCTGTCTGCTTTGAGAAATGTGCTTCTCTGATATCTTTCTATTTTCACAGCACAGGAGGAAATGTATTTGTGTTTCTTTCTATCTCTGCAGTGTTGCATTGCATTGAGTCTGGCTTCTTGGGGTTTCCACTTCAATTTCTGTCTGTATATTTCCTATTTTTAGTTTGTGATCACTTTGGTGAGGGTCTGCCTCTTTTTTTGCATTTGTGCCTGAGATGAGGTATTCTGTTAGCATGTATTTTCTGTGTAAAGATCTGTAGCAGTTCATCTTTTTCTGTTTTCCAACTTGTATCTCCCAATAGGAGGTGTATTGGTGCTCTAGGGCGCATTGTAATATTTACATTGTTGCCTTTTCATAGGCTTGTTTGTAGTTGTTTGTAGTATTGATTTGGTATGATAGGTTTGCTAGATATGTAATTCCCCTTGAGGGGGAGGGGGGGTCACACTTCTCAGCCCTGCTGAGCACAGATCCACTCCTTGCAGGTTTGGGAGACCGTGGATTCTCTGAAAGGTGGACAGGATACACCCGTAAGACTCTAAAGGAATCACGTTTGACTAAATAAAAAAGGCACACTCGAGATGTTGTGTTCCAAAAAGAAAAATAGATTTTACTTAGAAAAAAAATTCAAAATCAATAGGTATGAAATTGAAGTCCACAGTCCCAGAGCAGAAATCCAAACAAAATACAGTTCTTCAAGTTACCAAAAATTACTTCTGCAGACTCGGAGGTTCATACTCAAGAGCTCAGAAGTTAGCTGCTAAATGAATATTTGGGAACACATCTGGCTAAATATTAGCTAGTTAATAAGTTAGGGAGACAGAATTTAGCCAAATAAGTTAGGGGGGTAACTGGGAGGAACTGAGTTAGCTGGCTAAGTTAACCGCATAACTGATATTCAGAGTTAACCGGATGACTTAGCCAGCTAAGTCTGGTTGGCCAAAGACCCGCCCTGAAGTTAGACAGATACAGTGCAGCTGCACTATTGAATATCTGGACTGTGCTTAAACATGGACCTCCATCTTCTTGTGCTGCTTAAGTCAGTTCACAATGGGTTCACGTAGTAGCTCTCAAAAAAGGCCTTTTAGTCTTCAGACTTCCCCGAGAATGTTAGGGAATCCTTTTCGGGTTTCTTTCTACATGTACTCGCTGGTGACTGAGCCGTCCGGGGCAAATGCTCCCCTTTTTGACTTAGGATTGGATCTTCATGCCGGACTCTAAGCCACTTGCAAGAGGACAGAGACACCTCTTCTCCCACAAATCACTGGAGAACCCCGAGGCAGAGCACAGCCCCTCAGTCTCCCTCCAAGACAGCCCTCGCAGACTCCTCAGATGCCAGATTCTCCCCTCTGACTCCTGGGTTCACCCTTTGTAGTCCTATTCCTCTGCTTTCCCCTTTGATGGATGGGCTTTCTGTCATTCTTAGGTGACACTGCTGCACAAGATCCTCCCAATCCTGGAATATTCTCCATTCTAAAGTATAGTGAAGCCAGAAGTACATCACACATAGATGCCGAGTATGTTTTTTCTAGGATTTTGTGTTGCTTCACAGGGTGCCTGTTAGTGGAGGGAGTTGGTGTTGCTCTTATTGAGATGACCCCAGAATTTGAATATTCTTTTTGCATGGAGAATAGTAAAAGAAAGCATCCTAATTCTGCACGGCACCCATTATTAGGGGTGTTTCTGTGGACACAGGGAGTCTGTAGAACTGAAACTATAGGATTTCTATTTGGGATCTGTCCCATTCTGTATAGTTTGTGGTTAAAGATAGACTCCAAACCTCACTCCCCTATAAAAGGACTGGGTAAATGATGCTATTAAATAATTTTAATAGTAGTTTTACTGGTATTTGTAATTCTCCAGAGATTTCTGTTTTGTAAACAGGATTCTTAGAACTTTTCTGTTGTGATTGGCAGTTCACTGGCCTGTCCCAGGAATTGCCGCCCTTACCTCCAGCCCGGGCCCATCCTCGCCTCCTCCCAATACCGCATCCTCCTGGTGAGATGCGGCCTTCCGTTGTGCTTTCCTCCAGCCTCCTGCTTGCTTCCTGGCATTGGGCCTTCCTCTGAACGTGGCAGTAAGCCATGCTGCAATTCTTCTCCTTCTTCATGGCAGGATGCTGCTGGATCCATGGGACCTGCCTCCCCTTGGGCGCACGTGTGCCGACTGCCTCAATCTTAAAGGGCCAGTGGCAGGAAGCCACCGGGGATGCTCCCTGATGAAATTATCAAACCAGCCCTATAAAGGGCCGAGACTGAAACCCCTCCAGTGCCTTGGCAATAGGTTGACTTCCCTGGAAGTGTGTATTGCTTCAGCGTTCCTGTGTTCCTGCATTCCTGTTGTGCCCTGTTCCTGGTTTGTGTTCTTGAGTTCCTGTGTTCTGTTCCTGGGTCCTGTGTTGGCAGTCTGGTCGTCTCCTGAGTTCATGTCTTCATGGTCAGTCTTTCCTTTGTCTGTCTTCAGTGTCTCGTCTTGCCCCAATGGTCCCTCATTCTCCTTCCTCCTCCTTGTTCCTCTTCTCTTCAGATTAGACTTCTGGCTTGATCTCATTCTGGACTTCTGGCTTGCCCCGACCACTGCCTGCTTCCTCTTCTGACTGAATGCTGCCTGTCCAGACCATTGCCTGAACCATGACCCTGCGAGAAGACTGCCTGCAGCTAACCTCAGACTGGAACTGACCATGCTGTCTCCTGCCTGTCCTGTCTGCTGTTTGTCCTGATGCTGCTACTTTCTCCATGCTGGCCTGCTATGACTTCATCCCAACTGATCTTCACCTCTACAGAGCCCATACCTAAGACCAGCCAGTCCCAGCACCCAAGGGCTCAACCTAAGGGGAACGTGGGCTGGTATTGGCGAAGATCTAGTTGGGCCTCGGCTTCTGCCAGCTCCACCAGCCGATGGTGGGGACCTGCGGGGCGCCTACCTGCAGGTAGCGCCAACTTCCCTTGGCCTAAGGGTCTACACACAGGGCCTATGGGACCATTAGGCAAGACTAGGCAGTTCCCTAGAGCGGCGTGACGCTGGGCTATGCAAGGGTGCCATTTTCAAATTGTGAAATGAGGGGTGACAGCTGGAACACTCACTAGGTTTGTGCACCATGGTGTATGCACGTTGTGAGAGAGAGAACCATAAAAGGGAGACCATAACTCATATCTACCACTGTCAGAGGGGTACATTCAATTCATAGTGGATTTGGGGGAGGGACAGGGGGGCAGTGTTACATTGGTCTGCCTAGGGTGCTAGAGACCCTTGCTCCAGCCCTAATGACATACTGGTCATTACAATCCACAGCTGAAGTTAAAACAAGCCTTAGAATTACTTTTATTATCAAAAATAGGGATGTGCATTCGTTTGCAATGAAATAGGAAACAGAGACGATATTTCCTATTTCTTTGCATTTTGGGGGGGTGACGAAATGATAAGAAAACCCATGAAATTTTGTGTGGTTTTCTTATCGTATTCTGAGGGGGGAGAAAGGGCACATTAAAAAAAAAACAAAACCCCCAAACCCACTCCAACCCTTCAAATTTAATTAATTGCAAACCCCCACCATCCTGACCCCTCCAAGACTTGCCCAAACTCCCCCTCAAGACTTACAGAAAGTCCCTGGTGGTCCAGCGGGGTCCTGGGAGCGATCTCCCCCTCTTGGGCCGTCGACTGCCACTAATCAAAATGACACCGATGGCCCTTTGCCCTTACCATGTAACAGGGGCTATCATTGCCATTGGTCGGCCCCTGTCACATGGGAGGGGCAATGGATGGCCTGTGCCATTTTTTAAGATGGCGTCGTCCATCCATTGCTTCGATTCAGCTAGCAGCTGAATCGATTGAGACACAGGCTACAGGATTCCTGGATTATACTCATTTTAAAAGAACTAATACGTTAGGTGGCGTTCATACCCTACATCGCACTGCATAGTCACATGCTGCAGCATACCGATGTGTGCATCAACAGAATAATACTGAAACTTTCTAAAAGTGGGTACATTAATATAATAAAATCTACCTACGGGCACGTGATAAACCCTGCTAATGTGCATTGCCCCTGAGGCAGCTCTTGACCATGGAGCGAAACTCGGCCAGAGTCAGGCAATTGCCAGGTTCTTGTGGCCTGGTTTGGCCTCTGTTGGAAACAGGATGCTGGGCTTGATGAATCCTTGGTCTGACCCAGCATGGCAATTTCTTAAATAAAGGGCATTTTTATACACACCAATCTCCATTTCTTCTCTGCTATACAGCCAACTGGATCGGCTTCCGATTTGTTTTCTGGGTCCATAAGTATGGCAATCCAGCATTTGAATAATTGGTTGGATTTTACAGTTTTTATCATTTATTTATGATTGTTTTAAAGTTGTTTGTCTTTTGCTATTATGAATGTTGTTTGTTATCCGCTTAGAATAATGTATTAGATATGTATATAAATAAATAATAATACAATACAATGTAAAAGAGAAAAAGCATTTTTCAGTGGAAAGGACTTCTAGAAGTAGGACTTATGATTAGCATAGTCCCCTGGCCCAAGTCAATCCTCGTCCACTTCTGGTTTTGCCCCGTTGCATCGATGAAATTGCAATCTTGCCTTTCCTAGGGAATTACATAAAAGTAATGGGAGCAAAACCCCAAGTGGATCAATCTGTCAATCTGACATGAGATTCACAGGAGTTAGATGGATTGAGGACTGACATAAGGAAATGCTTCTTTAAAGCAATGGTGGTGGATGCCTGGAATAACTTTCCAGGGGAGGTGGAGGAGGCTAAATGAGTATCAGAATTCAAAACCTGTTGAAAGGGTCCCATTCTAACTAGCCTTAGTTCCATTTGCTTTCTCCATTCCTGTGTAGTCCAATTAAATTCCCGTATGCCCTATGCCCAAATATAGAGTTTCATTAGAATTGGACCACTTGTTTTCGAGATATGAGTTCTTCTGGGGAAGCTGGCAACTTTACCTGCCTCCAATACTACCCCCCCTCCCCCAAATCACTCCCCAACTTTCAAACATACAATAGTCAGATATTCATCCAAGGTCTTACCGCCACACAAAGATTGATTCAGCTCAGTCCAGTCATTTAGAAATAGAAATTGAGGGATTGGGGGAGACACATGCAGACAACCTTGACTATCTGATAAACCCTCTGTTTCTTAAGGAACCGAGGCTAAACATGGAATAAACACAGAGGACCCTTAATTGTGAGGAAAGCAAACCCCAGAGATCAAGTAGTGTCTGCTCTATTGCACCAAGAAAGGAAACTTGAAAGGTTAGATGCAGGGCCAGGGCAAACCTCTGTGCAAGCCGTGCATTTGCACAGGATGGTAGCCTCAGGGCCGTGACCAAGTGTGTGGGGGTATCTGAGCATGTGCGTGTGAGAGGAAGCTGTGTGTGAAAGAGGGAGCATGTGTGCGTGTGATAGAGGGAGCACTAAGACAGATGCAAGCTCTAAGGATGATGGAATAAGAGGTCTAAATAGTAGTAAATTCTTTTTGAGCAGTAAATTCTTCAGTTTATATCAGGAAAGGTTGAGGTATTGAAGCATAGGGTGTTCTCCATATGTGTCTGAGCATTTGTGAGCATGTGTTTGTCTGATCATATATATATGAGAAAGAGGGATCGTGTGTGAACATGTATATATAGGAGGGAGCATCTGTGATCATGTATGTGAGTAAGAGGAAGCATGTGCATGTGAGCATTTGTATGTAAGAGGGAACATGTGCATGAATGAGGGAGCGAGCATATGTACGTATGTGAATGTATAGCTATATATCTATGTGAGAGAGAGAGAGAGGAGAAAGTTTATGCTAGGGATGTGAATCGTTTTTTAACGATTAAAATTATCGTCCGATAATTTTAATATCGTCTTAAATCGTTATAGAACACGATACAATAGAAATTCTAACGATTTATCGTTAAAAATCGTTAAATCGTGTTAGTGCGCACTAACTCGAGTTAGTGCGCACTAACTGAAAATGATACAAATTGACAATTTCCAGGTTAGTAAAGGTCAGTTAGGAATGAATATGTGTTCCTATTGGCTGGCTGCCCTCTTATCTATTGATGTTACCAAGGTTCCAACTGAGGTGATGGTTGGGGGGATGGGAAATGAAAACTGTTGGTAGTTGACAAAAAAAGTAATGTGATCAGTCAATATGACTAGAACCTGTGCCCTATTCCTGATACCAGGGGTGTTGTGATCTTCCTGCACACAGTGCCCTATCCCTGATACCAGTCTGAGACAGCTCCCTCCCTGCATTACTAGTGAGAGGCTGGCTTCACAGACAGGGGGGAGCTGCCTGACCCTCACTCCTGACTTCCCCCATGTCCCAGCTAGTGAATGGTGTGGGGGTGAGGGGGGGGGGGGGAGGATGGTGAAGTCTGAGACAGCTCCCTCCCTGCATTACTAGTGAGAGGCTGGCTTCACAGACAGGGGGGAGCTGCCTGACCCTCACTCCTGACTTCCCCCATGTCCCAGCTAGTGAATGGTGTGTGGGTGAGGGGGGGGGGGAGGATGGTGAAGTCTGAGACAGCTCCCTCCCTGCATTACTAGTGAGAGGCTGGCTTCACAGACAGGGGGGAGCTGCCTGACCCTCACTCCTGACTTCCCCCATGTCCCAGCTAGTGAATGGTGTGTGGGTGAGGGGGGGGGGGGGGAGGATGGTGAAGTCTGAGACAGCTCCCTCCCTGCATTACTAGTGAGAGGCTGGCTTCACAGACAGGGGGGAGCTGCCTGACCCTCACTCCTGACTTCCCCCATGTCCCAGCTAGTGAATGGTGTGTGGGTGAGGGGGGGAGGATGGTGAAGTCTGAGACAGCTCCCTCCCTGCATTACTAGTGAGAGGCTGGCTTCACAGACAGGGGGGAGCTGCCTGACCCTCACTCCTGACTTCCCCCATGTCCCAGCTAGTGAATGGTGTGTGGGTGAGGGGGGGGGGGAGGATGGTGAAGTCTGAGACAGCTCCCTCCCTGCATTACTAGTGAGAGGCTGGCTTCACAGACAGGGGGGAGCTGCCTGACCCTCACTCCTGACTTCCCCCATGTCCCAGCTAGTGAATGGGGTGAGGGGGGGGGGGAGGATGGTGAAGTCTGAGACAGCTCCCTCCCTGCATTACTAGTGAGAGGCTGGCTTCACAGACAGGGGGGAGCTGCCTGACCCTCACTCCTCCGGGGTATTGTGATCTTCCTGCATGCAGTGCCCTATCCCTATTAATACCAGGAGTGTTGTGATCTTCCTGCACGCAGTGCCCTATTCCTGATACCAGGAGTGTTGTGATCTTCCTGCACACAGTGCCCTATTCCTGATACCAGGAGTGTTGTGATCTTCCTGCATGCAGTGCCCTATCCCTGATACCGGGATGTGTGCAAGAAGATCCCAACACCCCCGGTATCAGGAATAGGGCACTGTGTGCAGGAAGATCACAACACCCCTGGTATTAGGGATAGGGCACTGTGTGCAGGAAGATCACAACACTCTTGGTATTAATAGGGATAGGGCACTGTGCCCTAACCCTGGCACCAGGGGTGTTGTGATCTTCCTGCACACAGTGCCCTATCCCTATTAATACCAGGAGTGTTGTGATCTTCCTGCATGCAGTGCCCTATCCCTGATACCGGGATGTGTGCAAGAAGATCCCAACACCCCCGGTATCAGGAATAGGGCACTGTGTGCAGGAAGATCACAACACCCCTGGTATTAGGGATAGGGCACTGTGTGCAGGAAGATCACAACACCCCTGGTATTAATAGGGATAGGGCACTGTGTACATGAAGATCACAACACCCCTGGTGCCAGGGATAGGGCACTGTGTGCAGGAAGATCACAACACTCTTGGTATTAATAGGGATAGGGCACTGTGTACATGAAGATCACAACACCCCTGGTGCCAGGGATAGGGCACTGTGTGCAGGAAGATCACAACACCCCTGGTGCCAGGGATAGGGCACTGTGTGCAGGAAGATCACAACACCCCTGGTGCCAGGGTTAGGGCACTGTGTGCAGGAAGATCACAACACTCCTGGTATTAATAGGGATAGGGCACTGTGTGCAGGAAGATCACAACAACCCTGGTGCCAGGGTTAGGGCACTGTGTGCAGGAAGATCACAACACTCCTGGTATTAATAGGGCTAGGGCACTGTGTGCATGAAGATCACAACACCCCTGGTGCCAGGGTTAGGGCACTGTGTGCAGGAAGATCACAACACTCCTGGTATTAATAGGGATAGGGCACTGTGTGCAGGAAGATCACAACACTCCTGGTATTAATAGGGATAGGGCACTGTGTGCAGGAAGATCACAACACCCCTGGTGCCAGGTTTAGGGCACTGTGTGCAGGAAGATCACAACACTCCTGGTATTAATAGGGATAGGGCACTGTGTGCAGGAAGATCACAACACTCCTGGTATTAATAGGGATAGGGCACTGGGTGCAGGAAGATCACAATACCCCTGGTATCAGGGTTAGGGCACAAGTTCTAGTCACATTGACTGATCACATTACTTGTTTTGTCAAGCTACCAACTGTTTCCATTTCCCATCCCCCATATACTGTCAGTGGGAAGCTTGGTAACATGAATAAATAAGAGGGCAGCCAATAGGAATACATATTCATTCCTAAACTGACCTTAACTGACCTGAAAAGTGTCAAATTGTATCATTTTCAGTTAGTGCGCACTAACTCCCAGTTAGTGCGCACTAATCGGAAAAAATGATTTTTAACGATTTTTTAACTAAAAAATCGTGCCCAACACGATTTTCTTGCCCTGCCACACGATTTCTATCGTTAAGACGATATGGAAAACGATTCACATCTCTAGTTTATGCATCTCTCTCGCACTAATCTATGACAATCTGAGTGACTAGATATCAAACGTTTCCAGGTATGGAGAGTGTGATTTATTTTATCCTTATTAGTTTGAATTTTTGGATGCTGTTTGTTGTGTCTGCTGTTTTGAAATATTGTATTGGTGTTTGAGAAATTTAAAACAAATTGAGTTTTTAATTATTGGATCTTCCATTCACCAGCTGTTTTGAAATATTATTTTTCTTAGTATATTTATACTATTATGATTAATGTATTTATTATATTTCTTGATTTTAATGTTTAATGGCTGAGAATTGGTGATTTCTGTTTTTCCATGGTGGCATTGCATAGAGTATGACTTGTGGCAGTTTTCCTATTCAGTTTTTGCCTGCATGTTTCTATTTATGGTTTATAGGGGGGGTTCCTGTATTTGGTGACGGTCTGCCTGTGTTCTGCATGTGTGATGAGGAGGGGTATTCTGCTAGCGTGTAAGAATTTATAGCAGCTTGGTTTCTTCTATTTTCCTAAAAGGAGGTATATTGGTGTTTTAGGGCCTGGTGTAGGGTTGTTACTTTTTTAAGTGCTGGCAGTTAGTGCTGTTTTGGCGTGGGAGGTTTATTATATTGTAATTGTAATTTACTCATGGCTTTCTGAGGGTCAAACCCACACCTAACACCATATGGTTCCAAGTGGTTTATTTTGTAGGATTTTCTGGTTGGAACCAAAGAAGTGCATGCAAATACTTAAGATATTTTTTTTTTACCTGAGAAGACTGACCTCTGAATATTCTTTTTCATGCAAAATCTATTATAAAGGCATACTTTTTAGCCATGTATGTGGAGAGAGCAGGAGGCGGTGGTGCAAGGGTTTAAGATTTGCTTAGGGCACCTAATACTATCGCACCAGCAATGGGTTCCGGGGGAGGGGATAAGACCCGGAGGGTAGAGGGGGGACAGTGTTTAAAGTTTAAGTTGCTGGAAGGAGCTGGGCTTTTTTTTGGCAGGCCCGAGACAGAGACTGAATGAAGTATGTGTGTGTGTGTGTGTGGGGGGGGGGGGGGGGCAGCACAATAATTGTTCACGCAGGGCTGCTAAAAAGCTAGCGCCGGCCCCGGCTAGAAGGAACTCATGATCTTTCTCTGCATCATATTCCACATTTCTATGAAATCGAAAAGTACTCAAGAAGCGATTAAACATGCAAACTGGAGAGAAGTCAGAAAAGCAAAGGGATTCATATTAATTCCAATGTGACAAAACCACTGGCGAAATTATTTTCTTGCTTTCTTTATTCATTAAGCTGTGAAAAAATAATATAGTTGGATAATGGGCTGTATTAAAAGAGACAAATTAGTAAAGCTGATAAATGAAAATTCTGGTTTCATATTACACAAAAAAAGAGAGGAAATTAATAGGCTCTTCTTGTAACCATATTTTTTTTGTTTGTTTTCTTTTGTAAGCAGGAGCATGTCTCAGACTGCAAAGGAGGCATAGGGCAAATTGGAAAAAATGTGAACTATAAAAAATGTGAACTCCCATCTCAAAGTAAAATATCCTCTGCATATTTTAAGGAAATACATTTAAGGGACATCTTTCTAAGTCATAACTGAAACAGGGGAAGGACGTTTTAACAAATTGCTAAACATAATACATAATCGTCATACAAATTAAAATTGTTTCTTTCACATCTGCCGTGACATTGCATAGACTAACTCTTATCTCTATATACAAAAGACTTGTGTCAGTCGGTCGGTCACACTGTCATGTCTGTCTGTGGCCACCAGCGCTCTTCCCTCTAAGGTGAGCACGTGAGCAATCGCTCATACATTTCGGAGCATTGATCACAGGTTTTACATGGTCGCTCACATAAAAAAAAAAGATTTGTACACAGCTAGTCACTCCTTGGAGGGAACATCCACCAGGTACAAAGACAATATGAACTGACTGCAAAGCCTCTCTCAGGACATCAATACATTTTCCATTTTCCAAATAAACTAATACATAGAATACTATGTATTAAAATTTGTAAAATGTATTGATAATCTCAATGTTTACAGGTGCTATGGGTTTTTAAGTGGAATGAATGTGTGAGTGGGTGCTATAATTAGATAGTTTTTAATTGTTTAGTTGGATATTCTATTGGAAGATACAATAAAGATTATACATATAGGGGTAGATTTTTTAAAAATGCGCGTTTGCGTACTTTTGTTGGCACACCAGGCGCAAACAAAAGTACGCTGGATTTTATAAGATACGCGCGTAGCCGCGTGTATCTTATAAAATCCTGGATCGGCGCGCGCAAGGCTGCCGATTTTGGGCAGCCGGCGCGCGCCGAGCCGCGCAGTCTGCCTCCGTTCCCTCCGAGGCCGCTCCGAAATCGGAGTGGCCTCGGAGGGAACTCTCTTTCGCCCTCCCCTCACCTTCCCCTACCTTCCTCTACCTAACCCACCCCCCCCGGCCCTATCTAAACCCCCCCTACCTTTGTCCAGGGATTTACGCCTCCCGGAGGGAGAAGTAAATCCACGCGCGCCAGCGGGCCGCTGGCGCGCCAAGACGCAACCCGGGGTCGGTTCCGGAGGGCGCGGCCACGCCCCCGGGCCCGCCCCCGAAACGCCGCATCCCGCCCCCAAAACGCTGCGTCAATCGGCCCCGCCCCCGACACGCCCCCGACAAAAAACCCCGGGACTTACGCGAGTCCCGGGCCTCTGCGCGCGCCGGCAGGCCTATGGAAAATAGGCGCGCCGGCGCGCAAGGCCCTGCTCGCGTAAATCCACCCGGATTTACGCGAGCAGGGCTTTTAAAATCCGCCCCATAGTGTATTAAAAATTGTTTGTTTGATTCTCTGTGTATGAGTAGCGTTTAATGAAATAGAGAATTAATATATCCCTGTGTGTTTTTCACCGCCTGCCATTGATGCAGAGAGTAATGTTGGAGTTGCATCAAAGGTGAGCATAAGGCTTAATGGTTACAGGTAGTAACCGCCGCATCAAGCAAGTTACCCCGATGCTTGTTTACCCAGACTGCACAGATCAATGCCTTGTTGGATGTTCTCTGAATTTGCACCAGCAGTTTTCACTAGTATATACATTAATCTATAAAGCAACTTGCTTACCTCGAGATATTTATCTATTAAGATAGTCAGCTACATTTAATAGTGCGTCTGCACCACTGAATATTCCTCCAGAGTTAACCAGATAAGGTTCATCCAGCTAACTTGCAATCCGGCCACTGATGGAATGTTATCCCCAGTGTGATGCGCCATCAGTCTGTGGACAGTTCTTTATAGTTTTTTGAGAGTCGGGAGGCAATAAGGCACCCGACTCTCATGTTTTCCAGGCTCAGTCAGAGGAATCAGGCTAACCCAGGAGGAGGAGTTTCCTTCTAGTCTACTCACTAGCCGGTTGGGATATCCCTTTGGGTTGGTTTCGGGACTTTGAGATTTTTATGGTAGGAACCTTGCTGGACACCTGGGCCTTTCCTGGATTCAGGGCATGGGGAACCCAGGGAGAGAGAAGAGCTGCCTATCTGAGGTGTTGACCCGCTGCAAGGAGTAACTCCAGTGTTATTTTTGGTTAAGGGAAAATAACATTAAGTTGAGACATCCAGGAGGAAGATTGTTTTGTCTGCCCCTTCTTTCTTACACTGGAGCAGGGTAAGACACCAGCATCCAGCAATCCCTCCCACCAGGGTTCCAGAGGAGAGACTGAGACTGTGATAAAACTACGAGGAATTTGAAGATCTGCTAACCGTGAGTAAAAGAACTGCAAAGATTCTTGAGGACACCCATCCTGAGTCCTCACCCCCTGAGGAGAGAGAAATGTACTCTCTGTGCAAGGATAGGATTTTTGGCCATTTTTGGAAGGGGTTTTCCTGACCAGTTTAAGGGTTACCCTTCCCACTGGGACCTCCATCTCACCTAATCCAGGAGAGTGGACGGATCCTTTGCCTGCTTGAAACTTCTTGCACAGACAGAGATAAAGACTGTAAGCAAAGAGTGAAAAACTGTGTTGCTGGAACATTTATTATGCCATTTGCAACCATGTTAACAGTAAAGACTTTAATTTTGGACACTAACCCGGTGCGTCCAGTGTATTTATTTGTGCACGCAGCACACGCAGTGACAACCAGGGACAACCAGAAGGAAGTTAATCAACACCTGCACTGGGCCCTGAAAGTTAACACTTTCCTCCCTTAAAAAGAATCTACACCCTGGGGAAGGAGTCTGATAGAAGAGCTAGCCAGGGTCCCTGCAGGACAGGCCACCAGGGTAGGGTTACAGTAAAAAGAACCCAGGAAAGAATATCTCGTAAAGGTGAAAAGAGGGAAAAGTCATCAGGACGGCAAATGTGTGACTGGAAGAAAAGATATCTAAATAGGTAACTGCTGGGTGAGAAAACATTTTTTCAGGCTCTGTCAGTGAAAAGAGGATGACCAGATGTGGAATTTTAAAACTGATAGGAAATGGGACGAGAGAGACAAGGACAGAGCAGAAATGCTAAACCAATACTTGTGTTTGATGTTCCCTGAAGAAAGATCTACAGAAGAACTGCTGATAGCTGGCAAGGATATATATGGGAATGGGATAGATTATTATGTTTGCCCTGTCCCCCAGTGATGGCCCTAATCAGAATAAGGATGCCAGAGGTGCTGGTGCCAGCAGTGTGTGCAGAAAGGAGCATGCTTCTTTGTTCGCCTTTACTTTTAACTCTACTTTGTGCCTGGCCTTACATTTACCTTGCTGACATGTGCAATATGCCCACATTTTGGCTATTTCTGGGCTGGAGGAGTGGGGGGGTGGGGGGGTGGAGAGAGAGAAATACCACTTCTGGGGAGGCCTTCAGAGTATTCACTTATTTATATCACTATAGAAGGACCAGCTAATAGCTTGAGGTGTTGGTGGTGGTTTATCTTGCTCTAGCTTGATGGTACCCTGTTATAGAGTCCATCAAGCTAGGGCGAGAGAACATTGCAGAAATGTCATCTTTGTGAGACTTTTCTCACTCCAAATGACGTCAAATCTTTACCTTGGTGTACTGTGTACATCTCACTCTGCATCTAAAACTGGCCCATAAACCCTAAACCACCACCAACACCTCACCTTGAGCACTTAGCTGGCCCTCCTATAGAGATATAAATATTTGACTACTATAAGGGCTATGAGGGCCTTATAAATACTCTATTTCTCTCTCTCTCTCTCTCTCTCTCTCTCTTTCTCTCTACCCCCCCCCCCCCCATAGAAGTTAGACATGCAAAGTCAATTAAATCTGTTGTAAAATCATCATTTTATAAACTTCATCTATTGAAACACATGAAGCCAATATTTGAGACATCTGAATTTCAAACGGTTCTTCAATCTTTAATACTAACAGGCATTGATTATTGTAACTCATTATATAAGGTCTCCCTCAATCAACTATACATTCACTACAGCCAATACAAAATGTAGCAGCTCAATTATTGTCCAACACAAAAATACATGATCATATCTCCCCAGTTCTCTTTAGTTTGCAATGGTTACCCATCAAATGGCATATAAAATCTTAACTATTTTGCATAACCTTATCTATAATAATAAAAATATTTGGCTGTCTGCCAGCCTTCATCTATATACTCCCATTAGAAAGTTGAGATCAAAAAAGTCAGTCTCTTTTGAAAATCCCCTCTCCTAGATTTCAAGGTTAGTAGCAACTCGTGAGCATGCATTCTCCTCTGGAACTCAATACCTCAAACACTTAGATCCTTAGGCGAGTCAAAAAAATTTAAGAATGCACTAAAGCATTATTTGTTTAAACAAGCTTTTGCAGACTTATGTGAATCCTAATATGTACAATTCCTTATTTTCAGCCAATATTTACACTATTGTATATTTTTTATGTTAATATAAGGTTTTTAGGATATTTTATTTTATGTTTTTATGTTAAATTAATTATGAATTAATTATGTAGGCAGCCCCGAACCTTGGTGGGCGTGGAATATAATTTTTTTAACTAAATAAATAAACAAATAAATAAATATCATTGACAGAAGAGTGTGTGAAACTAGCAAAACTCAAAGTGGCCAAAGCCATAATAATCATTCTAAAATAGTAAGGGAGCTCAGAGAGGTTCTGGTAGGCTTGCCGATGGATCCATTCAATAGATATTTGGAGACAGGAGTAGGCCCACAGGACTGGAGAAGGGTGGATGTAGTCCTCAAAAAGGTAACAAAGAGGATGTTGAAAACTACGGGCTGCTCATTCTTACCTCTGTGGTGGGAAAATCAGTAGAAACTTGACTGAAGGAAAAGATAGTGAACTATGCAAGGCAGTATGGTTTTACTAGAATCAGATTGTGTCAAACAAATCTGATTGATTCCTTCAATTGGGTAACTAGAGAATTAGATCAAGGATATACACTAGATATGTTCACTTGGATTACAATACTGTCCCACAAAAGAGGCTCATTAATAAAATGAGCAACCTTGGGGTAGATACAAAGATGGTGGACTGAATTAGAACTGGTTGAGTGACAGAGAACAGAAAGTTGTGGTAAATGGAATTCACTCTGAGGAGAGAAAAGTGATTAGTGGAGTGCCTCCGGGATCGGTCCTGGAGCTGGTTCTGTTCAATATCTTTGTGAGCGATATTGCAAAGTGGTTAGAAGGAACAGTTTACCTTTATGCGAATGAAACTAAGATCTGTGGTAGAAAGAATGAGATGTGATATATGAAAGCTTGAGGAGTCGTTCAGTGCTTGGTAGTTAAGATTCAATGCAAAAAAGTGCAGAGTCATGCATTTGGATGCAGAACTCAGAGGGAACAATGCATGATTTCGGGGAGTTGGGAGGGGAGGGTGAGTAGTTGATGGTTATCATCCAGGAAAGAGACTTCAGAGTAATGGTGCTTGACTGTCTCAAGGAAGCAAAAAAGTGTGATTTCGCAGTGGCCAGATGGATGCTGGGACGCATAGGGAGAGGCATAACTAGCAGAGAAATAGAGGCAATAATATCTCTGCATGGTGGTTGGCAAGACAACACTCAGAACATTGTGTTCAGTTCAGGAGGTCAAGAGGCTAGAGACTGTCCAGAAAAGGACAAGGGCTGTTGCTCAAATGACCCGAATAGGAACAGTGGGATGGGATGGGATGGGATGGGGGGTGGAGGGAGGTCTAGTAAGTTAGGGGAAAATCTTAGTTGCAAATGAAGTAATGAAGTATCATGGTATTAGATTCCCATTCCAACACTGCTTCTGACTGAGCTGGAAGAAAAAGGATAAAGGATGAATTATTATATTAAAAAAAAACAAACCCATAAAGTTTACTCTGTTTCTTATTTATGCATCAGAAATAGGTTCATGTTCTGAACTTGGATATATTGTCCTGAATTGTCATGACTTTTATAAGGTCTCACAGTGGTGTGCGGTGGCTTTTATAGGAGGGCATTCAGTAAATGTGGCAAATACTAGTTCAATGTCACTTAAGTTGATGTAGTTACTATTTTGGGCTTCCTGGAACAGCCATGAAAACAAACGGTACCAATTTAACAAAGTCTTTCTGACAGTCACTTCATTTACAACATCTGCTGAATTATTTTAGCCCACGCAGCATCTCTTTTTTTGGCCTCTATTTTACTATTTGTGTGAGAAGAAACAGAAGTCCTGGACCACCATCACCGATGCCGCCACCAGCAGCCAGAAAGTCATCCTTTTAATACTGACAACACCACCTGATGTCGATGGTGCACAGTTACAGGTTCTGTGTAAGCAATCATATGGTCTTGTTGAAGTCCAGGAATGCACAACGTTTTTTGTAAGTCTTTTTATATATGCAAGTAAGACCACTTATGTGGAAGACTGGAGGAATATTATATCTTATTTTGAGAGGCACTGGCACTGCGTTTAGAAGTTTTCATTTCTGCATCAGGGGTTTGATGGTTGTTTGAACATCCAAAGTTTGACGTTTGCACTATGTAACCAGATTCCAAATCTGTCTCAATAGAAAAATCTTCCTATACAGTATGTTTATCCAAATTGAGTATCCTTTGTCTAAATAAATAAATAAATTTCTAAAAACAAATAAAAGGGTCTTATTGGCAAATTGTTTGCTTAAACATTTAAAATACAGGGGAAATACAGACTTGCATTATCTTATAAGTTGTGCACTGAATCTCAGAATATTGCAGTGAGAGCATCTATAGCATTTAAATGATTATGAATGACGAAAGAGACCAGACATAGGTAAATTTATGTGCTGTTTCTGTCAGTTTATAAGACAGACTTTAATTGTGACAGAGAAATCATGCGAGTGCTAGTCTCCTCTGTTAACAGCAGTGAGACGAAGAAAAACCATCCAAGTACTGGCCTTCTGTGAGCGGCTAAGGGGTGAAACGATGCCATTAAAAAAAAAAAAAAATATATATGCAACCACAAAAACCAGAACTGTCAGTCAGTAATAGGTTCATGGACTGTGTTCACAATGCATGTCATGCATACACACACACACACATACACACACACACACACACACGCACGTATATATATATATATCTGAAATGAAATAATGTCTTTGGTGATTAGGTCAAATCCTTTCACAGCCTTAAGGAGCTAAATATTTCTATAACAAATAATGATGAAAGAAACCAAATGTACAAAAACCTATGGGCTGTCTCCATTAGTTTTTAAGGAAGCTTTAAGATTAGACAGAGAGAGCATCTGAATGCTGTCATCTTCTTATAGCAACCATGGGGCAGAATGGCGCCATTTTTAAGAGGATAGCAGTGGGAACCTGAGCTGTCAATCAGTAACAGGTTCATGAACTGCACTTGCAATAGGCATTATGAACTGAAAATAAAATAGAAAGCGTGAAGTAAAGCTGCTGTTACTTAGTTTAAATCGTGTGCCACTCAGTTCTGTAAGAGGCCATTTGGTGTTATAGCATTGCAATAAAAAATCCAGAATTGTTTCTCTCTTGTTAAGGAGTATATCCATATCACCTCCTCATGGTGGCATATAGATATGTTCCAAAACTGTCCATAGGAATTGGGAGAAGTGATGTCCAAACTCAAGGCTATGTTGTACCATAGGTGCTTGAAGTTTTTGCATGGTATGACAACTATGGTGTTAAAATAGCCTTGTGCATACTGAGCATCGTGTACAGCCTATGTATACCATTATAATGACCATTACAGTAGTGCAGTCTGTGTGATCTCTGAGTCTGATCATAAGAACATAAGAAATTGCCATAGTGAGTCAGACTGAGAGTCCATCAAGCCCACATCCTGTTTCCAACAGTGGCCAATCCAATTTACAAGTACCTGGCAAGTACCTGGCAAGTACCCAAACATTAAATACATCCCATGCTACTGCCAGTAATAGCAGTGACTATTCCCTGCAATTACTTGATTAATAGCAGCTTATGGACTTTTCCTTTAGGAATGTATCCAAACCTTTATTAACCAAGCTACACTAACTGCCCTAACCACATCCTCTGGCAACATATTCCAGAGCTTATTTGTATATTGAGTGAAAAAGAATTTTCTCCTATTTGTTTTAAATGTGCTACTTGCTAACTTTATGGGGTGCCCCCCTAGTCCTAGTGTCTGATATGTGCTCCTGTAATAGGCTGACTCTAGGGAGGAGGAATAGCCTAGTGGTTAAAGTAGTGGGCTATAAGCCAGGAGACCATGGTTTGATTCCTGCTGTCGCTCCTTGTGACCTTGGGCAAGTCACTTTACCCTCCATTGCCTCAGGTACAAAACTTAGATTATAAGAAATACCTACAGTATCTGAATGTAAACCAATGTGATACCTCAGGTCAAATGCTGGTATATAAAAATAATAAATAAATGTGTCCTTGTTAAGGCCTACACCCAAAAATCACAGTGTCTATCATTAAAATGTCCAGTAACATTAGTAGAAATCCTTTCTTGCTGCTGTACTACATTGTCCCTGATGTTTAATCCTCTTTGATAAGAAAACCTAGGAGTTGACTGAAATTCTTGGTGCATTTGTAGTATATGCCAATGTTTCTTAATGGAAGATTCTGTTTGGCGTGTTTTGTCAGTAAATTTTAAAGCACAAGTTAATTCCTCCGTGAAAACCTTGGGTTTGTATTTCAAAAGTTGTTTGCGATCTGCAAATCTAGCTCGGAGTAAAGCACAGTTACAATGAACCAATGCCCATGGTATTTGCCTTTATCGTCTTGCTGCGTTGTTGCCATTTGCTTTTCTTGCCACTGCTGCTGCTCTACCTGCTCCTTGTACCCTGCCTCTCTCCTGGATCAGTCAGTGCCTTGCCATGCTATTCTGCTACTGTCTCTTATTGCCAAGTCTGTTCCTCCTACCTTTTTTCTCTCTCTGTTACACTGGAGTACTTTCTTCCCAAAATGAATTTTTTTTTTTTTTTTAAAAAGGGAATATGGGAACAAGCGGTGATTCCCACAGGCCTGGAGACAAAACTAGTCTGACTCCAGCGATTCTTTTTTTTTTTTTTTTTTATTATAACATTTTCAATTTTTACATAGCAAGCATACATATCTTGAATTGTCATACAGGTTATCAAATAAACATAGATAAACTTCCTTTTATTTTAAACAATAGCCCAGATTCAAAATTCAGATATCCTGTCTTTCAAGCCCTCTGTTTCAGGGTCCCAAGAAACCTAATCCTTAATTATTTAATTTAATCAGAATATTAACATTTACTAACCTCAGGGATGGAATTATGTACTTTCGAGAATAATGTTCACATCTATAGAGCTCTATCCAATAGGACCCAGTGTAGAGCTTAAGGTGGGTTTTAGCTTATTTTCAAGAAATTGAGTCAATTGTATGGGTTGTGTAAATACATAAGTATTCCCCTCTGACTTTATTTTACATTTACAAGGATGTTTTAAAATAAAAAACATTCCCAATTGAATCACCTGTGTTTTTAATACTAAAAATTGCTTCCTTAGTTTCTGTGTTGAAGGTGCCAAATCTGGGAAAAGCTGAACCCTACAGCCCATAAATTCTTTGGACCTATTTAAGAAATATCTCTTAAAGATCCAATCTTTATCTGATTCTAACATGTCACTATTAAGTTCGAGGGTATAAATAAACTTTCTTCAGATTGCTCTAAAATCTCAGATACATTAATAGTATTATCCACAACTGGTCTCCTTTGTTGTAACTCTTCTAATTGTATATTCCCAATATTCCTCAAGTCTGAGGATTTTGTCAGAGCTGGTAAATAATATAATTTGGAAACTATTGGTAGAGTTGGTTCAGCTAAATTCAAAACTTCCATTAGATATTTCCTCCACAATTGTATAGGTGTTGAGACAGGAGTTTTTGGAAAGTTAACACATCATATATTTCTCAATCTAGCTATATTTTCTAATTTTTCTATTTTCAACTGCAATATCTGATTTCCTTTATGAGTTCTAATTGTACATCATTAACTTTTCCATATTCATTTTTTATTTTAAGTAATTCGCTTCTTATATTACTATTATCGAACTCCAACAATTCAACGTTCTTTTTTACATCATTTACCATAGTAACCACTGTTGACATTTGCCCATAGACATTCTTTAACTCATTTATTGCCTCCCATATATTTTCCATTGAAAATACCTGAGGTCTTAATAATGATTTAAACTGTGGCATACATAAACTCCGTTCACTCCCATCAGGGCCAGGATCAGTAGCTCTATTGGAAACATATTTGGTTCCCTTGATATCAACATAAACTGTGGGTTCTACTTGCTGACTACCTTGTCTCGTGGGAGACCCTATGAAGCCAACCCCTTCGGTTGGGTTCAGGTCTCCAGGGGTCAGTAGGAGCCTCTCAGCTGGGTTTACTGATGGTGTTTTTTCTCTTGGGGAGAGCGAGATGACTAATTCCAGAACATCTGAGGGCTCTTCTTCCCCACGCTCAGTATTCAATGGAGTCTCAGGCTCGGTTGCGTCTGAGACCTGACGCTCCCTAGCCTGTCTCTTTTGTGCAGAGTGTGGCATGCTAACACTTTGAAAAACAAGAATGCACATGTACTAGGTTAATTACTTCTTGGTCCCTGCTTAAACATGGAGACCGGAGTAGAGAAAAATATTTAAAACAAAGAGGCAGTACCTTATTTACTCAAATCCATTAAGTTGAAACAAACATAAGAAAAGAAAAAGAAAAAAGTTGAAACTGTTGAGACTAAGCCGCGCGCCTAAGAGGCGTGCACGGCTTTGGCAACATGCCAGCAGCGGCACGCGACATAAAGGGGCCGATTTTGTAGGTCCCTGTAAGTGTCGCCCACCGATGATGTCAGTGGGGGTGGAACCCGGAACACCTCCGTTGAGGCCGCAAACAAAGTCAAAACCCCCGGTAAGGCCTTCGGACCTTTTCTCCAAAGGTCTCAGCTCTCAGTCTACTCCAGCCACTCTTAAAATATAATCTTTATTCAAAGCTTCAGTCATATACACAGTAGTAGATTGCCTTTACCTTCAGACAGCTTACTCTCTCTGCTCACAGTTGTGCTGCTTCATCTCAGCTCAGTGTTTGGACAGTGTTACATACAGGAGCTGCCTTCCTCCTGGAGACCTGGGCCTGTTCTGGTTAGCCCCACCTGGATCCCAGCTCTTATTCCCCAGTCTCTGGTTAAACCCTCTAAGCCCCCACCTGCCCCACAAGATCCTGCCCATAGAGCATACTCTCCTTAAAGCATTTAAGGTAGACCAAGCATCTAGCCTGGTCCTGTATAGGTAAATAGGGGAGCACTAGGGGCACTGCCTCACAGGCAGTGGCGTAGCCACAGGTGGGCCTGGGTGGGCAGGTGCCCACCCAACTTAGACCCAGGCCCACCCAACTGGCACCGGAACTGCAAGGCTGTCACGGGATCCCATCCCCGCGACAGCGAACAAGAGAACCCACACCTCGCGCGCCATCACGGCACACATGGGGAAGCGCTGCTGCGGCCGTATGGCCAACCGGTCTTCCTGTTGAGGGGGGGGGAGCGGAAGCGTCGCGCGCAGCTTCCGCTTCCTCCCCCCAATGCAGGAAGATCAGCTGCCTCTCCTGCTGCCACCCGTTCTCCTGCTATCTTCGGACCAAACGGCCCGCCGAACTTCCTGTTTGGGGGAGCGGAAGCGCCGCCCACAGCTTCCGCTTTCTCCCCCAAAGCAGGAAGATCAGCTGCCTCTCCTGCTGCCACCGGCCTCCTGCTATCTTCGGGCGTCAGGCCGTACTGCCCGCCGATCTTCCTGCTTGGGGGGGGGGGGGAGGGAGGAAGCGGACTTTGTGCGCTGCGCTTCCGCTCCTCCCCCCCCCCCCGACAGGAAGTTCGGACGCCCGAAAATAGCAGGAGTCCGGTGGCAGCAGGAGAGGCAGCTGATCTTCCTGCTCTGGGGGAGAAAGCGGAAGCTGTGCACGTGCTTGAATGTGTATGTGTGGATGAGAATGGGAGTGTGTGTGGGTGAAAACTGGAGCCTGGGTGTGTATGTGGGTGAGAATGGAAGCTTGAATATGTGGGTGAATGGGAGCTCGAATGTGTGTATGTGTGGTTGAGAATGGGAGCCTGGGTTTGTGGGTGGGTGAGAATGGGAGCTTGAATGTGTGTATATATGGGTGAGAATGAGAACCTGGGTTTGTGTGGGTGGGTGAGAATGGAAGCTTGAATATGTGGATAAGAATGGGTGCTTGAATGTGTGTATGTGTGGGTGAGAATAGTACCTTAAATGTGTATATGTATGGATGAGAATGGGAGCTTGAATATGTGTGGGTGAGACTGGGAGCATGGGTTTGTGGGTGAGAATGGGAGTCTGGGTTTGTGTGTGTGGGTGAGAATGGGTGCCTGGATGTGCGTCTGTGTGTGCATAAGAATATAAGCCTGGGGAGGGGTGAGAAAGTGAGAACTTGAATGTGAGCTTGTGGGGGGGGGGGGGGGGGGAGAACATATGAGAGTGACAGCTTGAGTGTGTGAGAGGGAGTCTGTGAGAGAAAGTGTGTGTGTGTGTGTGTGTGTGTGTGTGTGTGTGTGTGTGTGTGTGTGTAAGGGAAGAAGACAGTAATAGAAGAAAGACACTGAAAAGGAATTAGGAAATGAGCTATAAGGGAAAAAATGGGAAAAAGAGACCAGGACCAACTGATTAGAAAAATACAAAGATCAGACAACAAAGGTAAAAATATATATCTATATTTTGAGATGTTAGCAATTTAAATATAAGCAACACAACTGCTCTCTCAAAATTTATGGACAGGTAGGAGCCGTGTATAAAATCGTAATAATAAGAAGGCTAAAGTACCACAAATCACCGTGAATTATGTTTGTATCATTAAGTAAACCTCATACTTAGGCGTAGATGTGAATGCTATGCTGCATAATTTGGCATTATTTATCAGTAAAAAAACAACTGGTAGACCTGCATGCCTACAGCCCACCCATGTTAACCTTGTGCCCACCCAAAAAATCAATTCTGGCTACGCCACTGCTCACAGGGAACAAATTAAATCTTTCTCCTCCCACCTCACCTCTTTCCTGGTTATTGTAAGAACATTAGAAGTGCTATGCTGGGTGAGATCACAGGTCCATTGCACCCAGCATCCTGTCTCTGACAGTGGCCATTTCCTATGATAAATAATAAGTCTCCCTGAGTCAACTGGTTAATATCTATTAGTATTATGCTACTGTTACTGCCCAGATTACTATTGGCCCTATTCTGTTTTTCTATTAGACCTATTGCTTCTGAGACATATGGAAGAGTGTCTTGGCTCTTACCCCTCCCTCTGACATCATCACAGGCCATCCTGAATTCATGATGGTAGACAGCAGAAGAGATGAGCAGTGGTTGACATCTTGCTCACTCTAGACTTCTGCCTTTTCCTAATGCTGCCTAGATGCCTGGAGGGATGCTTTGACTCCTCCTCCTCCTGCCAACACCATCAGGAGCCTAATCTGAAAAGGAGAACAGGAGGTCTCTGAAGGGGTGTTCCAAAGGGGGGGGGGTGGCTTTTGGGAAGCTCCTTAGGGAGCGATTGGAAGCAATTAGATCTTATATGCTGTCCCTCTAGGTAGGTAGTATGGATTGGTGAGGTTGGGGTGTTTTGAGGCTGTGTTTTTTTGTCTGAACCATTGAGGCTTACCTTTTAGTTTCTATAATTTAATCTAGTTTCACTGTATATATTTTGACAGCATCAACACTCTCAATATATATGATAGCTATACAGAAAGAACTATCCCATCTCAAACTAACACTGAACTCAAAAACAAATTGAAATTATTTGGTTAAGCAGAAACTCTTCCAAAGCTAAACCCCCTGCTATAAACCTGAATAATATTAACATCACCCCCTCAAACCAAGTACAGGACCTAGATATACAGATTGACGAAAACCTTACAATGAAAATGCAAATAAACAACTTAATTAAAACAGAATATGCCAAGCTGCACATACTACATCGGCTGAAACCCCTACTAACTTTCGTGGACTTTTGCACTGTGTTGCAAACACTAATCTTCTCAAACATAGACTACTGCAACTCCCTATTACTAGGCCTTCCTAAAGGGCTATTATAATCTATATAGTTATTGCAAAATGCTGCAGCAAGACTTCTATTAGGAGCAAGGAAACTTGACCACATCACCCCCTTCTCTAATATCACTACATTGGCTGCCAATACAATCCAGAATCCATTATAAAGTATTAACACTTATTTTCAATATTATCCTGTAACCCCTGCCTGATCGGAGTGCCTCTACAATCATACATACCACAGCGAACACTATGATCACAAAATAAAGGATTATTGACTGTTCCAACAATGCGGAGTACACATCTGTCACAAATAAGAGAGCGTGCATTTTCCATAGCGGGCCCAGAGATGTGGAATTCCCTCCCTGGGACGTTACGTTTGATACAAGACAGAAAGAGTTTCAAACGTGAACTAAAAACCTGGCTATTCAAAAATGCGATTGACCTAGCTTAAAAAAATGTCAGAAGGCATAGATCCACATAATACTAGAAGAATAAGTAACAAGCAATGAAAGAAATAAAGCATTCTAAGACAACTCACTGATAATATAAGAATACCACTGAAATAGAACTTAACTATTGCATTCTGCTGTCCTAGTCCGTTAAGCTATTATGTATGAGGAAATCTAAGTAGATGTAGATTTATATCAGTCTTGATGTGTTAACCTTAATATGTATTGAGGGTAGGAATTGAGATTCAGTTGTCTCATAGGATTTTGTTACTTTTAGTTATGAATAATTTAGGTAATTGTTTTATATGAATTGTATTTACATTTTGTATTTATGTACTGTAATTTATGAATTGTATTTAAATTGTTTTTCAATAATATGTATATATGAAATTGTTCTTCTGTCCACGTTGGGTGGTCCTATGTGACTGAAAAGGCATGATGCAAATGTAAGATCCAATTAGCTTGTTTAGATTTTTATAAAAGTGTCCATTTTTTTAATATCAAAATGATGTAAAATGCCAAAAGCGCTCCTTTACAGTATTTTTTAAAATTATTCCTGTGCAAAATATGACTCAGTAAAATATGACAATGCAAAGCCAACACAAAAGAAGGCAAAATAAGGAGAAAAGGTCAAAACTTGGACGTGCAAAAGATAAATAAATTCTCTATCTCCTTCCTTTGCCCGAATCACCTGGAGCAGCCAGAGCTGGTCTTTGTTACAGGTAAATAATTATAGCTCCTTCTGCCATACATATCTAGCTGAAGGGGATACTGCAAAGGATTGAGATGGTATCTCCAAGCAACTGTCAAATAGCTGGAATAAATTTAGAGGGCTTGAAATAATGATGCACGCTTTCTGTCACAGATATCTCCTGGTCTAGACTTTCAGACTGCATTTTGACAGAAGGCACAGAGAGGCTGAGAAATTTGGGAGGCAGTGACGAAAACGACTACATAGTGTTAGCACTGGTGGCTTTGCATCTTCTTTCCCCGACAGTACTAGAAAACAGGAAGTCATTGTTTGGCATGGCAGAGATATTAGCAGGACATATTCTTTAGCATTTAAAAGGCTGGAGGTAATAAATCTCCAACCGAATTGGCAAACTTAAAGAGGTCATTGATAATGAGCACAATATCTGTACTTTTCAAGATGGCAATAAATCTGGCAGTAATCTCGACAACTGGAGTTGCTTCTGTGCTGCTTGCAGATCAAAAGTATTTGGGGTTTTTTTTTTTCCCACAAAAAAAAAATCACTTTGCACTCACCTGTTTCTCATTTTACATTCTTTATGGAATCTGCAGCAATAGAGATCCATAAAGCATGGCTGACTCATGACGGTTGGCATCTCATCTGTGAGAATAACTGTATTAGTTCTCACTGAGGGATGAACAATACAGTTTGCATTCGCATGAAATAAAAGGTAGAAAAATGTTCAAATGAAGGTGGGGAAATTGCAGGCCTACTGGGGTTTTTCAAGGCGGACTTGCAGGCTTCAACATCTGTGATTTCTATGTTGTGCAGTAGGCCTTTGAAATACTTCTGTCTGAGAAGCATATAATGATTCTCTGATGTACACAGTGCTCATCCTCATGTCCTAGGCATAAGACAGTGACAAAGTGTGCAGCAAAATTTACAGATTTCTAGGAATCTAGCATGTATATGCTGGACTACTTTCAAGTAACCTGTTTAAAACCCCAAATGGAGCCAGTTTCATTCCACAAAGCTGACTGGGCAGTACTGCCGTATGGCGGAGAACCTCCTTTGGTTTAAGGAAGGGAGCTCGACATCCCCACCAAGCAAGTTCCTCAAAACCCATCCCACAGTCTGCTCACCTGGTTTCTACCTGGCATGCCACCAGTGGGCCCTTGTTGAATGGGTTTCGGACCAGACGTGGTCTGTGTGTGGCTGACCTCCACCACTAGGGTCTTCACAACAACCCACACTGCGGGCATGGCAAAATGCAAATTACATCACATCCTGTGTGTTAGCAGCCAGATTACAAGAACTGCCTATGGCCACTGAGGATGCTATCGCAGGGCTTGGGCATTGCACACAAGCTGAATGAATAAATGGGCAGCAGAGTCCTATTTTAATTGTAAGTCTACATGCGGATCCTTAAAGTTAACCTGGGGAAAGATCTGTGGAGTAGGTATTCCAAAAGTGTTCTTACAGCCTTCCCACTTTGTGGGAAAACACTGTCATGAACACCCCAAATGATGTGATCCTGTTATCATAGCCAAGCTTGTAAAGTCAGTCAGTTTGCAAGAGCCATAAAATCTGACCTGAGGTTGATTTGTTAGTCTAGGACAGCGATGGCAAACTCCAGTCCTCGAGTGCCACAAGCAGGCCACGTTTTTAGGATATCCACAATGAATATGCATGAGATAGATTTGCATACAATGGAGGCAGTGCATGCAAATCTTTCTCATGCA
This sequence comes from Rhinatrema bivittatum, assembly GCF_901001135.1. NCBI lineage: Eukaryota > Metazoa > Chordata > Amphibia > Gymnophiona > Rhinatrematidae > Rhinatrema > Rhinatrema bivittatum. The sequence continues at coordinate 40,621,277 of NC_042620.1, forward strand.
TTCTCATGCTAGATATCCTGAAAACGTGGCCTTTTTGAGGTGCTTGAGGACTGGAGTTCGCCGTCACTGGTCTATGAACACTTAGATCTCAGAGAATCCCCAGTTTGGTTTATTGACAAAAGAGCGGGCACTTTAAGCAGAGAAGTGGGAAGCTCTTGAACTTCATTGCTGGGAATTTCAGATCTTTGAGGGAGCGTTCTGCAGTTTGAACTCTATTTAGGGCCTGACCAGCAGAAAGATTTCCATTCTGCTATCAGTACGTCACTGTGCCGCTGACTATCATGAAGTCATTCCACCGGCATGTCTAGGAAGAAATCTTTCTTTGATACTCTGTGCAATATAAACTTGGGCCTGTTACAAACTGTATGTCTTCGTATCAAGCCCTGTCTGGCATACAGACCTAGCTCTTTTATTTGGTAAAACATCTGCTTGAAAGGTTGCCTAGTCTGGTTTTTCTAGACAGGTGATTTGTCCACTCTTCCTGCCTTTGGTTACACAGTTAATGTGAGTCAGAAGGACCACATCTAGGCTGACCCTTCCACTCACCCCTCTTCCTTCTTTCATTTCAGATCATTATGAAACACATTTATATATTTCAGTGATATACAGCAAGGGATCAGGGATTCCATGTTGGCCTATGGAACTCACACAATCATAACACACAAGTTTAAAAGCAACAGTTGCATGTGAATATTTGCCAGGCGTGGACAGATCTGGAGGAAACATAAGCCCCCAGTTAAGAGGGAAATTGGATAATCCAAGCTGAGCCGGGACAGGCTGCTATTTGACCTGGATAGATCGGAGGGTCTGGCACCTCAATCTGAATCCTCATGTCTGTAAGGTTCCCAATTCCTAGCGAACTGGCAACAATACAGGAATTTACACAAAAATGTCAGATTTTAAAGCTGTGATTAGAAGACACTGCCTTGCTCCTTAGCCCACCTCCCCCAGAGCGGTTTGAGGGTGGTAGACTATTTCATCAAGGATAGCATAAAGGATTATTGGGGGTCATCCGACTGCTCACAGAGAACGTTCTGAAATGGTCCAAGCATGATGATAGAGATCGTGAAAGTCCTAAGTTGTCAAACTGAACTCACATAGCAATGCTAGAAGCGCTGGGCCCGGGTTGCGGTAGCGGCATCTCCCAATCCGGACCGAAGATCTTATATTTTCAAAGCACCAGCAGGGCGGGAGGGTTAGAGTTGAGGTGGGGGGGGGGGTGAGGGGAAGGGAAGGAACACATTGGAGGACTAATTTGGGAATAATTAAATGGTGAAGTGGGCAAGGGGAGGGGAGAGTCCAGTCCTGGACAGCCTCAACACCGGGATTGTAAAATCTGACGGAGGGGTGGTGGCTGGGTGGGAAGTTCGGCCAAGCAGGGCCCACAATATATTGCTTGAGTGGAGAGGCAATGATTGGGCCTCTAGGCCCTGCTATCTTCCTTTTTTTTTTTAAACAGCAGTGCCATTTAACCGGCTGTGTTCTCTTGAGTACCAAATAAAAAATAAATGCTGTCAGGAGCGATGCTTCACTTCACTGACGGCAAACTGAGGCAAACACAGACTCTTCACATCCTGTGTGCGTCAAATCAGCTGTGGTCTAGGGCATTGCAAAAGGAAATAAACCAGGCCCTATCTTCCATCATAGGCTTTGTTTCTGTGAAGCTGGTATATCTTAACATCTCATTCCAAAAGGCTTTTATTAAAGCCAAGTTCCTAATTTTCACATCGGTATCACATACAAGTTTCTTGGTTTACTTTTATTCTTTCTTTCTAGCAGTGTCCACTAGTCAGGGGCAATTTGCAAAGTGGCAGTGCCAATCAGCTGTCTAAAAATTGCCTTCCTCAATGCAGATAAAGGTCCACATGCTGTGGGAACACTGACAGGAGAAGGCACTTTTGGGGCGGGTTTAGGTTGGGAGAGGAGAAGTGAGCACAGACGGGTGAATTTTCAAAGGGCCACGTGCGTAAAAATCGGGTCATACACGTGTGGCCGGGCCCTGCGCGCAAAGGGCCTGGCCCCGCACATAACCCCTGATATGTGCACAAGTGCCGGGCCATGAAAAAGGGGTAGGGAGGAGCGAGTCGGGACAGCACCATTAGCTGCTCTCCCGGGGAAGCGTGACCGGGAACCGGCTGGCGTGCGGAGATTACTTCAACTACTTAATTGGAGCAGACTGGGAGGGCACTGGGGAAGCCCTACTCGCGTTGCTGCGTGTAATTCGTGAAAATTCACCCCCTTGCACACGCCACCCACACATGCACACGCAGATTTTAAAATCCAGCGCGGGCGAGGCCATTGGATTTTATAACATGCGCGCGCCGGCACGAGCATGTTATAAAATCGGCGCGTCTATGTGCGTGCGCCGGGAACCACATGCACATGGACGCGTGCGCGCTTCTTTTAAAATCGACCCCATAGATTGCAATATCAAATGTACGCGTTCACTTTTCAAGCCAAATTCTATGCACACAAAAAGCAGCTGCATGTGATCGTGCGTCCTTTGTAGGCGCGGCGATCTTCAAGCATAAAGTTAATGCGTACGTTACCTTCGGGAATTAGTGCAAACCACTCCAGTCAAACAATTGACGTTCTATGTCCCAATGCTTTATTTGGTTTTGCAGTTTAGAGCCACAAGGACAGCACAGACTTACAGGAGCACTATCTACTGGTTTAGATACCTTAAAATGAAAATAATAGACCTGAATCTTAAAGAGAAAAGGCAGCGGGGGTGGGGAGCGAGACAGCACATGATGCTGAGACTAATCGTCACAACACAACAACGTACCTTCGGCAGAAAACTGTCCATTCTACTTTTCTCTTATCAGTGGCGCCGAGGGAGTAAATTTGTCACCATGCCACTGAAAATCTCGCAGAGATCTATTTTAATGTTTCACGCTACGTTTGCAAAACAAGAGTAATAAAAATAATGACACTCTTATTACTCTTCCTCTGTTTTCAGTTCATCACTTGTGTATTTGAATAATGAATTATATTCACATTCTCTCTACTCCCTTGCTCTCGACTTCCTCTGCTGGTTGAAAGTAAAGCTATTATGCAGTTGTCAGTTCGGAAGAGCCATTCAGCATCACAGCCAGTGATCCTGACATGTAGATATACTACTACATAACATTAGCCAGACTACAGTTTCAAGCTGTGTGTAAGACAAAACTACCAGTCAGTGGTGGAAATTAATCTTGAGCATAGGCAATATGGTTTAAAAATATGTATATGTGAAATAATATATTTGAAATTAAGTTCTTTGAGAACAGAAATGAGTAGACAACATAATTAGCTGAGAATTATCCATAAAAGGCTAATTAAAGCTGCATTATATAATACAGCTTCTAAGAAATTGCTGCTTTATGCTTTAAATCTCTTGCTGCAAAAACAAGAACGTACTTTCTACAGGAAAAGGCATTATTGTTTTTTTTCAAATCAGTAGATATTAGCTCTGAATTGTTGAGTCCAAATTGCTAGCTTGTGGGCACCCATGAAATAGCTCAATTATCACATATGATTTTACACAGCACATGCCACGCAGCACATTTCTAGCAAATGCTGCTCCTTAGCAGTGATAGTTCCTGTATACTACTACAATATTGCTTACCTGATATCTTAGATACCTTTGACTTTCAAGAAGGAACATTTTCAGTTCAAACAGGGGCTGATACACATTTAGACTCTTGGCTTTATTTTCCAGGAAAGGATGAAGTGTCCTTGTACTGTTTTTACTTCCATGGTTGTTTCTTTTCCCTCATTTCTATTTGTAACTTATCTCTACGTCACCAATAAGAAGAAAGTTATCCCCTCTGTACCCTGGGCAGTGTTTCGGAAATACACCCAGCATGCAATGAGTATCACCCTCTGCCCATTAGAAATGTTACTGTTAAGTCATGATTTTAACCATTCCTGAAGCTGCTCTCTGCCCCATTCCCCTGGGAGTATCCAGGTTAAGAAGAGACTCATTAGCTGCCTCCCATTGAGTGGGTTTGATTGGTCCATGTTGGCTATGATGTCACAAACCACATCACTTAGCAATACATTTTAGTGTGCTTCTTAAAGCCCTCGTGTGCACGCCAAAAATAATGAGCTAGGCAGGAAGGCTTCCTCATGTATGTGTATCCTTTTTTGGAGTTTATGGTAGTCCAAGGGCACACAAAAGGATTTCTCTTGGGGCTATCTCCTTTTGCCAGTTCCCCAATTTTAACAAGTCCCAAGGAGTGGATTCTGAAAGGCTTAATCTTTTAGGCCCAGGCGATGAACGGGAATCCTCCCTGAGGTGTGTTGCTGTCCCCTTTAGTGATGCAAGAACTGTAGAAACAGGCAGGGCACGATGTGGGTGTTCAAAAGAATCTTTAGTTTGGTTTGCAGGAATAAAGTAATTATCCAATCGATGTGTTACTTGTCTTACTTCACATCTGAATTCAGTTGGGACATACATAGGGAACTCTCTCTTCTTCAGTCTGTGCAGGTATCCTTAGTACTACTCTCTGGGAGCAGCTCACCCCCTTTTCTTATCTGTGGGGCAAGGGTCCCAGCCCAGAAGGAAAACCTATTAAGGGGAGTGCCCTAAATCCCCCCAAAAAAAGTCTGATACCTGCAGTCCAACAGAGTCCCAGATGTTCCCAGCTTGTATCCTGCGTTAGCCGGGGTGGAGATCCAGTTGGGGGTCTCCAATTGATCTTGAACTCTTCTCTTCTGGACTCCTTCTGTGCTTTGACTTCTTAGGGGAAAAGGTTGTCTTTTTTCTGGATACCAGCAGGGCTTTCACAGCCCAGCCACATATTGAGGAAGGATGGAGCAAACATTTCCTCACCAAACACAGCTTTGCACAAAAATCCAAATCTTCACCACCAGATGAGGCAGCACTGTAGTCCTCTCACTGGCTGGAAAGGCATAACCAGGGCTTCTCCCTCCTACCCTATGGTTACGGGGATTGCCTCACCAGCAAGAACAGGATTCACCCAGGCACAAACAAAATCCTGAAAAATCTTCATAATAAAGTCCTTTCTACTCTCAGGAAGGGATAGGCCCTACCAGGCAAGGGGTGTACTGGAAAAAGAGCAATCTCTCAACCCAAAACCAGAACAGGAGTGAAACAGCAACTAACTCATCAAAACCCCAACTGAACTGACCACACTCACTAAGGCTCTGACCCCCCTACTGGACAAGGACTGAACCACTGCAGGCATCCTTAGGGGGAGGAGCTGCTGGAAAATGGTCTGTCCCCTTCACCATCACTTGCAGGAATCTATGGCCAACTAGTGGGAGACCAAGGGTCCTCCACATATGCTAAAGAGATCCGAAAAGACGTTAGTGTGAACAAGTCAAAATGTAAGTGTCTGTGCATGCAAATGAAGGAACCTGAGAATGATGCCTCCACTAAGAGCGAAGAAATCGCCCAGTATTTCCTCACAAAAATCACCAACATCCTCCACAGATTTCAACACCCTTCTCCATCTACCTCCCCTTCCCCCTCCCTCCAACCTTCCCCCACTTCACCCACCCTCCAAACCCTTGACCTGACTTCCGCTAAAGAAGTGGAATCTATTCTCAGAAAACTCAAACCAGCTTCCCACCCTTCAGACACCATTCCCACAAAATCCCTCCTCTCTATCCCGATTACTATATCCAAACCCATCGCAGACATCATAAACTCCTCCCTCTCTTCAGGCTCTGTCCCAGATGCTCTCAAACAAGCTATTGTCAAGCCCCTCCTAAAAAAACCAACACTAGACCCTAAAGACCCCGCTAACTTCCGCCCTATCTCTAACCTGCCCTTCCTATCCAAAATTATGGAAAAGATTGTAAACATCCAACTTACAGAATATCTAGAAAGCAACAACATTCTGCATCCAGCCCAATACGGCTTCCGTAAATACCTCAATACAGAAACCCTCCTGCTCTCCCTTACGGACCACTTGCTCATAGGCATGGACTGAGGCAACTGTTACCTCCTCGCCCTACTCGACATCTCAGCTGCCTTTGATACCATCAACCACAACCTCCTCATCAACCGGCTATCCGAAATAGGCATCTCAGGCCTAGCCCTACTATGGTTTAAATCCTATTTATCTAACAGAAAGTTCTCCGTCAAGATAGGAAACGCCAACTCCACACTCTACCCCTTGTCTCAAGGTGTCCCACAAGGCTCCTCCCTCTCCTCCACCCTTTTCAACATTTATCTCACACCTCTATGTCAGCTCCTCACAGACCTCGGCCTCAAATTCTACCTCTATGCAGATGACGTTCAAATCGTCATTCCCATTCACAACTCTCTCTCAGATGCCCTTGCCTTCTGGAACACATGTCTTGCCAACATAAATGACTTCCTCACCATCATCCACCTCGCTCTAAACTCCTCCAAAACAGAGCTGCTCCTTATCTCTCCTCACCTCCCTCCCAAACCACCGATCTCCAACGATCCAGCTTTCAACGTCATAACACCCCAACCCACAGTAAGAGACCTTGGGGTTATCATAGATCAACAACTTAATCTCAAAAAACAGATCAACTCCATCCTCAAAGAAGGTTTCTTCAAGCTTCACATCCTGAAGAAACTCAGACCCCTCCTCCACTATCATGATTTCCGCACCGTCGTCCAAGCCACCCTTTCCTCAAAGCTGGACTACTGTAATGCCCTCTTCCTCGGCCTACCCTCCTCCACCACCAAGCCCTTACAAATGCTCCAGAATGCCATCGCCAGGGTCATCACCAACTCAAGGAAAGCTGATCACATTACCCCTATACTCAAAGAACTCCACTGGCTCCCCATCGCATCCCGAATTCTCTTCAAAATTCTAACCATAGTGCACAAGTCCATCCACTCGCACAATTCCAATTGGTTGGATGAACCCTTTCGTCCTATACGCACTGCACGACCCACTCGCACTGTCAACAAAGGCACCCTCTCCATTCCCCCTTTGAAAAAAGCCCACCTCTCCTCTACTAGGGACCGTGCACTATCCATTGCAGGCCCTAAACAATGGAACGCCCTCCCTACCACTCTCAGGCTAGAGCCATGTTACGCCAAATTCAGAAAAAAACTTAAAACATGGCTCTTCCGACAAGCCTACCCTGATTAAGTACACTGACTTCCGCAAGTATCTTGCCTACGCCTTGTATATTCCTGTAAATAGTCCGTTGCAGTTTTATTTATTGCTTTAATTCCTCCACCTCCTGCTCTTTGTATACTCCTCCTTGTTCGCCCTCCCTGTTCATTGTAATTTCTGCCTTTTAAGTTACATTGTAAACCGGTATGATGTATGCATACTAATACCGGTATATAAAAGTTTTTAAATAAATAAAATAAATTTAAATAAACATTCTATGCAAATGAGGGGAAACCAAGCTCACGTTAAATAATGTGCGATGTTCTCACTTCCCCCACTCCCACCCCTACCCTCACCCCCATGCTATTTACTGAGCGCTCACTAATTGGATGCTATTTAATACCTGCTGGGATTCGGCGATGACTTGCCACCATAAGCCTATTACTTTCTGAGGGCAAGCTAAATAGGAAGCTCACGCTAAACTGAGCATGTTGTTGAGACCATTCCACTAGCTGTAAATATAGGGCCCAAAAAAGAAGGTCATGGACAGGACATGACACTGTACAACTCTGTCCTTAGGCCCATAGGGATGAACACTTCTCTTTACCAAAATAAAACAAAGTTAAGACACACTTTTTGCTCAAATTCTTACCCATATGCACACATTCATGCCACAAATAGGTCTTCTCAAACAAAACCATGACACATCACTCTTCAAGTACTGCCCCATACTTTACCATGTACAAAGCACAGAGGTTTCATGCTGGTGTGGAAACAGACGGGATCCACGATATTGGCATGACTTTCAGGATCACTCCTATCATGGCCACTGAATACGACTGGCATTCAAAGAATTATGCATAACAGTGTTTTTTTGTGGGGGGCAAAGTCCCACCCCCTGACTAGTCCCAAAAGTAGTAGACATCCTTCCAGGGAGGCACCCCCCCCCCCCCCCCCAAGGCAAGTAACTAGCCAGTGGATCCACCAGTCCTTTCTTTCTCTTTCACAGGGCACCTGCTGGATGGGGAGATATGGAGAAGAGGAAATTGTTGTAGTCGTGGACCCTTGGGCCGATCGGAGCCAGAGGAAGAGCTGCTGTAGGTGGTTGCAGCAGTGACCCCGACCGGGAGGCGGCAAAGACAGACTGGTGGCTGGCCGAGGGTGGAACTCTGGGAGCCCTATGCGACCAAGAGCTCTGGCGAGGAAGGAGGTGATGGTGGTGCTGGCACTGTGTTGAGAGGACCTTCGCCCTGGAAGCCGATCCTCCCCCGAGAGGAGCTCGTAGGAGTTCGGCCGCTGGGACTTAGGAGATTCACCCTGGAAGCCAGAGTCCCCCCAGGAGGAGCCCGTAGGAACCCGGCCGCTGGGACTTAGGAGAACCCGCGAGGGCCGAGTCTGTTGAAGTCCAAGTGCCGAAGAGTTGTCGCTCGCCAGTCCAGAGTCAGGAACCAATGGATCATCGAAAGCCAGTCCGAGGTCAAGAGCCGAAGAGTCAACGTAAGCCGGTCCGGGGTCAGAAGCCAGAGAGTCGTCGTAAGCCAGTCCAGAGTCGAGAGCCAGGGAACGTCGTAAGCCAATCCGGGATCAGGAAGCACAAAGAACAAGAGAACAAGAGAACGCAGCAACTGGAAGCAGGAAATACCTGGGAACCTCGTTGCAAGGCAATGTCTGGGCTGAGCTGCAGGGTATAAATACCCTGCAGCGTCTGACGTCACTCGGAGGCTTCCCCTGCATTTTCCCGCGCTGGCCCCTTTAAATCTGGCTCAGAGACGCGCGTGTGCGTCTAGGGGGCGGGGCCAGCCGCCGAGGAACGCCGGCTGCTGCGACGCAGCGAAGAAGGCCTGGCAGGAGCTAGTACAGGCCCGGGTGAGGCGGGGGAACGCCGAGCCTGCGGTGGCTGATGTCCCCGGAGGTCTGGGGAGCGCGGACCCGGCGCGGGAGTCTGAACAAGTGAGTAGCGATTCCGGGGCCGACCCGGAATCGCAACAGTACCCCCCCTCCTACGCCCCCTCCCGGGGGGCCGCGGCTTGTCTGAGTGCGCGGCATGAAACAGGCGAAGAAGGTCTTTATCCAAAATATGGGAAGAGGGCTCCCAGGAATTCTCCTCTGGGCCATAGCCCTCCCAAGACAGGAGGTATTCCCACCGATGACGGCGGAACCGGACGTCCAAGACCTCTCTCACCGTGTACGTGGTCCCAGGGTCTGAAGCGACCTCGGAAGGCTCCGGAGGCAGAGGGTGGAAGCGAGAGAGGACCACCGGTTTGAGGAGAGAAACATGGAAGACGTCGTGTATCCGAAGAGTAGATGGTAGACGTAAGCGGTAGGAGACCGCGCCAACACGCTCAGCTACCCGGAAGGGTCCGATGTAGCGAGGGGCTAGCCTCATGGAAGGGATCCGGAGCTGGATATTTTTTGTACTGAGCCAAACCCTTGATCCGGGCAAGAATACTGGAGCGGGTTGGCGAGACTTGTCCGCGTAAGCCTTAAACCGGGCGGCGGTGCGGTGGAGTTTCTCCTGAGTGGTGCGCCAAAGCTGGTGAATCTGGTTGGCCGTCAGTTGCGCCGCTGGCGAAGAGGTAGACACAGGCAACGGTAGTGGAGGCTGGGGAACCTTTTCATAAACCAGCTGGAAGGGAGACTGTAGCGTGGCGGAGTGTCGATGACGATTGTAACAGAACTCGGCCCATGGAAGGAGAGCCACCCAGTTGTCCTGCTGCTCCCTAACAAAGGCTCGGAGAAACGCTTTCAGGGTTTGATTCGTGCGTTCCACCTGCCCATTGCCTTGGGGGTGGAACGCCGTGGTCAGGTCTAGTTGAACCCCAAACTTCCTGCAGAGCGCCCGCCAGTATTTTGCCGTGAACTGGGGGCCACGATCCGAGGCAATATGCTGAGGTAAGCCGTGCAGGCGGAAGACATGGTGGACGAAAAGTTCAGCCAACTCTGGGGCCGTGGGTAACTTGGCAAGGGGCACAAAATGGGCCATTTTCGAAAAGCGGTCAATCGTGACCCATACCACCGTTTTCCCTTGAGACGGGGGCAACTCGACGATGAAGTCCGTGGAGATGTGGGTCCATGGCTCCGCGGGTACAGGGAGTGGTTGAAGAAGCCCCCAGGGATGCCCCGGCAGAGGTTTTTGCTGCGCACATGTGGAGCAGGACTGTACGTAGAGGCGAACATCCTCCTTCACCCGTGGCCACCAATAGAACTCCGTCAGTAATTGGAGAGTCCGGGCGACCCCGGGGTGTCCTGCCGTCAAAGAATCGTGTGCCCAGGCTAGGACCCGTCTTCGATCACGTACTGGAACTACCGCCCTCCCTGCTGGTGCTACTTCGGTGGCTGCCAGTTGGATTTTAGCCGGATCCAAAATGTATTGAGGAGGGTCGGGGCTGTCCTCAACCTCAGAGACACGTGAGAGGGCGTCTGCCCTAGTATTCTTGGCTGCTGGCCGATAACGAAGAATGAAATTAAACCTGCTGAAGAAGAGGGACCAGCGTGCTTGCCGCGGATTGAGCCTCTGTGCATGGGACAAGTATTCAAGGTTCTTGTGGTCTGTATAAACCACAATAGGATGTTGGGCCCCCTCCAGCCACTGACGCCATGCTTCAAAGGCCAGCTTGATGGCCAGTAGCTCCTTATCTCCGATGCCGTAGTTCCTCTCGGCAGGCGAAAACTTCCGGGAGAAGTATGAGCATGGCCGGGTTTTCCCGTCCTTGGAGACCTGGGACAGGACGGCTCCCACGGCTACGTTGGAGGCATCCACCTCCACAATGAATGGAAGTAGGGGATTCGGGTGTCGGAGGCAAGTGTCCTGGAGGAAGGCTTCTTTGAGATCCTGGAAGGCCTGTACGGCAGTTGGTGGCCAACTTCGTGCATCTGCACCCTTGCGCGTGAGGGCTGTTAAGGGCGCCACCAAGGAGGAGTAATGTGGGATAAAGTGGCGGTAAAAATTGGCAAAGCCTAAAAACCACTGGATTGCCTTTACTCCCACCGGTTGGGGCCAGTTCTGGATGGCGGCAACTTTTTCAGGGTCCATGCGGAAGCCGGTAGAGGAGATGATGTATCCCAGAAAGGGCAAAGACTCCTCCTCAAACTGACATTTTTCCAGTTTCGCGTATAGTCGGTTCTCCCTCAGTTTTAGCAAAACCTGTCGCACATGTTGCCGATGTTCCTCAAGATCCCGGGAAAAAATCAAGACATCGTCGAGGTAAACAATGACTGACGTGTACAGGAGGTCACGTAGCACCTCGTTCATTAGATTTTGGAACACCGCTGGAGCGTTGCAGAGACCGAAGGGCATGACGAGGTACTCGTAATGGCCGTCCCTGGTATTAAAGGCGGTCTTCCACTCGTCGCCTGGTCGGATTCGTACGAGGTTGTATGCCCCTCTAAGGTCCAGCTTGGTGAAAATGCGAGCTCCTTGTAGGCGATCCAGGAGCTCCGGAATCAGAGGTAATGGATAGCGGTCTCGTCGGGTAATCTGGTTCAGGCCCCGGTAATCAATACAGGGCCGAAGAGACCCATCCTTTTTGGCCACGAAGAAGAAGCCGGCTCCAGCCGGAGAGTTAGACGGTCTGATGAACCCTCGGTCCAGGTTCTCTTTAATGTAGGCGGACATAGCCTTGGTCTCCGGTAAGGACAGAGGATATACTCTCCCACGAGGGGGCGTGGTGTCCGGGGGGCAAGTCGATTGCGCAATCGAACGGGCGATGCTCTGGGAGTAACTCTGCCTTCTCTTTAGAAAAGACATCCTGGAAAGCTTGGTACTGGGGTGGAACTGTCAGAGGAGTAGCCAGGAGCGGAAGCATCTGTAGCGGGCGAGCAGGAAGACAATGGCGGGCGCAGCTTGGACCCCACGATGTGATCTGGAGCGAGGACCAGTCGATCACCGGAGAATGTTTTCTTAGCCAGGGCAGTCCGAGGATGAGTGGGTGAATGGACCTCTCGAGGATGAGGAAAGAGATCTCCTCTTTATGAAGAAGACCCACCTGAAGCTGAAGCGGAGTCGTACGAGTAGCTATGGTTCCTGGGAGAGGTATCCCCTGGATGGACGATACTCGCAAGGGTGGTTCCTGAGGCACGACTTTGAGTTGTAGCTGTTGCGCCAGGTCTCGGAGGATAAAATTCCCCCCGGACCCGGAGTCGAGGAGTGCCAGGGTATCGAAACCCCCTCCAGGAAGACAGAGTTTAGCTGGAACAGTACATGGGGAGTCCGGAGAGATACTGCCTAGAGTCAACTCCCCACTAGACTCTAGGTTCTGGCGTTTCCCGGACGCTCTGTGCAGCGGGCTAGGCAATGACCCTTACCACCGCAGTAGAGACATAGTCCCTGTGAGCGTCGACGCCTTCGTTCTTCGGCCGAGAGAGGACCCCGACCCAACTGCATGGGTTCTTCAGACGGAGGAGCAGCTGCCGCGGAAGGTGAAGTTCGAACCCGAGGTGGCGTGGTTCGACGAGCGGACCCTCCCTGGCCGGACCTTCGCTCACGGAAACGGCGCTGGATGCGCCGGTCCACGCGTCCAGCCAGCTCGATGAGTTCCTGTAAATCGTCCGGAAGGTCCCGGGCCGCAAGTTCATCCTGGAGCCTAGGAGACAGGCCCTCCAGAAAAATCCCATGCAAACTATCTTCGCCCCAGGCCAGCTCGGTGGCCAGGGTCTGGAATTCCATCGCAAATTCCTCCAGGGGGCGATTACCTTGCTTCAGCTGGAGAAGCTCTGAGGCGGCGGTGGAGGCCCGGGATGGTTCGTCAAAGATCCTCCGGAATGCTTTGACAAATTGCACGAGATTATTTAAGCGGGAATCTTGGCGCTCCCAAAGGGAGGAAGCCCAAGTCAAAGGTTTCCCATCCAGAAAGGAAATAATGTAGGTCGTTTTTGCCCGGTCCGTGGTGAATTGCACAGGCAGGAGGTCAAAACGAATGTAACAGTGGTTGAGGAACCCCCGACACGCCTTCGGATTCCCTGAGTACCTAGGGGGTGCTGGCATCTGTACCGGGACAGGGGAACCCGGGTTGACCTGAGACGTGGAGGCTGCGGGGTGAGCTGCGGAGGTCCCATCTACGCGATCCGCCAGGCGTTGTACGGCAGACATCAAGGTATCCAGGCAGGACTGCTGTTGCTGCAACTTCTGGGCTATGCCCGGAATGGCCTTTAGACCGGCTAGGTCCGCCGGGTCCATGGCCTTGCAATCTGTTGTAGTCGTGGACCCTTGGGCCGATCGGAGCCAGAGGAAGAGCTGCTGTAGGTGGTTGCAGCAGCGACCCCGACCGGGAGGCGGCAAAGACAGACTGGTGGCTGGCCGAGGGTGGAACTCTGGGAGCCCTATGCGACCAAGAGCTCTGGCGAGGAAGGAGGTGATGGTGGTGCTGGCACTGTGTTGAGAGGACCTTCGCCCTGGAAGCCGATCCTCCCCCGAGAGGAGCTCGTAGGAGTTCGGCCGCTGGGACTTAGGAGATTCACCCTGGAAGCCGGAGTCCCCCCAGGAGGAGCCCGTAGGAACCCGGCCGCTGGGACTTAGGAGAACCCGCGAGGGCCGAGTCTGTTGAAGTCCAAGTGCCGAAGAGTTGTCGCTCGCCAGTCCAGAGTCAGGAACCAATGGATCATCGAAAGCCAGTCCGAGGTCAAGAGCCGAAGAGTCAACGTAAGCCGGTCCGGGGTCAGAAGCCAGAGAGTCGTCGTAAGCCAGTCCAGAGTCGAGAGCCAGGGAACGTCGTAAGCCAATCCGGGATCAGGAAGCACAAAGAACAAGAGAACAAGAGAACGCAGCAACTGAAAGCAGGAAATACCTGGGAACCTCGTTGCAAGGCAATGTCTGGGCTGAGCTGCAGGGTATAAATACCCTGCAGCGTCTGACGTCACTCGGAGGCTTCCCCTGCATTTTCCCGCGCTGGCCCCTTTAAATCTGGCTCAGAGACGCGCGTGTGCGTCTAGGGGGCGGGGCCAGCCGCCGAGGAACGCCGGCTGCTGCGACGCAGCGAAGAAGGCCTGGCAGGAGCTAGTACAGGCCCGGGTGAGGCGGGGGAACGCCGAGCCTGCGGTGGCTGACGTCCCCGGAGGTCTGGGGAGCGCGGACCCGGCGCGGGAGTCCGATCAAGTGAGTAGCGATTCCAGGGCCGACCCGGAATCGCAACAGAAATAATGACATGGACAGAGAAGGAGGTAACAAAGCAGGCATACTGACAAATACCTGAATACTTCAAACATAAATCATAAGAACATAAGAAGTTGCCATACTGGGACAGACCAAGGGTCCATCAAGCCCAGCATCCTGTTTCCAACAGTGGCCAATCCAGGCTACAAGAACCTGGCAATTACCCAAGCATTAAGTAGATCCCATGCTACTAATGACAGTAATAGCAGTGGCTATTCCCTAAGTCAGCTTGATTAATAGCAGTTAATGGACTTCTCTTCCAGGAAGTTATCCAAACCTTTTTTAAACCCAGCTACACTAATTGTCTTAACCACATCTGCCAGCAATGAATTCCAGAGCTTAATTGTGCATTGAGTGAAAAATAAGTTTCTCTGATTTGTTTTAAATGTGCTATTTCCTGAATTCATGGAATGCCCCCAGTCCTTCTATTAACCAAAAGAGTAAATAACTGATTCACATTTACCCATTCCAATCCTTTCATGATTTAAAACACCTCTATCATATCCCATCTCAGCCGTCTCTTCTCCAAGCTGAACAGTGCTAATCTATTCAGCCTTTTTTTACAGGGGAGCCATTCTATCCCCTTTTTTATTTGGGTTGCCCTTTTCTGCACCTTCTCCAGTGCAACTATATCTTTTTTGAGATGTGGCGACCAGAATTGTACACAGTATTCAAGGTGCGGTCTCACCATGGAGCGATATAGAGGCATTATGACATTTTCCGTTCTATTAACCATTCCCTTCCTAATAATTCCTAACATTCTGTTTGCTTGTTTGACTGCTGTAGTGCACTGAGCCGACGATTTCAATGTACTGTCCACTATGATGCCTAGATCTTTTTCCTGGGTGGTAGCTTCTAATATGTAACCAGGCATCATGTAACTACGGCATGGGTTATTTTTCCCTATATGCATCACCTTGCACTTGTCCATATTAAATTTCATTGCCATTTGGATGCCCAGTCTTTCAAGGTCATCTTGCAATTTATCACAATCCCCATGTGATTTAACTACTTTGAATAATTATGTGTCATCTGCAAATGTAATCACCTCACTCGTCGTATCCCTTTCCAGATCATTTATAAATATACTGAATATAGCACCAGTTCAAGTACAGATCCCTCTGGCACTCCACTGTTTACCTTTTTCCACTGTGAAAACAGACCATTTAATCCTACTCTCTGTTTCCTATCTTTTAACCAGTTTGTAATCCACGAAAGGACATCGCCTTCTATCCCATGACATTTAGTTTTCTTAGAAGCTCTCATGAGGGACCAGGGCCGGCATTAGCTTCTGTGCCACCTGGTGCATAGAGTTCCCACCACCGTATCCACGCTGCCCCCTCCCAGGGTGGTGCAGGTGGTCCTCTGTTTCTTCAGCCATATCTTCTTCCAGGGGCTGAAGAAGGAGAGAGCGCCGCTGCTGATGGCCGGCCCACTGCCTCCCCGGGTGTGCCGCTCCATGCAATTGCATGGTTTGCACACCCAGTGGCGCCGGTCCTGTGAGGGACTGTCAAACGCCTTCTGAAAATCCAAATACACTACATCTACAGGTTCACCTTTATCCACATGTTTATTAACCACTTCAAAAAACGTAACAGATTTGTGAGGCAAGACGTCCCTTGGGTAAATCCATGCTGGCTGTGTTCCATTAAATCATATCTTACTATATGTTCTGTGATTTTGATCTTTAGAATAGTTTCCACTATTTTTCCCAGCACTGAAGTCAGGTTCACCGGTTTATAGTTTCCCAGATCATGCCTAGAGTCCTTTTTAAATATTGGGGTTACATTGGCTACCCTACAGTCTTCAGGTACAATAGATGATTTTAATGATAGGTTACAAATCTTTGCTAATAGATCTGAAATTTCATTTTTTAGTTCTTTTAGAACCCTGGGGTGCATACCATCTGGTCCAGGTGATTTGCTACTCTTTAGTCTGTTAATATGGCCTACTACATCTTGTAGCCCAAGTATCCACTAAACAATGTATGATATGCATATGTATGAATACATATCCAGAGGAGCTCCCTGTTTCAATGATAGGGGGGGAATGAAGAAATAGGATATACATTCAGACAACAACCAACACGGACTGAATTGCACAGTCTGATTAAACAAATAAGCATGGAAGTAGCTTGGTTATTGCAGCGGTTACTACCCCTAACCAATTAAACCAGATACTTCACTTTGAATGCATATCCAGTGCAGCTTACTGTTTCAATGGCAAGGGGGAAAGAAGTAATAGGATTTACATTCAGACAATAACCAACACGGACTGAATTGCACAGTCTGGTTAAACAAATAAATGTGGGAGTAGCTTGCTTGTTGAGGCGGTTACTATCCTAAACAAATCAAGCCTGATACTTCACCTTGAATGCATATCCAGTGTGGCTCTCTGCTTCAACGGCAGGGGGAAATGTGGAAAAGAGGATGTATATCCAGACAACATCTAACAAGGCATTGATCTGAGCAGTATGAGTATACAAACATTGGGGTAACTTTTCATTATGAAGGTTATTATCCTCAACTTCAAAATATTAGTGAACCCGGTATAGTTTTTAACACTTCAAACAGATAGCTACACACTATGTTTGTAGGACCATGCCTCACAGGGTCTAGGTATATTTAACCTGACACTTTCTTGTGGGTTTCGGTCCGTGTTAATTTGAAAATGTTTGCACTTATTTTTTACAATTTTTTTGTTTTTTTGTTTTTTCAATCTTCACACTGACTCTCAGCACATTATTATCAAGCTGCTGGAAACTTCAAACATAGTCCCGTATCAAAGAACTTCAAAAGTCACTTTTTATAACCAGAAAGTAATTCATTTCACAACAGTACTTATCCTGTAGCGCCCCGACACGATCGCGTTTCGGACCCACGCTCTAACGGTCCTGCTTCAGGGGGATGAAACTTTTAATTTTCTTTTGTGACACACAAGATGGAGAGAAGTCTTGAACTGCTATATCAAATCATTCTTTATAACAGCGATCCCCGCTTGGAATCGCCTCGCCTTGGAATTCCAAGCGATCCCCGCTTGGAATCGCGAGGCGATTCCAAGCGGGGATCGCTGTTATAAAGAATGATTTGATATAGCAGTTCAAGACTTCTCTCCATCTTGTGTGTCACAAAAGAAAATTAAAAGTTTCGTCCCCCTGAAGCAGGACCGTTAGAGCGTGGGTCCGAAACGCGATCGTGTCGGGGCGCTACAGGATAAGTACTGTTGTGAAATGAATTACTTTCTGGTTATAAAAAGTGACTTTTGAAGTTCTTTGATACGGGACTATGTTTGAAGTTTCCAGCAGCTTGATAATAATGTGCTGAGAGTCAGTGTGAAGATTGAAAAAACAAAAAAACAAAAAAATTGTAAAAAATAAGTGCAAACATTTTCAAATTAACACGGACCGAAACCCACAAGAAAGTGTCAGGTTAAATATACCTAGACCCTGTGAGGCATGGTCCTACAAACATAGTGTGTAGCTATCTGTTTGAAGTGTTAAAAACTATACCGGGTTCACTAATATTTTGAAGTTTTGATTACAACTGTGGTTCCTGGAATATATTAATTATAAGGGCCTATAACGTGTGATGGTTATTATCCTCAAACATTAAGCCTTATACTTCACTTTGATGCAGCTCCAACACTGCTCTCTGCATCAATGGCAGGAGTGGAAGGAAATTGGAATCAAAAAGTTACCAATAAGGGCCCTGAACTCAGCAGTCGGGGTAACAGAAAGGTATGGGAAAATAAGTGTGAGAGTTGCTGGGCAGACTGGATGGACCTGTTGGTCTTCTTCTGCCGTCATTTCTCTGTTTCTATATGTTTCAAGGTTCACCGTGATTTGGTTTAGTTCATCTGCAATATCACCCTTGAAAACTGTCTCTAGAACTAGTATCTTCCTAACATCCTCATTAGTAAACACAGAAGAAAATAATTCAGCCTCAAGCATTCAGAGGCTTGAGGCTGAAGAACAGTCTGAGGCACAGAAGAGTTTTTCAGCTAACCAATTGTTTTGTTTGCATGCAGAGCTCATGTAAGTGAACTTTGAGGTTGTAGCAGACTGTGTGGTATAGTCATTGCACTACAGATGTAAAGGTGTCACCAAAGCACCCCCTACTAGAGACATCAGAGTCAATATACGGGGCATTGGAACGCCTTTTTGGTTGGGATGGGCCGTGCCGACCAAGCTCCACCCCTTCCTCACTTCATCCTTCTGCCCCCATTCCCACCACTGACTCTCTCTCTTTCTCCCTTGCCCACACATCTAACTCCACATCCTTCTCTCTTTCTCCCCACTTATTTCTGTCTTTTCTAACTCCATCCCCTCTCTCTTTCTTCCTTTCTCCCCTTTCCCATGCTGATCAGTAGCATGAGGAGGAGAGTGGTGGTGCCTTGAGCTGTGTCCTCCTTCTCCACTACCACCTGTCCTGATTGCTTCTATGAACCATGAGGGCATACAGATTCCCATGAGGTTCAAAGCAGCAATCAAATCCAGAGCTGCAGAGGTGGATGATGCAGCTGACACACTGCTGCTCTCCTCCTCCTGCCCCCGAACAGCTGCTGCCTGTACAGCCTGTTCCCAAATTTCCCACAATGTTTCTGTTGCAAGGTCTAGATATTGGTGGAGCCACGGCACTTGTGGCCTAACCCATTCTGCCCCCTAAGATCCTTACAGACACTGAATGATAAAGTCAGAGTAGGAGTTTATTGTGTTCCTTGACACTCCCCAGGGGGAGGTGTTACTCAAAGAAGAATGTTTCATAAAACTCATGAGCCTACTTTGGTTTGTGTTTTTCTCTTCCATTCTGTGCTAAGTGTGTACTGAATCTAAGAGAGGAGCACTCAAGAACCCAAGAGTGGGAGTCTCTTGGGGGCGCAAAGGATCCTGAGGCTGAGAAGACCCAGAGGTACAGAATGGTGAACGAGCCCATAGTTCCATACTCCTTGGTCTCACTAAGAGTTATCTAGAGTGCCTAAGAAATGGATTTCTTCTGTTGGGAGTCAGAGGGAGGACTACTCTTTGAGGAGAAAGTCCACAGAGTTTCAGTAGGAGCTCCTCTGGTTTTTTTTTCCCTCAAGAGAAGCGTTTCTGCTTGAAAGAGCTACTCTGCATCAAGTATGCAGGTGCAATACAGGGAAAAACCCAAAGTTGGTCCTTCTCCAAAGAATACCTTTCTAGGGACTGTTAGGTGAAGACACCCCTAGTGCAGTGGTTATTAAAACTGTCCTGGAGGACCCACAGCCAGTCAAGTTTACAAGATATTCACCATGAATATGCATGAGATAAATCTGAATGCAATACCTCCATAGCACACACATTTTATCTTATGCATATTTATGGTGGATATCCTGTAAACCTGACTGGCTGGGGTTCCCCAGGACAGGTTTGGGAACCTCTGCCCTAGTGTATATAGATTTGCATTGCCTTTTGCTTTTCTGCATGGATTGTACCAGATACAGATGTACCAGTTGCCAAATAATTAACTTCTTTTACAAACTTCATATTTGGAGCACTTCAGTGTGGATAGTGAATTTTTTTTTTTTTTTTTTACTGAGCGGTGTTTACGTCCTAACCCTATCAGCCCTGAAACCTTTGCTTTTCTCCATTGAAGATCCTCAACGGCTGCAGCAAGTTAAGCAAGACTCTGCAGCACTCACATATGCCCCTTTATCCGTACCAAGGGTGGTACATAGGGTTCGCCTATGCTACAGGATAGTCAGGGAGGGGGTAGTCATAGAGGCCAGATGCTGATGCCCTTCTGAGCCAGGGCAACCAGATTCCTCCCTAGGTCTCCCCTTTGCATGCTTTCTTCTGTCCCTAGCCATGACCTCTAACACTGCTCTTTGAAGATCCTTACTGGCATGTAGGATAGATGGTTCTAAATGTGCACGCCAGTTTTCTGCAGTCCTGCAGCTCTTTGCTTTCCTTTGACCTGCTCTCCCGGAGTGTAATAGCTCTCCCGCTTCTTCCCTCAGCAATTGTATTTATTTATTTATTTTTAATTTTTATATACCGATGTTCCTGTAAAGAATACATCTCGCACCGGTTTACAAGGAACTGAACAGTTCCTTGTAAACAGTAATGACAAGTAACTCCCATGTATGAGGCTTAGTTGTATACCCCTTGGAAGCCAGCTGGAGAAGTCACGAGAAAAACAGAACTGAGCATACTCGGTTTAGGGTGATCGTACTTTTTAACTTGCCCTCAATAAGTACCTTGCCCACGCTATGTAGGAAAGCATTTCTGGTTCCCGTGCATAAGAATAGTGTGAATTTGCAATTTCTGACAATTTTTTCCTGAAAGCATAATAAATCGTTATGAATCACTTTTTAAGTGGCTTTTAAAATTGCCCATTATATTTTTTTGCACACTCACTAAAACTGGTTTTGTGCAGCTTTTATTGACTAGGAGGGATTGTGACAATGGTTTAGAATCATTTCAGAGCAGCTTAAATCATTTAAAAATTTCTGACTTGGCAATAAATTATTTTAATTGATAGATGATGAATATTGCTACTTGCTGCCTGCATTTTCTAAATGCATTAAAAACCCCATTATATGGCACTCAGCCAACTGGAAAGCTCAACTATCCGGCATCTAGCAGTGCGGCTTTCTTTTTTTTTTTTTTTAACTGCACGAATGCATGGGGCAGGGATTTCCACGGGGTGCGGAGTGCTCTTGCATACACTCCTTTCCGGCCCCGTGACACCACACTGAGTGCCAGAACTGTGTCCAAGAAGGTTTAATGAGAATGCTAAACAACATTTAAAGGTACAGGAGCAAGAGTACCCGTATTTCCACGACAATAACCCGCCCACGTATATAACCCGCCCACACACATAACCCGCAGGTTTTCAAGATTTATGAAAAAAAGTTTTAATATACCCCGCCTCCTCATATAACCCGCGGGTCCACTCAGCCGACCACGAGGCTCCCTCCGCAGCGATCCCGACGCCGCCGCCTCCTCGCCGCAGCGCTCCGCCTCCCGCTGCCGTGCTGACCAACCCGGCGAAAGCTCCCAGCAGCCCTCAGCGACTCCCCCACCGGCTTCAAAAGTTGCGACGCCTCCGGCTCCGCTTCCTCTTCGACCGCTGACCACGAAAGGGTGCAGGCCTGCGCGATCGGCGCGAGGAACCCACCGGGGTAAGGCCCAAAACTTTTACACTCACCCCAGCGGGTCCACTCAGCCGACCACGAGGCTCCCTCCGCAGCGATCCCGACGCCGCCGCCTCCTCGCCGCAGCGCTCCGCCTCCCGCTGCCGTGCTGACCAACCCGGCGAAAGCTCCCAGCAGCCCTCAGCGACTCCCCCACCGGCTTCAAAAGTTGCGACGCCTCCGGCGCAGGGATAGGACGGATTCCGCTGCTGTAAAATTTTTTCTGGATAACCCGCCCACGTTTATACCCCGCGGGGGGCATGCGGGGTAGGTAAAAACGCACATTACCCGCGGGTTATGTGCGTGGAAATACGGTACTTGGGGAGAAGGGAAGAGCACAGGGGACAGGAAACCTTCTCTATTGCCGGTCCAGCTATGTGGAATGCATTAGACTGTCATCTTAGAAAGGAGGAGGATTATATATTTTTTTAGAAAAAGTAAAAGGCAAACTTTTTTAAGCAGGTAGATAAAAGATGAGATATATATGTTTTGCTTTAATAAGTATTTTGTTTGTTAAGTTTCGGTTCTAAACCTGTTCATTGTGTGAATTAAATACGAATGTTGTAAGTAAGCCACAAATTACAATGATCAAAGCTGTTTGGAATATGTGGACTGTAAGTGCATTAAAAATAGATAAAATATATAAGGAAATGCTAGGGGGAAAGGAGAGCTTTGAGCAGACAGAGAGCATTGTGGAGTGGGAGGAAGAGAACGGGCTGGGGGAAGGGAGATCACTGGGAGGGGAGCTGAAGTTCATTGATCTGAGTGTCTCTATATCATTAATTGTTAAATTTCAATAAATAAATACTGTATAAAGTTGTAAAAAAAAATGTGGACTTGGTTTCTCTTTCCTGAAGAGTACTTGAGTGAAAAACTCCAAGATAATTGGCATATTTGATTAATTGGCATAGACTATTCCCCATGCATGCCGAATAGTGGAGTTTTTGTTGTAATGCACAGAAGATATGCAAATAGAAGCTCCGGGCGATACAGAGGGAAACACCAAGCGACCATCATTTGCAGCTCTAGAATCTTTTTCCCTATAATCTCTGCCTATGGTAAGGCCTCATCTAAAATACCAAATCTAGTTCTAGTAGCATTATCCACATTTCTTCTACTGGCTAGGCTTCTGTCTCCCTATGCACGGCAGCATCTCTGGCTCTGGTCACTGCCTTATCACACTATTTCACTGCCTTGAAACCAGTGGATAAATAAAACCATTCGAAGGTCTTTAAGAACATAAGAAATTGCCATGCTGGGACAGACCAAGGGTCCATCAGTATCTCATATCGAACCATATGCAGCTACCATGGATTTCTGCACCCCAAATGCATCACTCTGTCTGCATTTTCAGGTTTCCTTTGTAGTAAGTAAAGTACTGGAATGACTTATCTGCCTGGCCATGTCTATGCATGTCATTATTTTATCTGCGCATGCACGGATATGGGGAAAGTCACATGTATATAAGTTTCTGTGCAGGCACAGACGAAAACCAGTGCCAAGGGAGAAGAGTAGGAGGAACCAGGGAGCAGAATTGCTGGCACTGTGGGGGGCTCTCCAGGCCTCACTAGCCAAAAAAGCAAAAGAAGGAGCCACCAGTCTGACCAGCAGAGCAGGGTATGCTATTATGGGTATTTAATTTCGTTTTATTTGCTGGGCAGTTCCCTCCTGCTCGTTTAGGTGTCTAGCCCAATTGGAACTGGCCCTCTCTTTAGAGCTACAGCATCATTGCTTTACAACCTTCCAGGAACCCACCCCATTTTTAAACTCTTTCTCCTGTCCAGGCCAACCATCGCAGCAAACGTTTTCGGCAGGGGCTGCAGTGCACACCATGCGGCTTGCTCAGGAACCTGGTAGATGATACCCGTGGCCAATAGGCATTCCTGTTGATTGATTTTGTGAACCACTTTTAAAAAGAAACCAGTGAATTACAAAAAATTTTTTTAAATCCCCTCGTTGTTCATAACTAAGTTCTAATAGTTTTATACGGTAATGTAGCATACATAGATTTGATTGATTTAAATTACAGGATATCATCAAGATATTCACGTTAAATCCTTTATCCTGCCATTCAGGGTCCATGCATGTAATACCATTAAAAAAGCAGTAATATCTTATGTAAATATCACCACTCAAGGAGATGCGTTGGAACCCAGACACTCTTCCCTTAGCCCTATTATCATGCCACCTGTGATCCATTTTCAAACCTTTGTTGTACTCCTGGGTCAGTAGTTCTTCGTAATTTTGCTGCTTCCTTGTGTCTACCTTTCATTTGCTTTCTTTTATCGTTCTTTCCACTCTTCCTTGCATTTTCCTCTTACTCTATTGTATTCAATTTATTTCATTTCTTATTCTGTTTTTCATTCTTTCTGTATTTGTCATAGTTTCACAAGGCTGTTTTTATTTTTTTTAATTTATACTAACTGCATCCCTAGGCCCTGAAGAAGCTGGAGATCTGGAGTTTGGGTTGTAAAGTGTGAGATACTAAGTAAGATCCAAAAGAGAACATTTTCGAATTGATGCATGAACAGAGTAAATGTCTAATTTATGTCATTATTAGATGAAAAGATTGACTTGGCTTATAGCATTAAGTATAAACCTCATAATATATGGTTGCTTATCTATCATTTTATGTATTATTATCATTACCTGCTCAAGTTAATTGCTTTATTTTGAGTGTAGAAAATGATATGTGTTAACAAATATACTACTAGCTCCCGGCAATTTGCAGCATCCTGCCGACATGCCATGGGTTGCCACACCAAGTTCCAATTGGCACTTTTGAAAACAAATGTCATTTATTTATTTATTTATTTATTTTATGGCTTTTATATACCGACGAATGTTGGGAACATCTCATCGGTTTACAGAGAACACAAAATTTAGCAACAGGCTTTACAATTAACGCATGATTATATGAAGAACAGTTAAACCAATAGTGATTACATATAATAGCTTCGTTTTTACAAGTAATATATGGGTAAGGAGGGTAGGTAAGGAAGGTTAGCTAACTTGGAGGAGCAGAAAAATCTGAATATAGGGGGGATATCTACATTTATAGGGTAAATAGACATGAGTATGAGATTATATCGTCCTTTGTAATCTCCTTATTTACACTTAATGGAAAGAATGAGGGAAAGGGGGAATATGTACAGAGGAAAGGAGGTGGAAAGGCAAAGGGGAGGAAGGGGGGTGGGGAAGGGGAGGAAGAGTCAATGGAAAGGATGGGGCCTTGAAGAGTATGAGGGGTGGGGAGGGGGGTGGGGTTGGAGTGGGAGAGAGGAAGAAGGGGCGCAGGATAGGAGTAGGGGGAATGTTAGGTGAGTGGGCGTAGGTTAGGTGTATGAGTGCTTGAAGAACCAGGTCTTGAGGTTTTTCCTGAACATTTTTGGGCAGGATTCTTGTCGGAGTGATGTGGGTAGTTTATTCCAGAGGAGAGGGCCTGCTAGGGATAGGGCCCTTTCGTTTGTGGTGCAGAGCTTAGTAAGCTTGGGTGAGGGGGTATGTAGTGTGGCCAGGTATTGTCATGGCTTTAAGCTGTATAAACAGTGTGTGTGTGTGTGTGTGTGTGTGAATTTAGATTGCTGCAGTAAATGAAAGAGAGAATTAGACTTTTCCCTCATCCTCAGAGCATTTGCAACACACAAAGCTAAATGTGGAGAGCCTTCAAGTCACCTAAGAGTGCAGAACACCTTATCAATGACCCTGCAACCTGAACTGTTAACCCCACTCATAAAATGCTTCATGGTTTCTTCTTACTATCAATATACGGTGATCTGACAGAAGGCACAGTGTAATGCTTAGCTGTATGTACATCTTTTGTGCCAAGCTGTACTGTGAATGCAAAATGATGAAAACAGAAAGCATGCATTGTGCACCTAAATCATACTTTATGTGCAGAAAACATGATTTGTGCACAAAAAACATGTTTTCTGTGCATGAAATATGAGTTTTGTATATAAATCGTGTTTGGCTATGCACTAAGCCTTTGCATTTTCTGGTTTGTTTGGATACTGTTAGCTTACTACATCGGGAGTTTAAAAAAAATCCCCCAAAAAAACCCAGCGTACAGTTTTAATATTTAGCCTTTTGCATTGGCCCCTATAATAGCCAAGTCAGTCATTTATTGTTGTTATTTAGGAGAGTTGTGGGTGGATCCTTGGACCAGTGGCAGATGACCACGCCCCCGGGGGAAGATCCCGAGAGGGACCACTGGTCAGGCTCAGAGTTAGGAGACAGACACACACTAGTTCTTTTATTAGACAGTATACTGAACCACCAGAGGTGGCAGTAGTGAGCTGGAATGCCCGGCAGGGCTGTAGTCCCTCAGATACTGGAGCAGCGATCCTGGATAACTGAGCTGTAGAGAAACTGAATATAGTGAGTAGGCAGGGTATGCAGAGTTCATGTACCGAACCTGATGGTAACACTCATACAATGTCTCATAGAAGCCCAGGAGCTGGAAAGGATTAGGCCCTCGAGGAGCGAGTACCTGGTTCCAGGGAAAGCTCTGAGAGAGCGATGGTAACTCACTGATGTAGTTGGCAGTGATGACTTCCAGGCAGAAGAGAATACGGAGCAAGTCTGGGAACCTCGAGGAGCGAGTACTGGTTCCAGACTGTCACCTGAAAAACAAAGGAGAGAGTGAGGCCCCAAGGAGCGGGTACCCCTGGTAAGTCCAAGGAGGCAGAGTAGCTTAGGTAGTGTAACCCGAACACATAACCTTTGCTAACTCAATCTGTTAGCAAATTCTAAGACCTTATATATCCGTCGCAGGTGACGTCATCTCAGGGGGACGCCCCTGCAGTTCGCGCCATCGCTGGTACTTCAATCGGGGTAGCACCACGCGCGCACCCCTAGACCTCCAGGAAACATGGTGTGTTGCAGCGTCTAGCCAGTCCGGGGACGCCGGAGGACCTCGGCAGGAGGTCGCTGTGGCAGCCAATCTTCCCGCGGTCGAAGAGGGAGGCGCCAAAGAGGTAAGGAGGGCGGAGAGAGGGCATCGGGAACCGACGGACACAACATTTATTCAGCCAGTTCGTCACGACGCTGGGCATACACGGCCAGCGCATACTATAACGCGCACATGCACAGAGCCCAGCATTAGAGGGCAAACAGATCAAAGAAGGGAGGCAGCCTCAGAGCTGCCAACAGCTGAAGAAGGGAGAGAACTTCAGGGCCCTTCTCCGGTGGCCAAAGAATGGAGAGAGCCACAGGAGCCACCTGCAGGGCCACCCTGACATCCAAGACCCACTGACACCCACACACGCACAATGCCACACTCTCATTCAGAGACACCATACCTACATCCCTCACTCAGAGACAACCACGCTCCAACAATCAGCCCTACAGCACACTGAGCACCAGGTATGGATGACTTATGGGATTGGGGGTCTTCTATTGTGCCATTATTGGAGGGGGTGGCTTCAGTGTACAGGGAAGGAGAGGGGATGGATGTGTACTGTATGATGGAGTTGAGATGACTCATATATTGCGGGTGAGGGCCTTTAGAGGCTAGGGAACCTGAGTGGGGTTGGAGAGCCTTAGAGGCTGACAAGAGTTTAGTGTGCATATAGGCAAGGAAAGAAGACAGGGGGGTTCATGTTTTTAGACTCATTATACCCCCATCACGTTTGATGGGCTTTCATACTCGTTAGTAAATAAAACCCATAGTAAATAAGTAAGGACTCACATCCCTAAAAACAGCATTAGGCCACTCAGGGCTCCCCTCCCAAAGGTCCCCATTCAAGGATGCTGAACCCCTTCAGCAACCTGCCCCTCTCCGTGGGCTGAAGGGAAACCTGGGATCCCCTGATGATGTCACAGGAAGCAAGACCAAGAATGCCGAGCCGAAGATAAGGCAACAGTGGAACCAAAGGCAGCAGCAGCAGCAGACAGTTGCTCCTCCTCCTCACCTCTGCAGGTGGTAACTCTTCCCTCCACAGGCCGACTGTCTGTGTGCCTGTCTATACATGAGTGTCTGTGTGGTACGAAGTGGGTTCTGACATCTGCAGCCGGGCTGGAAGCAGGAGCAGAGAAAATACTCTACCTGTACTGTAGCATGGGGAAATGTTTATGACTTCACCCCCACTCACCAATGTTGGGTCACGTGCCGTTGTCTGCCCTCTGTTTTTACATCAGGTACCCCATGAAGTCACTGGGAGGGTAACACGTATCTCCTAGGAGATAATGAGGGGAGGAATTGCCTTAATGCATAAGATTATTGCTTATGTGATGGAGGCTATGCCCGTCACTAACGCAATCCCCAGCATTTTTCCAGCATTAGACATTGGGAGAGGGCGTTTGCATTTTTTGAATCCTCCCCTTGCCAAAACCCCACCTTTTCAGGGGATAGGCTTTTGGGGGTATATATAATCCCTTGAAGCATGCCCAGTTCTTTGGAGGGTTAGGTGCAGCTGTAGGTGCCAGAAGGAAGGATCTCGGGATCTCAAGACAGTCTTCAGCGGGAAGGCAACTGAAGAGTGGAAAAGAGCACAGAAGCCTAGGAGTGGCAGTTTGGTCACAGCCTCACACCCTGGCACCCTGAGGTCTTTGATCGAAAGGAGAAGAAGAAATTTGCTGTGTGGACCACAGAGAAGATTTTTGGAACTGTGAGCAGTCTGGAAGGACGGGCTCTCCCCTGTTATCCAGAAGGCCTTGGTCATTTCTGTTCTGTTTGACCAAGCAACCTGGAAGAGTGAAGAGAATTTGAGAGATCCTTTTTGCTGGTGCTGAGGAGAAAACACTGGTGAGAAGGTTTTGTATTAGAGACATCTGAACAGTTTTCACATGGGACTACAGTTAATAGTTTTAACCCATGTTTGGGGATCTTTGTATTTTCTAGGGGTGAGAAGAAGAAAACATTTCATTTTGTTTTTCATTTTGTATTTGGGGTTTGGGTTCCCATGAATTTCATTGTGTTTAATATTTCTTTTGTTTATTTAGCAAAACCAAAAATGATATAAACATAACCACCCCAAAATGAAAAAAAGAACAGAAATGGGGTCTTCTGATGCCTCTCATGCCCCCCACCCATCCATCCCACCTGAAAAATGCCAGGTTAGGACCTCTCTGGGGAGGTCCTAACCTGGCAGTCTGGGGGGATCTGATGCTGAGACCTAGGACCAGGTCAAAACCAGCACATTGCGTTGGCCCAGACCGAGGTTGAGGCAATTTACAGTGGCCTAGACCTATGGAAGGCCAAGGCTTCGGCGTGGGCCTTGGCAATGGGACCAAGATATGAGGCCTGGTCCTGATGCCTACGACCAGACCGAAGCCTTGGCCTTGCACAGGCCTAGGCCACAGTAGGTTGCCGGGACTTTGGCCTAGGCACTAAGCAAGGCTCAGCCTGAAAGACCTCAGCCAGATGCCTGGGCCGCAGTCTAGGCTTAGGCCAGGGTCTGGGCCCAGGATGGATGCTGAGGCCCGGTCTGGAAACTGGGTCACGACACCAGGGCCTCAGCCCACACCCAGGCCTGACTCCAGGTCCCAAAGCCTGGGCCGAGGCCTAGGCCGAGGCCCAGGATCAGGCCTGATGTCGTAGCCCGGTTCAGAAACCAGGACCCGACACCTGAGCCATGGCCTGGACCCGGACGAGAGGCTAGAGCTCAGCCCGGAGGCCAAGTTCCAACCGTGGGGCCT
This sequence comes from Rhinatrema bivittatum, assembly GCF_901001135.1. Lineage (NCBI taxonomy): Eukaryota > Metazoa > Chordata > Amphibia > Gymnophiona > Rhinatrematidae > Rhinatrema > Rhinatrema bivittatum. Next base: position 40,650,275 of record NC_042620.1, read on the forward strand.
CGGCTCAAAGTTAGATCCAGGCCCAGCACCCAGACCTCGGATGTCTTCTATCTTCTGTCTTCTTTCTTCTTCGATGAAATGACGCCATCCAGTTGGGATGCACTGGAGTTAATTAACACAGCACAATTAGGCTGCTCTATATCAAAATTAATTAACTCCAGTGCATTCACCCAAGTGAGTGGCATCAGAAGAGAAAAAGAGGAGGGGAGGGAGCAGCTGAAAGGCCTGGGACCCAGACCTTAACCTGGGACTGGGCCTAGGCTGAGGGACCTGGCCTCCAGGCCAGGCTCTGGCATCAGGCTTGGGTCCAGGTCAAGGCCCCAGCATCAGGACCTGGCCTTTGGGTCAGGTCATGGCATCGGGCCTGGGTCTCGGCTCCGGATTACTCCGAGGCCCCAGCATTGGGACCCAGCCTACAGGACAGGTTCCAGAAATGGGCCTGGGACCAGGCTGAGGCCCTGGTGTTGGAAGCCAGTATCTGGGGAGGGTCACAGTGGCGGGCCTGGGTCCGGGCTCCAGCCCCAGCATTGGGCCACAGCCCCCATGTTGGATTGTGGCAAAGGCAAGGCCCCAACATTAGGTTATGGCCTCCAAATCAGGTCGCAGCACCGGGCCTGGTTCTTGGCTCTGGTCTAGGCCGAGGTCCAGGCATCGGGACCCGGCCTCTGAGTCAGGTTATGGCATTGGGCTAGGGTCCGGGTTGAGGCCCTGGTGTTGTGACCCAGCTTCTGGGACAGGTCACATCGACATGCCTGAGTCCAGACTCCATCCTAGGCTGAGGCCCAGGCATCGGGACCCAGCCTCCAGTTCAGGTCACAGCATCAGGCCTGGGTCCAGGCCGAGGCCTGGCCTTACCATCGGATACCTGACATCTGGTAAGACCTTTTTCTGGTCTTGTCCAAGGCCCTGGCATCGTGCTCGGGCTTAGGCCATGGCCTCTTCTTTGGTCCTCGCCCTATGCCCTAGGCGAGGCCCCAGCTTTTAGCCTAGGCTTAGGCCAAGGTGCCGATGTTGCACTAGGGCATAGGCCCTGGTCCCTGCTTTGGGCCTTGGCCTATGCCTTAGTCAAGGCCCCAGACTTGGGTCGAGGCTTAGATCCGATGTATTTTATTTTCAAACCAATTCAACAAATACGGTTTATCTCATTCGGGGGGGGGGGGGGGGGTGTCCCTGATTTGTTTCGGAGCTCCCTAAATGAAACGAATTTGCCTTATTTGTCGCATTTTTTAAATTAGTTTAAAATGAATGCACATTTTCATAATTTGCAATAAAAACTTTAGTTTGAACACCACTTTGGCATCCTTGCTTTATTTTTGGTACCTGCACCAGGAGACCTGGAAATTAACTTCTGCCCCCATCTGGATTTGAATCCGGACCCAGACCCATGACACCCATGAATGGTGTTCGCAGCACTGGACAGGGGCCAGCTACCCTTTAAAACATTTTTGTGTAATGGTTAAGGCCACACAAATAGAATTACTAAAGAGGTACTATATGTCTGATTCTGTCTATATTAAGGCACACTGCGTGCAGCCAAAGCATAAACCTGGACGCTAGTCATTACTGAACTCATCCTATTTGAATTTCATTAGTGTCAACCCTTACTACACATAAGTCCTATTAGTCCTTAAAATTTATGATTACAGATCCAGAATTAATCAGTAAATATACACTAATTTGCTCTGCCTTTTTTTCAAGCTGAGCCCTTTTTAGCACTCACAGTGGGTTTAACATCACTCTGCTGAGACTTATTACAAGTCAGTCAATGGCTTTCCATAATTGCATAATGCAAATGATGGGGTTTTTTTTTTTTTTGCTTGAGCTTGTTTTCTCCCTTGTTGCCTTCTTTTATCACACTCCTCACACATCTGTGTCCTGAAGTGGCACTGCAAACTCTTCCTTTCCATATCCCTGTCTCTGTCTCTGCTACCTGTCACAGAGACACAGTCCGTGTGTTGGATAAGCCTTACAGTGTCACCTCTCCGTGACACAGGTGATGCTGCCAGCTGCTCTGAACAGGTGTACCCTGATTTTTTTCCCATCAAATGGCAGCATCTGGCTTCCTACCAAAAAAATTAGGCATTAAAAAAAACCACCCTGTTCTTTTTAAGACGTCTGTCGATGTCAACGGGCAATTCTTTGACACCACATCCGGTAACCATTTCCAATTCTCATATTCATTTTTCATTGCTAACAAAGCTCTCTGGGAAAACAGAAGCACACCTTATATTTCCGTGGTTGTGATGAGTTTGTACTATAAAACAAATGCAAACGTTAGCGTTCGTTTTCTGGAATACTAGAAGGGATTTTAAATCTCGACAACTGAGTTTTTATTTCAATATCCAAGCTACATATGCTTCCTTCCGTCAGCCTTGCAGTCACATCTGAAGAAAGGGCCAATGTGGATTTGAAAATTCATGTCCAGCAACATCTTTGGATTAGTCTTGCACCGTTCCAGTTTAAGGTATCACAACCTGCAAAGAATCCAGTTTACAGCTGCTACAGCCTTGCACTACTGCAGTATTTCTCTCTTTGTGCAGGTATTACAGCACCTCCATTCTACGAGCCTCACCTCCATACCGAGTCAGACCAAGGGTACCTCAAGCCCAGTATCCTTTTTCCAAGCGTGGCCAATCCAAGTGACAAGTACCTGGCAGGATCCCAAATAGATAGATTCCATGCTGCTTAGTGCTTGCATCCCCAGGGACAAGCGGTGGCTTTCCCCAAGTCTATCTGGCTAGTAAGAGTTGATGGGCTTTTCTTTCAGGAACTTGTCCAAACCTTTTTTAAGCACAACTATGCTAACTGCCTGCAATGAATTCCAGAGTTTAATTGTGCATTGAGTGAAATTGTATTTTCTCTGATTTATTTTAAATGTGCTACTTAATAACTTCATGGGGTGCCCCTAGTGCTTTTGTTTTTTGAAAGAGCAAACAGCCGATTTGCACTTACCCATTCCACTCCACTCATGATTTTATAGACCTATCATATCTTCCCACAGGCATTAGTGGCAATCCTATTACCATTCCTATAGTTTCCTTTTAAAAGTGAAATAAGAGCTGCAATGCAGGAGGAAGTACATTTTCCTCTAATTCTTTTTAGAAAATACCATGCAAAAGCTACATATTGAGGATGATTTTAAAATGAGCGTGCAGGCGCCCAAACACGCACATATCGGTGCATGAACAAGGGTACACTGGAATTTTTAATCGCGCACGCAATTATGCGTGTTTGTTTTAAAATACACCAACTGTGCATAAATATGCTTCTAATTTTAAGAGGTTGTTTGAGCACAGCTAGCTAGGTACAATTCCAGCTTGAGAGACAGTGTAAAAGATATGGGATGTGGGAGGGGCTGAATGTTTGATTTAAGTATGGAAGCTTGCATGTTCATCTACTCAGAAAGGATGAAAACCAAAGAGAGAAAACAACAAAACTGAATTGGACAAGGAGCAATATCCTGTAGGCAGCCATGTATATATGGCTGACAGATTTGACACCTCTTTGGCTAGTACGTTACAGACGGGAACAACTTGGCAGACTGGGTAGGCCAATTGGTTTTTAGAGGCCATCATCTACTAAAGATGTGCAGGGAATGTTTTTTTGTTTTGGTTTATTTATTTGTTTTTGGATAATCTTTTATTCATGTTTTCATTTTGTGGGCTTTTTTTTTTTTTGTTTTTATTTGTTTCAGAAATGAATGCATGCTATTTGAGAATAGTGTGTACTATTTTCCAAAACAAATGAAGCCAAAAGTTTTGGGGATTTTGGGGAGATTATTCCTTTATTTCAGGGTAAAATGAACCAAAATGAAAATGCCCAATCTGGTTTGGTTACCATTTGTTTTAAAACAAATGCACATATCTATCATCTACTATGTTACCATGTTATCATATTCACTTTCAGACTAAAATAAAATGAGAATAGACAATTACTGAAAATTAAGCACAGCTTAATTTATTCTAAAAACCAATTTGAATTTCTAATCATAGTTATTATAAAAAGTAATTTTAATGTTAATAATGCACTTTAATTAAATATCTGGCTTAAGAAAGCAGAAGCATCGCATAACGGATTCTACTACAAATAACAAAGCAAACATATCAATTTTATTTTTCATATTGTTAAACACAACAATATAGTGGTTATTTTAAGCCTTTTAACATGTTCCTTTGCATAACAGAGTGTTTCATGCAACTCATAGGATAAAATTCTCACTAGTCTTAAAATGACAGATGTAATATTACCTTTAATAAGTATCTACTGATGCATGCAAATTGAATTAAATAGTGGGAGTACAAATTTGTTTGATAATTAAGATAAAAATTCATGTCAGCGTAAACCCTGGTAAATATTAGTAACCCAGTATACTTCATTTCTCTGATCTCAACCAATTATTTTTCTTTCCATTTCTAAATGTCGACCTAGAATTTGTATGTTGATTTTGTAAACCGTTGTGATCTTCTATTGGAACAACGGTATATAAAATGCCTAAACAAACAAACTAATAAATAAATAGTTTTAACAAACAAACTCATTCTTCTGTTTTATTTATTTATTAAGCTGTTTTATCTTTGTAAGCACAAGGGAAACTTTTAAGGAAGCTGCATATAATCTTGAACATATGTTCTATGGTAGAGTTATTTCTATAATTTCAAACCATATGTGGATAAATTATCTAACCATGAGCTTTAAGTATATAGCTTTGTGGATTAAAACACCAGTGCTTGCTGTACACTGTCATGTGCAAGACCTGGGTTTGAGCTCCAGGCCCAGTTTCTGCTCACTGGGTTGCCAAGCACTGGGGATGCCATAGAGGAAGTGTTCACAGCCTCTGAGGGAGAGGGAGGAGGAGCTTCAGCCATCACACAATGGTGACACCTAGTGGTCAGACTCAAGTTCCTCGTTTACTGGGTTCTTGTAGCAAGTGAAATCTGTGGCCCTTGGCTATGGTGGCTGACCTAAATTAGGAGGGGATAAAAATAGGGGATAAATCCTAGCTAGTTGCAAATGAACGTTGAGGACACTGTAGCTAAATAAATGCCAGTACTGATTCAGCTGGAAGCTCACAGAAGCAGGATGCAACTTCCATCTCAAACATCACCCAAAGAAACTAATAATAATGATAATAGAAACAGAAAAAAAGTGATGCTAGATAAAGACCGCAAGGCCCATTTCGTCTACCCATTACTGATGCAGTACCAGAGAGCCAACCAGATCCCCAAACTGGGAATAAAGTTTTAGTAACTCAGGGTCTGTGCCCTTCTCTTAGGCTTGTATGATTTCTGTTACTGCTTTGTTTTTTGGCAGCCTCCACTGAGAGGCTGCGACATGAATCCACCAGCATTTTTGTTAAGAAATATTTTCTGATTTTACTCCTGACTCGATCCCTTTTGAACCACATATTGTGACACCCCCCCCCCCCCCTTTCCAACCCCCCGTTGCAACTATCATTGAAAAAAACTGCATTATTTATACATCCGAAGTACTTGACAAATAGATAGACACCCTGCATCTATCATATCTCCCCTATCCCTCCTTTCCTCTAGGACAGGGGTTGGCAACCCCCAACCCATGTGCCATGTACACAATGCCATCACCAGATCCATAAGCATTTTTTGAAACCTACTGGCCTGCTGTACTAAATCCCATGATGCTCAGGTGGACCCATGATGTCTTAAAATGCTCGCAGCGGCAACACTGTAGAACAGCCAGAGAGATGTGGGTAGGCGAAGACTGGCTTCCATCGGAGCCAGATTCAGTCACTTCCCCCAACCCCCGGAGATAATTACATTTGTGTGTGTGTGTGTGGGGGGGGGGGGGGTGTCCTTCTCAGCATGCCAACATCTCCTAAGGATCAATCTGCCCAAAAATTGCGGCTGATCCCTGCTGTGGGTACACATATTTGAATCCTTCTCATTTCATACAGCTTATGGTATGAACTCTGCACCATTTCAGAAGCCTTTCTCTGGACGGCCTCTACTTTAATCTTTATTCTTTTGAAGATACAACCTTTACAAATGGTTAATGAGTTTGCACCAGTGACCCATACAGAGACATTATTATCACTTCCTTTTTTTTTTTTCTCCTCTGATTCCACAAACTTTGTCCTTGGCCAGGAAATTGCCAGATCCACACAGAATAGCAAGAGCCAGGAATCTTGCCTCTCTCCCTCCCAAACACCCTGATCCTCCCCCTCCTTCCACCTCCAGTACCTACTACCTCCTCTCACCTAATGCTACCGATCGGAACTGGGAACCAAAGCATTGAAATCTGAACTGAGCCGCGTGATTGCGGCCCTGGCGATTGAAAGTGTGACGCTCTGGTTGCCAGCAGCAGTGGAACCAAATGCGGCACGATAGCAACACCACCATGCTCATCCTCCTCTTATCTGTGGCAGATGAGAGAGGGTGAGGGAGGAAAGAGAGGGTTTGTCACTGACACTGCCTCCACCATGAAACCTAGGACGGGGAGGCCCTGCTATTTAGAGAAAGGTCTGCGTTAAGTCTGGGGAGTGTGTATGTATATACTGGTGTTTGTGCATGAGAGAGAGAGAAGAGGGATCATGGGGGACATAGGTCAAGGGTGGTGGGGGAGGACCATTGGGGATAAGTTGGGGGGGGAGGACTGTGTGCAGAGTGGGGTTGGTGAGGTTTATTTAATTCTGAATGTTGGCAACCCTACTCAACCCCAACACATACTGCTCTCTTTGTCTCTATTTCCTTTAAACAGAAAATGCTACTTTTGCCAACCGAGGCTCCTCTCTTGGCTCTCCTGTGTCCTTCTTCTTCCTCCTCCCCTCTCCCTCTGCCTGCAGAGAAAAGAGGGCGATCTGAATCAAGGCGAGCAAGGGGCTGGAAACGATCCACCTTGGACGTTTAGCATTTTCAAGAAGTGCATTTTTTCCTTGCTAAGTTAGCTGTAGATTCCGCAGAGCTCAAGATGCAGTCAAACAAGGAAACACAGAGACCCGAGTTAGGATTCTGTATATCAACCAGAGGTGCAGGATATGGGATGGCAAATGCTGCCACGGCACTGCAGGAGAACCTGCGTTCAGACCAGCCAAGAGTGAGAAACCTGCACAGCGCATTTTGGATGTTTTGAATAAAAGTAAAAGTATGTTTTACAGCGAGCTGCTCCATTTGTGACTCTTGATCCGTCTGCCTTGGCTGCTTTTGTGCTGTTGCTAGTGCAGAGTCTGCAGCCTTCTTCTCGGTCTCCGAGGACCCGATTCTGTGCCTGCATAAGGCTGATTTCAGTAGGGATTCCTTCCAGAGACACTGACTAGGAGAAATTGCCTATGGGCTCAGTTTTCTCCAGATCTGAGGCTTTAACTAAAAGTTACTTGCTGAGGTCTGCCAATACAAATTTTGGTAATGCTATGTTTAAGAGTCATGGCTCAGAGAGACTGCCTATTTATGACGTGTTGTCTTTTTAGACCAGGCACAGCTAAGAATTGTGTATAATACAATATCTACCTCCATACAGTGTGCATGACTCTCATTGGCCCTTTCCCCTATATGCAGGTTTGCCCTCCTAAGCATAACAAGAATTGGAGCTACAGGAAGGAAGGAAGCTTAGGCAGTGGCAGAGAGTGGACCACTGAGGCAATGGGACCAATATTTTGCCATGCATCAGCAATAAGGAATCTTGGGGGAGCAGGGGCGGAGGTTAGATTGTTTGCCTGCCCCCCCCTTCCCATCCCCCAGCTAAATTGGTGTTCCGCTGCCCCCCTAATAGGAAGTAATCTGAGCATGCTCCCTTTGTGATGTCATCGCAAAATAAGAGCAAGAAGTCAACTCATGCTTCACTTACCTCACTGCCTTTTTATTTCTTTATTTCTTTATGTGTATTGCTAAATTTATTAAGTCTTTTCAGACAATGATATATAACTACTCTTTTACACCACTCCCTTATTTTAACCTCCCTAAAGCACTTGCATAGTCCCATTTGCAAAAGGGAAGCAGCAGTAGAAGGGAAAAGTAAAAGATACATAGAAATCTATCAATCAGGCTGGAAAAAACACAGTCACAATAAGAAGGAGTTTAAAGACAAATGCTACATAGAGGTCCATATTCGGTCACTGTCCAGATAAGGAATTTATCCGGCTAACTTTGGAGGTATATTCAATAACGCAGCTATGGAAAGCTGCTACGAAATCAGTGAGCTCGTGTGTGTGCAAAAACTGCGAGACAAGGTCAAGTAGCCTAATCAGGCATGCGTCATGACAAAAGGGCTTCACCATGAGAACAGAGTGAATGCAGGCGGCACCGTTATCTACAGGATATTACTGTGCTAGAATGCATGAGGCCACAATTCTGCAGCTAATGAGTTTTTAACTACACATATAGGCATAAATACATGCACAGTGTACTGTTATTTAGAGCTCTGGCTAAATATCCCTCGCCTACCCAACTCCCCCCCCCCCCCCCCCCCATCTAGTGCAAAGTACATACTCGCCGTGCCAGAAAGCAGAGAATGGCGAACGGTGGTCTTTAATTTGTCAATAATGATTTTAGACCCTGACCCTTAATGGGACACTGTCACTTGTGCCGTGATTTATGCCTTGTGTGATGACATCAGTACCAATACTGCTGATAAAAGAACACTTATATTGAAGCAAGCAGGATGATGAATGGAGCAGAAGTCTACTTACTCATCTCATTACTGACTCTTCTGCTCGCCACAGAGCTAATGTAGCGAGTCATTGTCTGCCTTGGGAGTATTTTGCAGGCTGAGTTTAATGGCATAAGACCGTATGGTACTTAGCCCAGCTATCTGAAATGAGAAGACCCTGGATTTGAAATGCCTGTGTCTGCCTTCATTGTAGATATCAAGCAAACAACAACAAAAACATGATGTTTCAAGACCGTGCACTGAAAATTAAGTTTGACTATATGTCCACAATCATTTCGTGGTCATCTTTGCAGGGGCTGTGAAGTGCATGTGTGTTGGGCTGGAGAGAGAGAGAAGGAGTTGCTTTGAAAACTGTAAACAAATGCCCCGTGCATAAAGACAACTTGCTAGTCCTTTGGAAATGCTGATGTATTTATAAACTTTTAAATTTAAGGACGGAAATTTCCAATAGTGGGCATAACTCAGCACATGCAGGCAGGGGTCCTACAGCTTTGCCTATATTTTATGCAGAGGGAGCCACACAGGTTATAAAATACCTCACATCTCTGTACTGAAAGTACACGCGTTTATTTCAGTATGCGCGCATCTTTTTTTTAAAGCAAGGATCCACATAGTTTGTACATTTGTAAATTAAGTGCATCTATTTTATGTGTAAAATAATGGTAACACGTAGGCATAATTCCCATCAGTTGAGGCAGGCATTTCATAAGGTTGGCTGATGTATGCACATAACCAGTTTGCCGAGACTTCTACCAGTTCACTGAAACCTCCATCACCAGTTCACCCACACCCTCCACTTCTTGCCTTAGATGCCCTCCCCCCCCCCCCAAAAAAAACAAAACTGCAGTCAAACGAGAAATCTATGACTTGATTCTCAGGGATTAAAAGCATGCGCGCATTTGAGGACGTGTGCGCGTAGTCCGCTTATAAATTAGCTGAGCGCGCGCACACTCTCTGACCCTGCTCTGGAATGCCCTCGCAACGCCCTCGGAAGGCTCTCTTTCTCCGTGCGTACTTTTATTTTTTTGCAGAGAAACGGAAGTCCGTGCATACTTGCCGCCTTCCCCAAAAATTCGCCTGGCCCGCACAAAAAAGCAATATACGTGCGCCTATGTCAATTTTACATGCAAAGACCCCACATGAGTTTTTTGAAAATTCACCCCAAAATGTCAGTGTCGGTAGAGGGTGGTGCAGAATCACTTGTGAATATTGCAGGATTTCTTTTTCCAATTTAAAAAATATTAATTTGATAGACAGCTGTGCTACTCAAATTAGTATTAAAACGAGGAATGTGAATTTGTAGCACTGGCTTTAATTTAGCCTCTTTTTATCCCTCCTCCTTAAAAGTATAAATAGGGTATTAATGAGGGAGACAGTTGAAGTCTAATGAAGAGCAAAGAGCCCTTAGGAAGACATTGGGAGGCGTGTGTGTGTCACCAATAATTCTTCCAGCCCCCAGTGGCAGTAGCTTTTACATGCAGAGAGGGGTGGCAAATGCAGTTTTATTAGTGCACTTTTATTACTATGACCAGCTGCACTCTTTTTCTCCATAAAAGGTAATTACCTCCAATAGCAACAAGCTAATTGATTGCTAATTAAATCAATTGGCACACTAACTGCTGTCAGAAAGTGACAGATTAGCTAGTCACATGACAGCATGTTGGTAATGAGAAGTGGACATGGTCTGGGCTGTGATTGACACGCCAGATGAAAAGTGATTTGGGACCTCCTAGGTGGGCATGGAAAAAACATGATTGATTCAGTGGTGACTGTCAGAGAGGAAATGAGAACTGAATGGGATTCAGCAGTCTATGCTGCAACACTACGACATGACGCGTCATGTTTTTTTCACATGTAAAGCAGCAGGTCAGGATTTCGCGTAAATGAAATGCAAAAAAAAAAAAAGCCTTGCCAGGACTGGACAGACGTGGGAAGTGTGCGTGCTTTCAAAATCTGAAGCCCTTATTTAGGACCTTGTTCCACATCTGTGTGCACCCATTCTCTAGCTATAGAACTGACTGATATTATAGAGGATCCCCAGGAATGCATTAATAATCCATGAAATTATTTCTGCTTAAGCAAAATGGAAAACGTGGCAAGGAAGTATTTTATATATAACTTTTATTTGTGGTACTTAAAACCCAAAAACAAGGGATGTGCTTTCAGTGAAATCAAAATAGGAAATCTGAACAAAACTTCCTCTTTTATTTCCTTTCGTTTTCAAACCAAAAGGAAAGAAAAACAAATTTTCATTTGATTTTCAATTTGTTCAGTTTTGAAAGAAGCTCGTGCTGCCAAACTAAAAGGAGGACCCCCTCTAGGCACCCCTTTCATCTTACCTCATCTATGGGTCTGTATTCCGCTTGCCCCACTGGTGCTATATTTCTAAAATGGCACTGGCTGACCCTAGGCTGGCATTATTTTGGCATATGACCACACTGCAAAATGGCTTCGGCCTCAATGGGAAGGGTGGTTAGTAGCTGTTGGGAAGCCCTGTGGGACAGCAATAACTGGGATCGCTCCTGCCCTGTGAAGTCCCATGAATAAGGTAAGATGCCAGTGCTACTTTACCCTCTAATTCCAGCCTTCTAAGCGCCAATATATTCTGTACTTTATTATTCTCGTTGCTATTATTTGTTATCTGCTTATGGATATGGAAGTTAGTTATTCTGAGGACAAGAAGTCTTAGTTCCCAATATAAAACAACTGGCAGGCGAGAGTGGTCTGCTCCTCCCCCCCCCCCCCCCCCCCCACACACACACACACACACACACACACACACTAGCCTCTGTGAGAAAAAGAGGGGTAGATTTGGAGGAGAGGAGAGGGAAACAGCAGATTAAGGGGGTCTAGGTAATAAGGTTTAGCTGCACAATAAGGGCCTTTTGTACATGCAATAAGGCCTAGTGGTTAGTAGGGTCTAATGGTTAGTAAAGCCTAGTAGAGTAGCTCTAGTGGTTAGAGGAGCAGGCTATAAACCAGGGAAGCCAGGCTTCAAATCCCACTGATACTCCTTGTGACCTTGGGTAAGTTACGTCACCCTCTATTGCCTCAGGTACAAACTTAGAGAGTCATTTACTATGCCATGGTGTTTTATCATGGGAGGGTACAAATACTACAAGGGGCATTCCTGCAGTATTTTTCCCCTTCCATGAAAAAAATATAGTGGAGGCTTCCCTGCTAGATCTTTCCTCATGAAAAATATCTCCAAAAGAAATATCATGGAGAAAATGGGAAAAATGTATCCTGGAAGCTCCCTTTGCACAGGGCCAGCATCACCTTAAAGGGCCACCAGCAGCCCAAAATACTCCCTCCCCCCCAGCTGTGTAAAATCCCTTCCCACTTTCCTGCCATTTGTCGAGGCAGCCCAGCAAGGGGAAAATATGTTAAATAGTGTGATATGCTTTTCATGCTCACTATTACCTTGGACTCGGTAAAGGATAAAATGTCATCACTCGCCTTGGATCAGATGTTAAATTTTTACCATGCTCCAGGGCTGGATTTAAGATTATGGCGCCCATAGGCAGTTTCATGGCAGTGGGTGCCAATTTAAAGCTGTGCTGGCACATGGCATTATAGCAAGCAGAATTTGGCTTTTTATTGGCCTGAATATTTGGTGCCTATGTTACCTCTGCCTAAATTTGGGCCTGTCTTGCACATGAAGGCACAAAATCCCCCATTTCACTTTTAGCCAGCTAGCACAGGAGATTTCCTTTCCTCTTAATTTCTGGTGCAGAGAAAGCAAGCCTGGCGCGAGTAGTAAGCCGGACTAGGTGATCGCCTAAGGCACCGGAAGTGGTCAGGGTGGCGTAGGGGGACACAAAGGTGCCATGTTTCAAATGCACACCAATGGAGGTTCGTCAAGTCGGAGAGAAGGAGATATCGAGTGGCAGGGATGGAGGTATGCGATTTGGCAGTATGGGGCGAGAGAGAGAGCCACATGACTTGGTGACATCACCGCCTAGGGTGCCTGCAGACCCTCGCACCAGCACTGAGAGAAAGAGGTCCCTTCCTGAATCTACCCCTCCCCAAGCTACCCCTACATCACAGGAAATCTCCCTCTCCTCCAGCACGGCACCACTCTCCTGATAGGTATTCTCCCTTGATTTTGGATTCTATCCCCCAGATCCTGGAATGTCTCTGCCATCCTGTCTCCCTCTTCTCCCCGCTGATTGTGGAACCCAGCCCCTCCTACTCCCCAATCCCTGATCCTCTCGCCCTCTTTCTCCTCTTCCCACATCCCAGATTCCTGATCATGCCATACACACACACACACACAAACTGCCACACCCAATCTCCCATCATCCCCATCCCCAGTCCTCACTCCCGCTCCTCCTCCCATCGCGTGCACTCTAGCATTCTCCTCTCTCCATTCCATCTTGGTCCTCATCCCTTCTCTCCTCATTTGCTTCTCCTCTCTGAGGAGATCTCCCTGAGATCTCCCTGAGATCTCTTTTCCTTACCCGCTAGAAAGAAAGTAATTTATGCAGACCCAAGCCAGGTTGGAAAGCCACATTAATTTCATAATGTAAAATAAAAGATGGAAAATGTTTATCAACGTGCTTCAGAATTTTTCAATAGATTGCTACAAAAAATCTATTCCTGCGCTGCCAGAGGAAACTGGGAGGCTGCGCCTTAGACTTTTCTACTCTTTGTAGCTGAGCTTGAGGGTGGAGCAGTGAGCAACAGCACCAGCACTGCCTTGGGGGGGAGGGGGGGGGCAGCAAAAATCCTAAATCAGTCACTGCATGTTTGTCATCCAGAAGTGAAAGGGCCAGGCTGAAGTTAATGAAGATGTTAAACATCTTTGTGCTACAGTTACTACCATGGCTTCGCTACTGGGCTCACTTTATAAAATGCCTTTGGTAAAATTTATTACTTAGCATGTTAAGTGGGGTTTTAATATGCATGTAAAAAATGTTACCAAGTTGCACGCTAAAACTTTTGTAGAGCACGTTATATTGCATAGGCCCCACGATGGCCTCTTTGTCTGCAAAATTCCTGAAAAATGGCCAAATATCTGGAGGCCTTCAGATGTGGTATTCTTTTCACATGTTGAAAATTAGGTATTCCCATTGAACTAAGAGCCATTTGGCTCTTTCCCACTCATGTGCATGATTTTTTTCAGCTCCTCTGAATTTTCTAGGCCAGTGTTAGTAGCAGCAACACCTGCTGTCCAAATTCAGAGCTGCTTTAAATAAGCTGTGCCATCTCGGAGAGGTCACTGTAGTACCTGACCTAAGAATAGGCAGAGTATGAGGAGAGCAGTCCGAATGTAGGTATTTTGACAGAACCTATTTTTACTCTAAAAAATGGATTCGAGTTGATGCCATACGAAATTCCAAGCCAACACGATGGGCTCGTTAGGTGCGGCAACTCATCCTGCCAACTGATCTTCCAATTAAAGCCTAAACAAACACTATAATTAAAATAAAAGATTAAAATAGTCACATTAAAGAATACATAGATTAAAAATCCCACCCCATGAGTCCAGGTCTTCATTCCAACTGCCAAAAATGCTAACGTCTGGAACTGGTATAAATCAGGGTTGGGCGGGGGGAATGGAGCTCCGTAATTGTGGGCCATGCAGCTGAAAGACCTTGCTGTCTATCCCAAAATGTGCTGATGTGCAAGGCTATTAGGTGACAGGCCTCAACCCTTCTACATGAGGAAGCACAGAGTCTGTGACGACTAGGACCAGTCCCCCCACATGGGTTTGCAAATTATTACCAACATATCCGAAGAAAAATTTCAAAGCCATTCACGTATGTAATTAGCTGTTTATGCTTGTGAATTCACCTGTCTAAAAATTGTCCTCTATCAACACAGCTAAAATTATGAAGATTGTTCCACAGCCTGCAAGCTTTTAGCTGCATTTAGAAGACACATTTTCGGGGGGCATGGTTAAGCTGGGAAAGAACATGCCTCTTTCTGATTATTGCAAGCCGGTTTATTTAGGGTTACCTGTATATGCATTGAGGGTGCTTCAAACCCTCCTAAATACTACAGCTTGAGTGATCTCAGAACAAGCTTTTAAGGGATCATATTACACCTGTGCTTTATGATCTGCATTGACTTCCAGTTCAATGGCGAGTAAAATATAAAATTAAAAATATCTTTATTAGTACATAAATTACTTGGCTTGGACTCTCTTCCCTGGGCTAATACATAAGAACATAAGACATGCCGGACTGGGTCAGACCAATGGCCCATCAAGCCCAGCATCCTGTTTCCAACAGTGGCCAATCCAAGTCACAAGTATCCAAACATTAAATAGATCTCAAGCTGCTATTCCTTATTGATTAATAACAGTTTATGGACTTCTCCTCGAGGAACTTATCCAAACCTTTTTTAAAACCAGTTACACTAACTGCCATAACCACATCCTCTGGCAATGAATTCCAGAGCTTAATTATGCGTTGAGTGAAAAAGAAATATCTCAAAACCTTTACGTCCATAATCCAAGGCGCTTGGTTTGCATGACGCAATGTGGACTGCTGGATGTGCCCTCGGTGTGGTTGGCTCGCCAGGCTGAGAATAGGCAGAGAGCTTTCTCAGTAGCCGCTCCCATTGCTTGGAACTCTCTTCCTGTAAGTCTCTGTTTGAGTACCAACTCCAAGACTTTCAAATCCATGCGGAAGACATTTCTGTTTCAGCAGGCATTAGACTGATTTTTTTGACTGCAGCTGCAGATTTGGGTTATTCTTACTTATGCTTCTTTTTCTGGAGTTTGTGTGGTAATGTGCATTTTAATTTGTGAATTTTAATTTTTTTCTTTATGTGTGTTTTAATTTGTACGCTACTTAGGGCTTCGGTATTAGATGACATTGAAATGCAGAAAATAAATAAATAAATACATTGAAAAATCTACATGTGCTATTTTCCATGAATAAAGCATCCATAGAAATGTCTGCTTGGTGCTGTGTTCCCACAGCAAATTTAAAAGCAAAATTATGCATACACTTTCTTTTTAAAAATTGGGGCTAAGTGTGGATACAAAGTTTCTACAGACTTAGTTCTAAAACCCACAGTTTGAAAACTGTCTCCTTAAATTGTTCCTTGCATGATAGTCAAAGCAGCTATTAGGTCAATTTCAAATGGAGGTCAAAAGCAAGCTGTGATGTAGGCTTGAAAAAACGAGAACATTCTGAGTCCAATTTTATAGCATAGCACTTAGAGCTGAAGCCGGCATTACAGCCCTAAGTGCTGTCTCCCAGCATCCTGTCTCTGACATGACCAATCCAGGTCACAAGAACCCAGCAGATCCTCCAAAATCAGATCTATTTCTTGTTATTCACACCCAGTGATAGCAATAGCTTTCTTTAGTCTGTCCAGCTAATAATGTTTTATGGACTTTTCCTCCAAGAACTAGTCCAAAACTCTTTTGAACCCCACTATCATTGCTGCCTTGACCACGTCCTCTGGCAACAGATTCCACAGCTTGATTGTGCACTGAGTGAAAAAGTACTTGCTATGATTTAAGTCTGCTGGTTGCTAGTTTCATGGCTTGTCCTCTCGTTTTAGTATTTGAAATGTTAAATAGCCATCCTTTATTTATCTGTTCAGTGTTTTATAAATGTCTATCAAAGCTTAAGCTTCAATCAGAGATGATACTAACATTGGGAACACCAGTAATAAGTTCCAGTTTCAGCCTTGCTAATCATAGGTTTAAGATCAACAACTGTACCAATTGGAAAAAAATGTTTTGACCTCCCCACCATCATGACTTTTGATTTCTCCAGATTCGATTTTACCCATCAATCAAACATTAGGGCCTAAGTGAGGGCAAAAGTAGCGCCGGCGCCATTTTGAATATTGGCAATACGGCCCACGTGCAGGAGGTCGCTCCCGGACCCCCACTGGACTTTTGGCAAGTCTTGTGGGGGTCAGGAGGCCCCCCCAAGCTGGCCAAAAGTCCCTGGGGGTCCAGCTGGGGTCCGGGAGCGATCTCCTGCACTCGTGACGTCGGGTGACAGGAACCAAAATGGCGCCGGCGCTACCTTTGCCCTGTCATATGGTAAGGGCAAAGGGCCACCGGTGCCATTTCTATTAACGCAGCCGTGGCCCGAGAGTGGGAGATCGCGCCGGGACACCCCCCCCCCCCACACACACTGGACCCCAGGTAATTTAAAACATTTTGGGGGGGGTCGAGAGGGTGGGGGATTTGTTTGAAAGGGTCGGGGTGGGTTTTAGGGTTGTTTTGGTATGCCGATTTTCCCGCCCTCCCCCCCTCCCGCGCCAGGAACCCCCCCCCCCCCACTGGACCCCAGGTAATTTAAAACATTTTGGGGGGGTTCGGGAGGGTGGGGGATTTGTTTGAAAGGGTCGGGGTGGGTTTTAGGGTTGTTTTGGTGTGCCGGTTTTCCCGCCCTCCCCCGATTTACGATTTTTTTGACGATAAATCGGGGGAATTGCTATTGTATCACGACTCTAACAATTTTTGACGATTTAAAATATATCTGAAGATTGTTTTAAATCGTCAAAAAACGATTCACATCCCTACTGTTTAATGTCTGATGTTGTTCCTCAGTCTAACCTCTTGAAGCTTCACAGCCATGACCTCTTGTTCTATAACATGCTTTCCTCTGAAAAGAGTTTGCTTCTTGTGTCTGATTTATATCTTTGAGGTATTTGAATGTCTATTTATTTATTTATTTATTTGAAATCTTTTCTATACTGTCATTAAGTAGTATACCATCACAATGGTTTACATTGAGGCACATATATACATTTACGAAAGATGTACAATTTAATACTATCTCTAGAAGGTGCTATTTGAAGTCCGGTAACATAGTTTCGTAATAAAGACTATTTTGCAAAAAGTTAAAGATCTTGTCCTTTTTCTACATTTCTCAGTTTCAATTGTATATCTAACTCTATCAGAATGTATGTTCTGCTTAATTAAAAAACACGCTTATTGATCGGAAAAAAGGTGCTGCGTTCCGTTGTTCTGCTGCCAGATTTCATATACCACTATTTGTCGCTCTCTTTGTAAAATGCTTGCTTGAAAAGCCATGTTTTTAAACTCTTTTTGAATGGTTTAAAATCTCTCTATAGCCTAATTATAGCTTCCTGTTTCTCTTTTCCTCTGAAGTATACATATTTAGGTTCCTAAGCTTAATTTCATGTGTTGTTTGGTTTTTTTTTTACGCAGACCTCGCACCATTTTGGTAGCCTTTTCTTGATTATCTCTGGCCTGTCTATATCCATTCAGAGGAATGGTCTTCAGAACTATTCTAAACTAGAGCCAACTGGCAGAAAGGGAATTCATTAACCATGAACTCCTGTTCTGCCAGTTGACTCTAGTTTTTGCAAGTCACACAGTATCTGTAGTATATCTGTGATCTCATGAATTGCAAGAGGACTTTGCAAAACTGGGAGACTGGGCATGTAAATGGCAAATGAAATTTAATGTGGACCAGTGCAAAGGGATGCACGTAGGGAAGACTAACCCAAATTATGGCTGGACAATGCAAGGTTCCACATTGGGAATCACCACCCAGGTAAAGGATCTAGGTGTATCATGGACAATATGTTGAACTCCTCTGCTCAGTGTGCAGCAGCAGCAGCAGCAGCCAAGAAAGCAATTAGTATGCTAGGGATTATTAGGAAAGGAATGGAGAATAAAACATAGAATATCATAATGCCTCTGTATTGCTTCATGTTGGGACCTCATCTTGAGTATTGTGTGCAGTTCTGGTCACCACAGCTCAAGAAAGATACAGCATAATTAGAAAAGGTACAGAGAAGAAGAGTAACTAAAATGATAAAGGGGGTGGAACAATTCCCCTATGAGGAAAGGCTAAAGAGGTTAAGACTCTTCAGCTTGGAGAAGAGACGACTGAGGGGGGATATGATAGAGGTCTATAAAATAATGAGTGGAATGGAATGAATAAACATTATTCAGTTATTTATTCTTTCAAAAAGTACATAGACCAGGGTCCACAATGAAATTACTAGGTAATAAATAAATTTAAAACTAATAAGAGAAATATTTTTTACTCAATGCATAATTAAGCTCTGGAATTTGTTGCCAGAGGATGTGGTGAAAGCTATTAGTGTAGCTGAATTTAAAAGTAGTTCCTGGAAGAAAAGTCCATAAACCATTATTAAGATGGAGTTGCAGAAATCCATGGCTTATTCTTGGGATAAGCAGCTTGGAATCTCTCTTCTCCTTGGGATCCTGCCAGGTACTTGTGACCTGGATTGGCCACTGTTGGAAACAGGATGCTGGGCTTGATGGACCCTTGGTCTGACCCAGTATGGCAAATCTTATGTTCTTAAGTTCTGGATTTCATTGCCAGTGGGTGTGGGAGAAGTTATAAAGTGTAGTTTAAAAAAAGGTTTGGACAAGTTCCCTGGAGGAAAAATCCATAAACAATAAGGTAGAGTTGCATGGAATCTATCTAACCTTTGGGCTCTTGCCAGGTACTTCTGACCCAGATTGGCCAGTTAGAAATAGGACACTGAGCTTGATGGACTTTTGATTTGACCCAGTATGGCAAGTCTTATGTTCTTATCACAAAATTGCCGCAAAAAGCTTAAAAGTGTGTCACAGAATTTTCTGAATCTTGCTAGAGAATTTATCCTTGAAGTTCCCCAGACAACCAGGGTCCTTGATCACTAGCATAGTGTTGATTGCACATAACATGTTATCTTATCATCAGACTGAATGGCCTAGTGTTCATGTTGAATAACCACCGGGCAATACTGGCACCAGTCATCTTCTAAATGGGAGGCTTTCTTAACAATGGTGAGAATTTCACCCATGTAACACAGATTGAATTTTCCCTCTTGTGAATGAACAGACCAGCTAAGGCGGAAGCCCCTCCACCCCATCCAGTGTCTGCAAGCTGGCCAGAAAAGCTCTATGGTCAAAGGCAGCTGATGGATTTTAAAATAATCAGCAAGGATAGATGACAATAATCCATCACTCAGAGGACATCACAAGAACCAGCATTTCCATTGAACCTGAGTCACATGTGAAGCAGTGAAGCATACTGCTGCCCTGGTGCAAGGCTGACTTAATTAGTTAATTAAGTTAAATAATTATCGATGGGGAATGGGCTGTTCCTTTTGTATGCGCGCTTAGCAGATTTACTTTACCATCTGGAGTCCTTGGCAGTACTGCCCAGTGCTTAACTTTTCACAGTCAGTTCTGCATTGTAAAATAAATAAAATATTTTCTTCTCGACTTTGCAAATTCTAAAGTGAAAACTCAATTAGGAAAAGACATTTTTACTTTGCTCCACTTTTCTTATTGCTAATTATACAGCATATTGATCCTCTATTTTAGGTTAAGTTGTGCAAACACCCTTCCTTTTGCTGCATAAAATATAGACGTGTTTTCAGCTGTGGTAATGCAGCGTACAATGATTCAAATACAATGTACATCCTCACACTAATTGCAATTTCAGTAATTTAAAGTGAGGTGTACATTGCAGTAATGGATTACAATGACCAATAACTCATGTCCCTATTATGGTCTGCTTTCTCCTTCTTAATGATGCCACTAATGATGTCACAGGCCAATATCTATTGACTTTCCTCGATAATGAATTGTCTCATTATAAAGAATAAACTATATCATCTCTGGAAGAATTTTCCAGGCTGACTCCAGAGAATTTGTTTTCGGCACTGGCAAATCCTCAGCAATCGGCATCAAAGGGAACGGAATTATAGAAACAGGTATTTGGCAGATTTCTTTTTTTTTTTTTTTAAAACACATTTAAGGTTTTCATTTATGTTAAACTAAGAAAAGCTTTTCATGATTAGGCTCTAAAGGGACAATGTTCAAAATGTCTGCGCTGGGACAAAGTCCTGTCATCTTTGTACAAATATTCAAAAGGGAAAGAACTTGCAGACTTTTGCTTGGAAATTTGCCCCAGATATAAAGTTCCCATGAGCATTTGCACCTGCTTGTTCCGGGGGTACTTTTTTCATAGAAAATAGAATCTATTGAAAATTGAAAATACAATCTCCATTCGTTGTTTCCCTCTGACATAAACATGTCCTAGGAGACCCTCCTCCTAATGCAGCTACAAGTGCATGTACTGTGGAACAACGCATGGATTTTTGCCATGTTGAGGTAGATCTGCCAAGTCTCCCGCTTGGCAGATCTACCTCTGACAGGAGTCTCCCGCTTTAAGAAGTCATCTCCCGCTCTCCCATGCAAGAACAAGAATCTCCCACCCACAGTGAGAGACTTGAGTTTTCGACTATAGGGGTTAATAGGGTGCAAGTCAAGTTTCCCCTTTTTAACTGTTCAATTTGGTGCTCCCGATCCTCATTCCCCCTTTCCCTTTCCCCCCCCCCGTGGTCAGCTCACTAGAGGAGCAGCAAAAATCTGTCCTGCTGCTGCCCTGCGCGCTCCAGCATCTGTATTGGAACGGTGAGCAAATTCAGAACTCAAGCCATCACTTTCTGCATGCCGAGTGATCTCATGCATCATGACATCAGCATGCAGAAAGTGCCATCCTATCAGTTTTCAACTTGCTCTTTGTGTTAATACAGATGTTGGCGATTGTTGCTTAATTAAGTTAGTATGACCATAGTAGCCATATTCCACTAGGTTGCTTGTTTATGGAGACTCCTGATTGGCTGCTTCACATACACCGACTCTTCCCTTTGTTTTTGTGGCAAACAAGTTTCAAAGCAGAAGCTAGGAACTGAGGAAGATGGGCTGGGAGAGAAGAAAGAAAGATAAGAGGAGCAGCAACAGGGTGGTGGTGGGGGGAGAGAGAGAGAGAACAAGAGACTGGGTGGGATGGGGCAAGAGGAGGAGAGGAATGGATTCTGAAAGATGGGCAAGAAAAGGCAGAGTGGGATGAATATTATGGGGTCAAGGCATCTGGGACAGCTATTGTGGCGGGGAGGGGGGGTAGGTGGAGGGAATAAGGAAGATGGTTGATAGCAAAAGGGGGAATGCTGGTGAAGGGGGAAAGGATGGAGGTGGGAGAAAAGGGGAGAGAGTTAGGGGTCAGATGCTGGGCTAGAGGAGAAAGGTAGGAGGGCAGATGCCGGGGAAGGGTAAATGGGGCAGATACAGGAGATGGAAGAAGGGGGATGAGGCAGAGGATAGGTGCTGGAGAAGAGGAAAAAGTCAAAGGAACGATGCTGGGGAAGGGGGCAAAGAGATGGGGGAGTGGGTGAGGCGAAATGGCAAACTCTAAACCCCCTGTAATCATACTGCTGCTCACTGAGAAGAGGCAGAGCTTGCTTTGGTGGGATAAAGTAGTGAGAAGGAGGCAAGATGATCAGGATTGCCAACTGACTCCAGTTGATCCAGGTTGATCCAGTCCTGCTTTTACTCCCTGCATGCAGGTACTTTAGTCTTGCTTCTCTTAGCAAGTGCAGTAGGGAAATCAGAATAAGTCCCAGAATGCAATGGGGTAAAACCAGGACTGGATCAACCTTTCCTGAAAATCTGGAGCCAGTTGGCAACCCTAAAGATGAGGAAAGCAATGTATCAGCAGCAGGCTGGAGAGAGAGAAGGACAGAGGGAATGGGTGGAGGAGCAGAAGATCAATGAGGGAGAGGTGAGGAAGAAGATGCAGGAGCAGAGATGAGGGAGTGATGGGAAGGAAAAGGTGAGGGCAGGTGAGGGAGAAAGAGATGAGAGTGGAAGGAGGAGAAAAAAGATGAGGGAGAGATGAAAGAGCGAAGGAAGGGTGTGGAGAAGGAGGAAGATGAGTGAGAGAGAATGAAGCAGGAGGAGAGCTGTGTGTGAGAAAATAGAGAAAGGATGAATGTGTGAGGAAAAGAGGAGAGTAAGATGTGTTTGAGAAGAAGGGAAATGTGAGTGAGAGTCAAAGGAGGGAAGAGGGAGACTAGAAGGGTCTGGTAAATACCAGGAAGTGGGATAATGAGAAGGAAAAGGGATAATAAAACACATGACAGAAAAGAAATGGGAGAGAGGGGTGAGATCAGAAAAAGAAGAAAGGTGTCAGCAGGATAAAAGAGAGGCTGAGAGAGCAGAATGGGCAGGGGATGAGGAGAACTTAGAAAGCAAGGAGGGGAGGGAAAAAGTAGAAATGAATAAATAACAAGCAAAATGGAAATAATTCTAACTAGGAACGAAGAAAATCTGAGAGAAACTGAGAAGGATAAGGAGAACTGAACAAGAAAGAAACAAAGGGAGAAAAGGTATAAAAGGTCAAGGAATAGGTCTGAAAATATGTTATGAGTTGGGGGAATTTTGTCATAAGGAAAGATGTTTAAGAAAAAGGACTGAGAAATATAAGAAATAGCAGCATATTGTCAGTGGTCTGACGAAGGGCTGGGATGAGGGGAAGCTGAAAATCTCCCACTTAACATTTACTCCCTTTTGGCAGCTCTGTTGATGGAGAACAAGATTTTGAAAGCCAAGTAACGTGGGCAAAACACTTTTTATGGTAATACAACACAGAGAGAAATACTGTTCCCCAACACCAAATACTCTTTATAAATATAAAGGGGACACTACACCAATTATTTATTAAAGTGTACAATCAATGATCACAATATCGCAAATATATCTACTTATATAACTCTATATTAATTCACATAACTAGATGTTTCACAACTTTATTTATTCATATATAACATCCAGATAATACAAAAGTTATTACAAACTTATCATCACATTAGCTCATATAAATATTTATCTCGTGGACATGCCAATAATATTCAAAGACATTTTCTTAAAATATAACCCCCATACATTCTCCCCTCATTCATACAACACACACACTCCACCCTCCCGACATAAAATACCTACAGTGCACCTTTTATACTTCCAGGAGATTCAATATTATTAATTGACCCTAAATCATTTCCTCCACTTGTTCTGATAATTTCCTCCACTTGTTCTGATGGAGCCGTTACTAATCGGTTGATACGGAGCCCGATATGGGGTTTGAAGAATTTTCGGTAGCGATGGTATGCCATTGAAGGTACACGTGAACCCGGCATCTACGGTGGTCAGAACTGGGTGGAGATTTTTCATGGTTTGAAGATAAGGAGAAAGAAAGTATAAGGAATTTTACGGGTCACCATAAAACAGCGGTGGTGGACATGCACAGACAGTGGTAGGATTGGAGGAAGTGTTCTGGGAGTTTGGAGATGTCAATATACAATTGTCCTGGGAGTGCAAGTTATCCCCTAAGGAAGCTTATGCGAAACAAGGGACCTTGTAGGGAGCATTGGAAAAGGAGATCCTGCAAGTATGGAGAAGAATTGGTAATACTGAAAAAAATGATTTCTAGTAAGCATGGAGAAGATGTGTATTGTCTGAAATAAGTAAGGAGAGAAGATCCAGATATCCGAGAAGAGGAATTTCACCATCAGAACAAGTGAAGGAAATTATCAGAACAAGTGGAGGTCTTGAACGAGTAGATGTGAATCGTTTATTTACACTTTCGAATAATAGAAGGACTAGGGGGCATTTCATGAAGTTAGCAAGTAGCACATTTAAGACTAATCGGAGAAATTTCTTTTTCACTCAACGCACAATTAAGCTCTGGAATTTGTTGCCAGAGGATGTGGTTAGTGCAGTTAGTTTAGCTGGGTTCAAAAAAGGTTTGGATACGTTCTTGGAGGAGAAGTCCATTAACTGCTATTAATCAAGTTTACTTAGGGAATAGCCACTGCTATTAATAGCATCAGTAGCATGGGATCTTCTTAGTGTTTGGGTAATTGCCAGGTTCTTGTGGCCTGGTTTGGCCTCTGTTGGAAACAGGATGCTGGGCTTGATGGACCCTTGGTCTGAACCAGCATGGCAATTTCTTAGGTTCTTATGTTCTTAAATTATTTAGGGTCAATTAATAATATTGAATCTCCTGGAAGTATAAAAGGTGCACTGTAGGTATTTTATGTTGGGTGGGTGGAGTGTGTGTTGTATGAATGAGCCCTAGGGGAGGCCTGATGGCTTTCCCCATTCCCTCCAAGGCCGTTCCGAAATCGGAGCAGCCTTGGAGGGAACTTTTTTTTTGGTCCCCCCCACCTTTCCCTCCCTTCCCCTATCTAACTCACCCCCCAGCCCTACCTAAATCCACTCCTACCTTAACTTGTGCGCGCCGGCCAGCTGCATATCTTATGCGCGTAACCCTTTGAAAATCTACCCCTAAGTCAACTTGATTAATAGCAGTCCAAGAACCCATCCAAACCTTTTTTGAACCCAGCTACACTAACTGCACTAACCACATCCTCTGGCAACAAATTCCAGAGCTTTATTTTGCGTTGAGTGAAAAAGAATTCTCAGATTAGTCTTAAATGTGCTAGTTGCTAACTTCATGGAGTGCCCCCTAGTCCTCCTATTATCCGAAAGTGTAAATAACCGATTCACATCTATTCATTCAAGACCTCTCATGATTTTAAAGATCTCTATCATATCCCCCCTCAGCTGTCTCTTCTCCAAGTTGAACAGCCCTAATCTCTTTAGCCTTTCCTCATAGGGGAGCTGTTAGGGGTGTGCATTCGTTCCCTATGAATTGGTAATCTGCAACATATAGGGCTATATTCGTTGTATTCGTGGGGAAGCAAAACGTATCGCGATTCTCCACGAATACAATGAATCTTTGCCAAATTATTCGGCCGTCTAAAGGAGCCAATTTAAACAAACCCCCCCCACCCTCCTGACCCCCCCCAAGACTTACCAAAACTCCCTGGTGGTCCAGCGGGGGGTCCAGGAGCCATCTCCTGCACTCATACCCTAGGCTGCCGGTTTCAAAATGGCGCCGATAGCCTTTGACCTACTATGTCACAGGGGCTATCGGTGCCATTGGTCAGCCCCTGTCACATGGTAGGAGCAATGGATGGCTGGCGCCATCTTGTGCTTGGGTCTGGAACGGTACCAGCAGCTCCCTGTGCTCGCCAGTGGCAAGGGAGGGTGGAAAGTGGACTGAAGGGAAGGGAGAGAAGGGAATGAGAGAGGGAGAGGGGCAAATGAGAGAAAAGGAAGTGAGAGAATGAGAGGGAAAGAAAGGAGAAAAGAGGTGAGTGTGAAGAAAGGAAGGGTGAATGGCATGAGTGAAAGGGATGCATAAAGGAAGGAGGGGGAAGGCTTGAAAGGGAAGGGAGTAATGAGAGGGCTGTGCAAAGGGAGAGAAGAGACTAAGAGGGAAGAAAATGGAAGGAAGGGAGTGAATGGAGAAGTGTGAGTGAGAGGTAAAGGTGGAAACTGGGGCCAGAATGAAGGAAGGGAATGAGAGGGATGAGTGGAGGGAGGGAAGGGAATGAGAGAGAAGGTGAGGAAGGATGGGAGAGGAGAAGGGTGAGTGAAAGGGAAGGGAAGATTGAAGGAAAGGTGGGGAGTAGGATGATAGGGAAGGGATGGGGGAGAGGTTGAAGGAAGAGAGGAAATGATAACAGTGAGTGAAAGGAGGGAATGAGAGGGGAGAAGGGTGAGTGAGTGAGCCAGAAGTGAGGGAGTTAGAAGGAAGAAAAAGGGAAGGAAGGGAGGAGAGGGATGAGTGAAGTGAAGGGAGGAGAGGAGAGGGGTCTGAGAGGGAAGGGGATGCAGCACCCCCCCCCCCCCCCCCCCTTTACACTTGCAGTTAGCTTCCTTCCTCAGTGGGCAGATGCAGGACAAGAGGAAAGCAGAACCAGGGATTCTGGGGTTGGGGCAGGATTCCTATTCTGAGAAATGCAGAAGTATTACTGGCAGCCCATCTGCCTCACTCCTGGGGACCCTGTTCCTTCCCTTTCAAAGCCAGAGATGGGTGAGAGGGTGAGGTTGGGATGGGAGGAGCAGGGAAGGAAAGGAGAGAATGGGATTGGGGCAATGCTGTCAGATTTGTCTAACTGGGGGGGAGGGCAGGGGAAGGGGGTAGACCGGCGAGCTGACCCCTGATTTTTTTGCATTTTTATTGACCACTTGGAAGGGTTTGGGGGATGGGGCTGAGCCCATTTGTGTAACTTTGGGTGGGGGCTCTGTGATTTTGGCCTATCAGGCCCACGCAGGACTTTTTTTTGTTTTTTGGGCCACTTGACCAGCTTCATTCTTCTGAAAGTCAGATAACTTTATACCTGACCGGCAATATTCAAAAGCTAGCCGGTTAGATTTAAAAGCTAAAGTTAGTCGGATAACTTTAATCCTCGATATTCAGAGAGATGTTTATCCTGTTGGATCTCCTGGATAACTAGCAGGATAAGACAGCCATTTTAGGGGCTTTTAAATATTGGCTCCTATGGGTGTAATTTTAGGCACTCCTCAATCTCTCTGCGTGCATGTGCCCACTTCTCTACACCTTTGACAATTGCCCTCTAAAATCCAGGGTTGGGGGTCAAATGACTCCCCTTGTCTCCCCTGCCCTCATCCACAAAGGTGCCCATGGCCAGATGAAAAAATGAGTGAGTGGGCGTGGAACATGAGCAGGCCCTTAACACAACCACCACTGGAAGAGTTCAGAGTGCAGAAGCCTCATGTCCAGACAGGTGTGTGCCAGCTACTTTGTCAATAAAGGGAAGACCTAAATTTCCGATTCTGTTCAATCTGATTCCATCTCAAAGCACTGGAAGAAAATCTCCCACGGATTCTCGACTGAAACCGTAACAACTAGCTAAGCTCCATTTAAACACAAGCACAAAACGATATCTTCCTCTTTATCCAGAAGTGAAAAAAAAAAAAAATAAGTCAACGGAATGCAAAAATAAAGGGCATTTCAAAAGCCATTTGTTTCATTCCTGTATCAGATATCTGATATGACAGTTTGCAGGTCTTACATACTGTAATAGAAGAGCAGGAGATGCCATTATAAAAGCAGATTCTGATGCTGTTGTAAAAAGATTGCTTCTTGTTTTGTTTTTTTTATGTTATTTATTTTTTAGAATCTGCTGCTTACTTTGGAAGGCTCAGAGTCCCTACTTGCTTGCTTGTTTCTTGGCTAACTCTCATGAGGAAGGTGGAGAGCATTAGCTGACATGCCAATTGCTTTTGTTATCAGACCAACTGGAAGAGCTGGTGGTCGGTGGGAGGAAGGCTCGGGCCTTTCTTCCACCGGAGAGAAAGCTGGCAAGCATATAGCATTGCAAATTAATTCCCCAGGCAAGCTTTTAGTATGGCCTCATACTCATTTGACAATGGGAGGCAATCAATAAAGTGACTGTCGCTGCAGCCTGTGCTAAACAATAGCCCACTTCTGTGGAGTCCTGGAGATCAAGGGCTTGGCGGAGGGAGAAGGGGAGGTGTGGAAACATTGTTATGGAACCAAAGTTGTGTTTTGAGTTCCAAGGAGAAAGTGCATATTCAACCATATAAGCAGGAATATTTGATGATAACAACAACAACAAAAAAGACAAACTAACCATCTTATAGATGAGGACACACTCTCAAATGCAGGCACAAATATTTTGTGGCTGAACTCACCTAACTCGTGGTGTGGGGTATACAATACTCACTTATCAGTTGTAATCTTACACGCTTAAAACACACGTTCAGCACTACCCCCTCCAAAGCAGGGAAGATTTAAGGTGCATTGCACTTCTGATGTCACAGCAGGACATCATTCATGTGATGAATGAGATTGTAGTCTATGATTTCTTTCACATGACGGCAGTGGCTATGAGGATCTCCCCATTCTCCCGGCAGAGATGCAGCATTTAATGCCAATTGATCAGGCCTCATGCTGAAAAACAGTCAATATGATTTGCTCATTGGACATCGCACGTAATTGAGAAGCCACTAACAGATAAAGCTACTGAATCTCCCACTGAGGAAGAGCTAAATCTTCTCTGGCATTAAGCATAAGCATAAACTTGCTGGGCAGACCAGGTGGATCGTTTGGTCCTTTTCTACCGACATTTCTATGTTTCTATGTATGTTAACATTTCTATAGCCCTACACATAATCAGACATCATATTACCTAGCCAGCCACTGATTAAAGATGCAGCACTAACCAAACACTTCAAATTACTAATTTGCCATTTTAGTGTATTTCCAAAGTTTGAAAAGTGTTATTAATTGCAATGTGGCCATCTGTCCGTCTGTTACAGGAGCTGTCCAGCACCATAGTGCTGAATAGAAATGAAATTCGCTTTGATAAACCCCCAGGATTACTGGTTATTCTGGCTCTTGTCTGTATTACCTCCTCCTTTGGTCTTTTCCTTTGGCATCCTCTTTGATGAAGGCCAATAAAAGAGTACTCTGTTCTGCAGGAAGTTGGATTCATAAGGGTGGGCTTGGTACAGCTTCAGACAGAGGCCAAAGTGACCTCAGTTTGGTGTCGCCCAGAAAGGATGGTGTTACCATTTTCTGAAAGCATGGAGACAGAGAAGTTATAAATGGGGATCGCTCCTGCCCTTTTCAAGATGCTTATGGAAGAGGTAAATGGGCCCAGGGAAATCCCAGTCCCAGCGTTTGTTAGGAGGCAGGGTAGGGGGTTGGAAGGGCCTGGCTAAGCCTAAACGAGTAGGCCCGTACCCCGTGAGTAGCTTGACTGGCGTGAAGAGTGGTTGGAGGGACCTGCATTGGCCCCGGCTAGGCTCAGCCCAGGCCCTGAGGCTTGCTTTGCGGCAGAAAGAGGGTTGGAGGGCCTCCAGGAAGCCTGTTTTGATTTTTTTTTGTGTGTTTCTTTTGGGCGGGGGGGGGGGGGGGGTTGTTGGTTTTTAATGTTTTGGGGGTTTTCAGTTTGGCAAACAAACCAAGCCAAAAATAAATATATATTAAACAAACAAAAAAAAAAATGACAGGAATGAACCAAAACAAAAACCTTGGGCTTGCACATCCTTATTACCAAATAATCCCAATTTATCTTACAAAAGTCGTATCCCAAGAACCAACATTTCAAGGTCCCAGTGGTCTGATAAATGAGGATTTGGTTTGAATCTTCATGCTGTAAAACGATGTTCTTACACGAACTTTGCACATCTGGTAAGGATGCACTGACATTAATCTTCGGTGACTTTACATATGAGTCTACTCTTTAGTGATATGTATAAAAAAGTACATTTACATATCCAAGATCTTGGACCTTTGGGGGGGGGGGGGGAAAGATTCAATTTCAGATTTATTTTTATGAATCTTGTTCATTTTTCCTTCAGATTTCATGAGCTCTGGGCACTTAGGTTTGTAACCACATCTTTGTAATAATAAATGTACAAGCAAGGAGACAGAAAGGTAAACCTGTCTTAGCGGAAACTACCTCAGGCTAATGCCACTGATCTGTCTTAATAAGAAGGATGAAGTGTTCCTTAACTCAGGACTATCTTACTCAATAAACAGGAAACACAATTGAGAAGTAGGGAATATATTCTTGCTGCAGGCTGTCATAAATCTCTTTTTTTAACCACAGATTTGATTTAGAGGCTTGTAAAAGTCTTACCCTTTAAGATACACAAGTAGATACCTGTTCTAAGTCAAGAATAGCTCTCATTAGAACAAGTTTACAGCCTTATAATCATCACTATCTTTAGCTTCATCCAGTTCAGGGCTAGACAAATACCAATGTCACATCTTCCCTTCTATGCAAGCATTAGCAATATAGGACAGTAAACTGGTACATGAGAAGGGAAATTTTCAAAGGGACTTTTGTAGGTAAAAAAACATTTTTTATGTACAGAAATGGCCTTTTACAAAATTGCCTGCCCAATACGTGAGTACATTTATACATGTACGTTATGTTCAGGGGAGGGTTGGCCTATCGGGGCTTCGGGCATGCCCCGGTGGGCCGGTCAGGTCAGTCACGTGCTGGTCGCAGCGGCCCCATGCTTGGGAAGACCATGCGACTAACTCAAGGCCCCGCAGCATCTATTCACCTAAAGCAGGAGCCTATTCCATGAATCTCTGCTCAAGTGCTTTATTTTCCACGTGGCGGTACCCTCCTCTCTCAGACTCTCCACCCACTACGTTCAGTCTCACCAGCGGCTATCTGGGCCTGCACTTCTTTCAGACCCCCCTCTCACCATGTTCAGTGTCCGTGACAGCAGCGTCGGCTTCCTAGGCCTGCTCCTCTCTCAAGCCCTCTGACAATACTTAGTCTCCGTGGCAATGGCAGCAGTTCCCTCGTCCTGTTTCCACTGCTCTCTGAGCCCTCCCCCTTCAGCCTCGGTGGCATGAAATACTCCTGCCACCGCTGCCTCCCCTCGTATCTGCACTGCTTGTCCAGGCGGGAGGCAGCCAATAGATCTCTCGCCGCTGCTTCGAGGCCTCCCACTGTTCTATGCCTGCAGCCTCTCAGTCATTCTCAGGCCAGGACAAAAATAAAAGGAACGAGAAAAAAAAATAACTGTTTTGGGGTATTGCATCCCTCTGTTTACCATGCGATGGAATATCTCCTCCTGGAGCATTAACAGTCAGTCACTCAGACCCTATTCTCCAGGGGCTCTGTGGGGAAGTCCCTAACCTCTAATGTAAGTAAAAACACTTTGTTTACCTTATGTGAGCAGTTGTATGTGAGTCAGTAAATATGCTTGAGTGAGACTGTGACAGTGTGTCAGCGAGCATGTTTGTGAGTGAGAGTGTAACTGTGCATCAGCAAGCGAACATGTGTGAGTAAATGTGATTGTGTGTCAGCGAGCATAATGTGTGAGTGAGAGTGTGATTGTGTGTCAGCGAGCGCACATGTGTGTGAGTGTGATTGTGCTGTGTCAGCGTGCAAGTGTGAGTGTGTGTGTGTCAGCAAACATGCATGTGTGATTATGAGTGTACGTGTGTCAGCGAGTGTGCATGCGCATGTATATATGAGAGAGAGAGAGAGAGAGAGGAGAAAATGTGTGCATCCCGCACCCCTGACTAATCCACAGCAATCTCAG